>NW_028186005.1:112140-222752 GCF_003343005.1 Rhea americana | reverse complement strand
TTTTTTGCTCTGTTACAGAGGAAATAACACTATTTTATGGGCTCTTTCTACTATTCTTCCTTTGTATGGATTTATAGCAAGTAGTCAAGGAGAAGTGAATCTGTTCATAACACTCTGGCTCTGTTGGACTCATGGGGGAAACGTTTGCTGGGTATGATGGAAACTGAATTGTCACTTTCTGTGTATTAGGTGTTATAAAACCAGAACTGCATTTCCCCAGCATCATCATTCCTTTGTTGAGGTATAGTAGGCTCCAGACTGAAGATCAGGTGAGATTCGTGGTCCATATAGTCCTATCTCCAGCAGCCGCTGGTATTGGCTGCTGCGGACATTTTGTAGTAGTCRGCTGTGTGTTAAAATAAAACCAATAGCACAGAGGAAGAGAACAAAGTTAAAAGTTTGTTAAACAGATAAGCAAAAACCTTTCTGGCCCTTGCCCATTGCTATGGGATGTTGGAGTTATACGACCACCAGAAGGAAGCTTTCGCTATGCTAAACAATTTCCATTAGTGCTTCAGGTGTGTTTACATCAGGTAAGCAAGAGGGCTCAGGGCTCCTTAGGAGTCTTATCTCCGCAGGCAGCGGGTGTCGTGCTTGGGAGAGGCCAGATGGCAAACAGCTCTCACCTTGTCGCCTGCTGCCGGGGAGCTGCCAGGCACCTGCGGAGGAAGTTTGTTGTACCTGAAGGAGTAGTCAGGTCTTGGTACCAAGCAACGTCCACATGACTGACACTGAATCATCAAAGAGGCAGTGCTCCAAAGAGTTGTGGCTTTGTAGTTGTGAGAAATTGGCTTATTCTTTATTCTGTTAGACATAGGTGTCTCCTAATCAATGGACAGAATTTGAGAATTGGGGTTTCTCTTTGGGGAGTTTTGGTTTAATTTGTTTTTTCTGTTTCCCCTTTCCTTTCATGGGTCCCCAGTCTGCTCATTTGATGTTGTTCTCTTTCCTCTGAACATTGACTCCCTTTCCTGCAGCCTCAGTCTGCTGTTTTTCCCTCTTGGCCTGTCCCTTTCCTGCACGCAGCAGCCACATTGCACGTTGAGGGTTGCTGCCTGCTTCACACCTTGCTCTGCAGGAAGGCGCTTTGTAGCACTGCAGGCAGCTGTGCAGGCAGGTCACTTCAGAAATGCATTCGTGGGTACTGCAGCTGAAACCTTGAGGGCCGGTGGCGGAATGAAATACTTTGATGAAACTATGGCCTGTGTTATTTAAAAGTGGTGTAGTTAATTCATTATTACCTGTACCTGCAGTTTTTTTTCAAGAAATTGTTCTTATGTAAAGCTTTTGTGGCTGTTGAATTTTGAAACCATTGCAGAAATTCTATTTTTAAGCTGGTTACATGGCAGCAAGCCCTTGAACTTGAATTTTGATTTTATTTMCACAACGTCCAAAGGAGTGAGAAAGACGAGAACTTCTCTAAGGGATGTTGTATCTAATATCAAAAACAATCTAGCCTTGATGATTTACATAGGTGCTGTAATATGTGATGTAAATGAAAGTTAGCATTTCGTATTTTAAGCTCCACCTCTTGGTTGTATCATATGGAGATTTGAAGCAAGTCTTGCAAAAATTCCTCAGCTCAGCAGGCTCCCTCTTAAGCTAACAGCTAATACAGTGCAGAGATCAAAAGAGTTGCTTCAGTTTTTTTTGGAATGTGCACATTGAGATAAGATCTACATGAGACTAAGCTGAATATTTTTCATGTTACATCTGTGGCTTACCAGAAGCGACACTATCACATAATTAGTGATATAACATTTGAAGCATTTCATAGTGTCACATGTGGACCTAATCTTTATGTCTAATGGAGCTATTATATATATATATATGTATATAGTAACTTCTTTTCCTTTAATGTCTTCATGGCTYATAGTTGATTGGAATGATGTATATTAATTTTGAGCCTAAGGGCAAAACTTATTTGATGTTAATGAATTAGTATTTCTTGAACTCTGATTTTTGCAACAATGGAAAAGCTAAGCTGTCACCTGCTAGATCACATACTTAACTCAGTAAGTTCATTTTTAATCTCTTAAAATAGCAGTGCATGCTGTTTTCTTGATAATGATAGTTATATGATATAATAACAATTATCATTATGATATCATACTGCATAATAATCAACTGGCAAAATTTGAAGGCTCTTGAATGGCAGATTTGAAAATGAATTCATTAGATTTGCAATTTTTCCCTTATTTTACTCTCATGCTGTAGATATTCTGTAGCACATTCAGAAGTGCCTTGCTTTGTATTAAGAACAGAATTTTTGTGCATGCCTTTCTGGGCAATTCCTGGTTTTCACTGAATGGCCGCAATGTGTCATAACTCACCAGACTGGGAGTGTGCAGCAAGCCAGTGATTTGGGCTGGTGATCTTTATTTGCTCTGATTTTTCTTAGATCTTCTCTTTCCTCTTCTATATTTAATAGTTGCATGTCTTACATGTTTTCTCTTTGGCAATATCCAGTGATCACTGAGAGGCTGCAGAAAGTGTTTTTATTGGTTCCAGCTAGGATGTGGTAGTTTTGCATATTATTGCTGCTAAGAGACAGTGATGGGCAAGTTTCAATGGTCCATTTTAATAAGCAAGTGGAGGTGATGTATCTTCTTTGGAAAGTGCTTTTGATATACTAATGTAAAGTTCTATATTAGAGCTAAAAAATAATAATGTTTGCTGTTAGCTAACATCAGTCTAAGTTTGCCAGAAAACAACCACTCGTCTAGTATTTTGACTTGCATCTCTTTGTATACGTCCTTGCACTGACAGTGTAAGGAGCATAGACATTTTAATTCAATTTCAAAAAATGGTGTGATTTTCTCTATCAGTTTGTTTAATACATTTCTGTGTGTGTTTGTGTGTAAAATCAGGGACTCTGAGTTCTCCTTACAATAACTAGATTTAAAATCTTGGAAGAGAAGCATAATAGGGTGGGCTATCTGAAATTGGCATATAAAACATATGAAAAATTTTCAAGGTAGTATTTCTGCTGTTTTGTGAGAGCAAGCCACATTGTACTTTAGTTTTGTAAACCCTAGTTATGGAAAATATTCATGTATGYGTGTGTCTATGTGTGGTTTTCTTTCGTTTTGTTGTTTTTGCAATGTATTTGTTGAAAGTACTGGCAAGTTTCGTGCCCTGATTTTGCTSTAGGTTTCCCCCTAAACAGTGTGGTGTCCCCTGTACAATCAATTTGCAGTCATTCTGGGAATGACTTAACAAATTAAAGACTTATTGTGCAAAGACCAGGCATTCTGTAATGACTTCTTGTTGAAAATCAGAGTTGTCAAACTGGTGGTAACATTCACTGCTTTAGCACTTACTCTTTTAACTAACATTAGGAATTGTGACATTCAGCGGGACTGATTGTGCTAATAAACACTCTGACTGTGTATAATAAATGTTTGCATGCACTGGCCCTTATAGTTTCTTGCATCAGTTAATGAGAGTATTTTATATGTGCAAATGTCAGAAGAAGTTAACCATACTCTGTGACTAATACTTAATAATAAGTCTAAATATAATCAGTAAAATATCAGTAAAATTGCATGTAAGGAAGTGTGGGTTAATTAACCATTTTATTTTATTTTGTTTAAATGAGTCCAGAGCATGCAAACTCCATGTTTGGATCCTCTGAGATGAATGTGATAAAAAGTAAAGGACTTCTTTTGAAATTCAGCAGTTAGGAAAGATGTTTTTCTGGGAGCACTTAACTTATGGAACGATCTCTCCAGATCACTGGGCATCACTGTACTTGGAGACATTTAAAGTTGGATGCTATGAAATGTTGAGCATTGGCTAAGAGATAAACAAAAGACTTTGATTAACTCCATTTTTCCTCTCTTATTTTATCAGCAAGTTGGTGTCAGTTTCTGTCTTGTACCTATTGAAAGGCACCTGGATCCTACGCCTAGGGCTTGAGCAATTGCAGCTCATCCAAAATGCTGAAAGCAGGCTGCTTTGAGCTCCTCAGATATCTCCTCCCTGTGCTGGTTTCCTGGAGGATGCTGAATTAAAGGTCTTGGACTCTTATTTTCAAGGTTCCCCATAGCCCAGGTCCAGAATAGTTATATGAACASCTGAAGTCCCCGAAGTGGTAATCATAGATGAGAAATACATGCGCATGCCTGCAGCAGAGTGAGACACCTCAGGAAGAGGCTAGAGTTTGTGAGTGGGAAGATGAAGCATTCTTGGGACCTCAGGACGTCTCTGAGTTGTGAAATGACCTTTCCTAGGGACAAGAACTGCTGTAAGCCTTACTGTCTTCCACTGCCTGTATGTTTTGACCCTATTGAAATACATATTGCTTAAATAACTATGAACTCTGTCTGAACAAGACACCCTCCTGCACCATTTTCACCTTGTAAAGGGAACATGAATACCAGCAACAACAAATAAAGTAACATTGTTCATAAACTACCGGAAGACCTGTTAGTTGTAATAGTGAAACCAGTGTAAGAAACTGTAGGAAATACAGACTGGAAAAACACTGGGCGTTTTAATAGAGCAGGTGAAATATCGGCAAAGCAGCTCTTTKCTTCAGTGGGCTAGGATTTCACTGAGTAAGCCATCAAGTTCTACTCTATTTAAAAAAAGAGAAGAAAAGATGTAATTAGATACCTTGAAATCTTCTGCAATCTGTGATCCTGGGCTAACAAGCTCAGAGAAAGAGAAGACAGTGTCTTGGGCTGATGGCTGATCTGGCAGCAAAGAAGCATCAGTGCAGAGGGAGATTAGTTTGCACTGTGATATGCAGCAAGTGGCAATTCCATGCTTTTTAATTAAGCGTGCCAACAGCCTGTTAGTTCTTACTGTGGTATCCAGCTCTGATTTTGGTTATCTTGGAATTTATGATCTTTTCTCTGTGTAAGTCATCAAACAATAAAATACTCTATTTTGGACAGCAATGAGGAGTTGAAAAAGGAGGCTCAGTTTGAATGGGCCTCGGGGCCCGTTGGGGCTGGGGTGGGATAGCAATCCGAGCGCTCCGTCAAGGGCATTGGCACTTAGGTTTTTCATTCGCTCCCAAGTGCCAAAGATGGAGCGTTACTAGGCTTGTCACATTCTCTAGCATGCTGAGTTACATGCGAAGAGCAGATATTTCTAAAGTACTGCATTCATGGTTCATTTGGATGAGCAGGCATTTCTAATTTGGCACCAGTCTAATGAAAAGATGCATTCCATTGCAGATTCCAGCAGCTGCAGACTTCATTGACTTCAAAGATAATGCGTTTAGTTTTGGCTGTGGAGCTCTTTTGGCCGTGGAACTCAAGCGATACTTCAGCTAACGGCTTCTAAATCCAGAAGTTGTTGTGCCTAAAGAAAAAACAGTAAAATGAAGTAGTTATACTTGAAATTAGTTCTTAGGTTAGTTTCTGTTTGATTTAATGGCAAGTTATAGATATGCTCTAGTAGATTAAGAAAGAATTTATGGCATGTTTTATATGCAAAAAGGAAAAAAACAATGCTTTTGACAGAAGAGGTAATGCAAAGAACTCCAATTTAATATACAAATGCTAAGCAGTTTTTCTAGAAGTAGTGGGGGTTGTGTGCTTTCATTTCTGCGTTTCTTTGGATTCTGAAGGTGAGAATGAAGGCTAGCAGCTGGCTTTGGAATCTAATTTTATTATGTGTAGGGAAGTAATGATACAGAATTGTAGGAATAGCCTGCATGTCTGGGAATAAAGATAAAATTTGGTTATTAAATTAGAAATTAGACTTATAAAAAATTATATATACATTTTACTTTGTCATTCCTTCTCTTTCAGTGTTTTTCAAAAATAATTTACATTTTCTGCTTCCAAAACTTATGACAGTTTATGCTGAGAAGCACTTACCTGCTGATTCTTTTCGCTTACTTGCTTATTCATTTTGACCAGCTTGTGACCTAAAAAACAGATTTGAAATTACTTGAGTAGATTAAGTTGATGGATGAATCCATTAGACTTGTGCTGAAATCTGAAATATAATCAATTTAACGTTTAGTTTTCAAAYATAGGAACATGGAAAAGGATAGACTGTCAGGAGCTGCCTTGCTAGCTTCACCTTACTGTGTTGGCAAGCGTTTTGTAATACCCAGCAGAAAGGTATCCCTGCGTATTGGGAAACAACACATTGTGAAGGGCAGGGACTTCTAAAAGGAGCAAGAATGGCACTGACATGATACTAACTTTTAAAAGCAGTTTTCACAGATCTGGTTTTCCTGTGTGTATGACTTGAGCTTTAAAAGTTCTGTCTTTTTAACAAAATTGTTCTCCATTSTATATCTTTGCGCTTTTCTTCTGACAGTAGAAATTTTCAAGCTTTTTTAACAATGCCRTTTGAGAACATCATAAAAAAGCTTAATCACTATGAAAGTCAGTGCAATATGTAGAAAAATGGGCATGTTGAGCAGAGGCTTTTTCCTTCCTGRAAGCTGAGGGAAGGTGGTGGTGGTGCTGCTTCGAAGCGGGAGGAGAATAAGGGGTATATGTTTTGGTGAGCAGGAGTATTGAGCATAGGCTGTACAATCAAGTTTCCTATATAGTAAAGAGAGAATGGGATTTTTTTTTACCCCTAATCTGGTATCCTTGACTGAGAACATTTTGATGTTGAGAGTGTGGAGTGTTTGGGTTGGGTTGGGGTTTGRGGKTTTTTTTGTTGTTGTTTTGTTTTTGTTTTTGTTTTTTAGAATGATAGGCATTATGTCTGTAGATTGTATTCCATTTTTATAATTAGTATGTTTTATTTCATGGCTTCTGTAATTGGCAAGCTTTTACCAGTAGAATGGTCATATTGAATACAGAAAGTTCTTCTCAGGTGCAGCAAAGAAAGTTGTTTGGCTTGGGCACTGCTGAGCTGCAGTGGCCTATGGAGATCTTGAAGTCAAAATTGCCTAACACCTTTTTTCCTGAGTACTGCCATAAGAAAATCTCAGTAGTTTATGCAGATATTATCTCTTGGAAATTATTCAGGGTTTAAGTTGAGGAGGTTTATAATAATGGTTTGTAATAATGAGGAGGATAATCAAAATTCATCTTTGTTTTTATAGGCATCCATCCAGAGTAAGTACTCTGGACTGGAAAAAAATCAAATCATAAATGTAAAATGCAGACCCAGCTCTCAGAAGTGGAGAACTGTACATGTACTTTTTTAAAACACAGGAGTGGCACTTCTACCAAGAACAGAGTTAAGAGTCATCCATCAGTAGTGACTACATTTCATTAAACTGGAAAAGATTTTGTTGGCTTCTTCCTGTTYAAAAATTCCTTGTAAACACTTAGGCTGCATCCTTACTGACTTCCATGACAATAATGACTGATTAAAGGAATTCAGTATTTAAGGGATTTTTACACTCAGCATGGATCTAAGAGCATGTTCAAATTTGCAGTGAGCTAATGGTATTTCTCACTGCAGAAAACTATTTCTAMTGAATACCTAGACTGAATGAGTAAATATAGGCTTGCATTTTGTGGAAATCCCCCCAGTTAGTCCTTTATGTTCTGTTTGCTCAGCCCTGCATTCCTAACCGCTTTTAGAAAACATGAGCATTGTTTTCAGATTTCACAACAAAAAATGGTAGATGTGGCTTTTATAACATTTTTGGACTAAATTTTTGGTGTTGAGGTGACATTAAGGTAAAAGGTTAAGCACTGATATTCCAGTTGCACAGAGAGCATCAGTGTGGGGTTTTTTTTAATCTTGTCTCTGGCACAGGATTCTTTTGTGATCTGAAATCTCTTAAATATAAATTATTCTCATTTTCTGGAAGTGGAATGTGAAGTATCAAGATCTGAATTTAAGAAACGTTCACAGTAATAATTGCAGGTGAAATCAGTGGAAGCTGTACTTGACTATATAAACTGTCATGTGGTGCTAACTGCTGTTGATTCTTCCTTTTCGGGAGCAAAAATGCAGATACTGTAAGGTGATGCTGGAAAGTCTGCTGCAAAGATRCGACAGTGGCTTAGAGGTTCAGTGGGTCCTATTAGTTCTAGCCAARAGCTGACTCAAGCAGGATCATCTTGAGTATCTGCCATTGCCTTGTGGCAGATTGAATCATGGAAAATGAGAGCCACCTATATTGTGAAAAAGCCAGCTTTTATGAGACATCTGAAATTAGTTGATGTTTTKGGCCTTAATCAAGCTGCAGTTCCAGTCTTCATCTGTAAAATGGGGGTGTTGACATACCAGTCACCTATAAGAAGTGTTCTAAAACTTAACGGATTGATATTTCTGAAGTATTTGTATTCGCCCACAGACAGGATCTTTAAGTAATTAATCATTCTGTATTCATTTTAAGGCTTGGAGAGTGTGAAGCAAGTAAAGAAAAGAAAAGATAGCACACTTCATGACCGGGAAAAATAAAATGCTTATAGAATAAGGGATCCACTCTGTGAACACAGGTTTCCAGGGATGTTGCACAAAAGCAGTGAGTGAACATTTAGTCTGGACCTTAATGCCTTCTGAAAGAGGACTAGTGCTGTGTGCTTTTTAGCTTCTGAAGGCACAGCTAAGCAATAATTTATATATAATAACCCTTCGTGCACATAATTTTCTAGCAGTCTTTTCATTGTGTACCTGTAATAAACTTTCCCAGTAAAAGACATAGTTAACTTCAAATTCAGATAAAATTATTTATTTATTTTTTCTTTCTTTGTTCTGTTAACTATTACGTACTGTGTACTGAAATTCTTATTAAAGTATTTTTAGGGCAAGTCATGCATAAACAAGTATTCTCAACTTGAAACACACACGTTTTCACAAAACTTCATTTGAATTACAAATCTTTCTAGGAATATATATGTATTTTTTTTATCTTACACAAAATAATGACCTGGTTAGACTAAACACCAGTGCTGTCTTACTAGTCTTATTGGATAGGACCTTATACCTGGATAGAAAAGATGCCTGCCGAAAATAATGTAGTAGTTCACGTCCTCATGTGGTTATGGAAAATGTTACTAGAACAAGGGCTAGTGTCAGGTGTGGTTTGTTCAAGTTCCTAAAATGTATTGAAGTGCATCTGCTTTACCCCTGATATTCCAACACGGGATCTTTCCTCAACCTTAGCTTCCAAAAGCATTCAGTAGTGGTGCGGCTTGGTGATTTGTTCTGAGTATGGGGTCTTCTAAAGCTATCAAAGTTCATTTTCCTTTCTTACCTCTTAGGATTTGAATTTTTGTCTCCAGACAGAAAAGCCTAGAAGTTGCTAACCCAGTGTACCAACCAGGCCTAACATGTTACAATTAAGTTCACTTGTTGTAGGTATTTATGAAAATCTTTTAGTAATAATTATACTCTTTGACAGATTTGCGCCTTGCTGAAAACATGATTTTTAGCAGGTGCTGTGAGTGATTACCCAGTAACGGGTCTCTCTTGCAAGATGAACAAATCCTTTCTTTATTACCTGAAACAAAATACATCTACCCAATGTTAATACAGAAGTTGCCAGTATTAATTCCAATTACTTTCAATTGCCCCTAGTACCTCATTAAAATCTGGCTTTTCTTTCTGCACTTTCAGTTAACAAGAATAAATATAACCATCAACGATATGTTTCTTCAGAAGACAAAGTTATGCTGAAGTGTTTACTTAATCTCTGAAAGAACAGTATTTTATTGACTACATAATTGTATGTGGTCAGCTCRTATTTAACAATTAGCATTGAATTTTTTAAAAAGATATACTTGCTTTATTTTATTTTTATTGAACTGAAATGAGAAAAGCAGCAGAATAAGAAGCAGTAGATAGAGTAGGAAGTGCTTTGTGTTAATTGTGATACCAGAGATAACGTGACTGGGGGAACAGGACTGATCTTCAGTTTTTGCTAGCACTTTTCTACACATGGAGTTATTTAAGAACAGCTATTCTTGAATAACTCCATGTGCTGACACTCTTGTTTCTGTTTAGCTTAACACACTTCGGGCTAATTTAAACAGAAATAAGGCGACCTTATTCTGGAATAAGAATGCTTGCACGTGGAGTTATTCAGGACTAGCTGTTCTTGAGCAGTCTTTACTAAATCACTCCATGTGTAGATGGTCCTTTAATCTTCCAAATTCTTAAGTCATTTTTGAAAACAGGACTTAGTTTCCTGTGTTATTAAGGGACAATCTAAATATTTTATCCAAAATATTGTTTTTAAGGAACATTTAAGGCCTATCTGATCTTGGAAAAATTAGGCAAAGTAAGGGGTATGCCCATCAGTCCTGCATCTGATTATACTTAAAAATTAAGACAAGAAATTCAAAGTTCCATCATTGACAGGATATTGTAAATGATACGATTTGCCTTATAGTGGATCCTTCTTTTCTTTTTCTTTTTTTCTTTGAATGAAGGAATTTTTCCATGTTAAATTAGTACATAGAAATTCATAAAAATCAGAGTTTCAGGCCAATGAAACTCAGGGGCTTGAATTCTGCTTAACTGCAGTGTTCTAATGCATCTGAGTTGATTTAAGCCAATTGACTGGTATATGGTACCGGTGCAAATCTGCCTAGCTCATAGAACACTGTATTCAGCTTGGGTTTTTTAAGAGATGGTCATTGCCTTGAAAATAGATGATATAGGAAGATTCACAATTTAAAACACATTTTTAGAAACTTATCTGTTCTTATTAGAGATGAACAAGCCTCAGTAACGGAATATTCAGAATTTCTCTGTAAAATGACCTTCTGTAAAGTATATAAGGTGCACTGTGGAAATTAGTAAGAAGTTCAAACTCTATTAAAAAGACAGAATCAGAGTTAGAATTATTTTTGCATTCACAGATTGAAAATATGCAGCATGGTATACTATAATTAATCAAGACCAGTAAAACAAATGTACTTGATTCAGATGACAGATGTTTATAAGCAGCAAATGCGTATGGCACATAAATACTCAATATTGAACTAGTACTGTATTAGCGGGGACAGCGCTGTTGGGACAAGCTGTTATTTCCTGTCCAGAATTTCCTTACAATGTAAGTAAACAAAAGATGTACACTCTATTATTCRGTCTCGTTCCCTGGCATACAGACCTTCTGTGTATTCTGTGTGCACACAAAAATGTAGATTTTGCTGCGTTACTTTCTCCCACTCACATGAATCAAATTCTTAACTAAAGGCAGCCAAGCTGGCCTTCAATGTCAGCCTTTCTCCTAAACACCAACGTTAAAAAATTATCCTGCTATGAGATCATAGCTGACTTAATTAAAACAAGTTTGATGTGGAGCAGAATTGTACGCTGTTTGCCTACCAGTATCCTATTCTTTTCTCTCTTTATCATAATGAAGCTGGCTAAGAAGAATTTGACTGTACAGTTTCTCTCCCATAAACTCAAGTGAACTTTGGCAAGATCAAGACATACAGTATTATTGCAAAGTCATAAATGGGATTTCTCTAGAAATACCAAACACTTTTCTGCWGACTAGCAATAGACTCTTTACTGACTGAGGTAATTCCGTGTAGAAGACCTGGTGGAATAAACAATAAGGTGGTGGTTGTGCTAATGCTTAAGCACAGTTCTCTTGTGTATTACTGCACTGCACAACCACAACCTATTGACTCAGCAGTGGAACGGGACTTCCGAAAAACACATGGTATTTTTCAGGGCCGCTGAGCATTCTCAGCATTGTGGTAGCCTTGGTTTCCAGCTCTCATTCAACAACTTTCAGGTTCTTTAAAAGCATGGTAAGTTTATTTCCTCACRTTAAGGAGCCTGCAAATCTCATAAAACTGGGTTAACAAAGCCAGCAGGCTTGTGCTAGGAGTCTCTTGCTCAAATGCCAAATGCGTATTGATCCCAACAGTTCTACTGCAAGCTGTTTTTTGTAGCCTGCCAGACAGGCTCGTAGAATGCCACAGATACACTGACAGATCTATCATGTTTTGTTTGCAGACTTTACAGAAGAATAGGGCAATTCTGTCAGGAAAAGGAGGGGGAAAAATATCGCTCTGTTTTTTCTTGAAGTGAAAAGGCAGTGCTAGCTTTTCACCTTCTAGGGAGAGAGGCTTCTCCGCTTGGGGAACCTCTTTGTTATTCCCTCTTTTAGTCATGTTGCTTCCTGAGAAGCAGACATCTGAGCCTTCACCCTCTCTCAGGCCCAAAGTCTGCTTAGACCTGCAGTTTAAAGTTTGTTTCAGTTTTGGCTGCATCCCTTTATTTGTGCACAGTTCTCAAAAAAATGCCCAGCAGCTCTTTCAGAGCCAAAAGAGGGCATCCCCCAAGTGCCCCTGTAATAAACACGACTACATATGTTTTAGTATAGGCCATGAGGGRCAAGTCATTGTTAAATCCCATGTCAGATTTGAGTTTGAGGAAATCTCAGACTTTCACATGCTCATATTAGACCAGGAGATGCTGAAAACGTTGTTTTGCATTAGCCTGGACACCGTTACTGGTTTGGAGGCATTCCGCTTGAGAATTGTTGCAGCATCTCTTCTCTGCCTCACGTAAATCTGCAACTTGCAGTTGAGCATTTSCTTTGGGGCAGCACCGTTTCTTGGATTTGACACTGTGCTCCAGGGCCCCTTTGCATGAGGCAGTGTTTCGGCTCCTCTTCAGCTCGCATTCTCTTGGGGTAACATGCTAAACCCTGCGAGAAGAAAGGGGCCAAGCACTGCTTCTGTAGGTTTGTGCTTCCTGCTTATTTCAGTCTGTACTTTTAGGAGCAAAAAGCCACTGTGGAAGCATGCATCATTACATATACCAAGCTGAAAATGTCACTCTTAAAGAAAACCTGATACACCATTACAAAAACTGTTACATTTGCTGATATGTATACATTTATGAAGTGGAAGGGAACAAACTTTTTTTTTTCATTTTAAGCTTATTAATAGCATTTTGGCTTTGGAAGAAGTAGAGGAAAGAATATATATGTATGTGCAGATGTATGTGCACTTTGTTAGCATGTCAGACTGACCCAACCCTTCTGTGTAAACAGGTTTAATGAACCTTGCAAGGCACAAGATTAATAAAAAGAAAAAGGAGCACAAGGAGAAGTGAAAATGGCCTCTGTACATTAACTGGGGAAATGGGTTCCTATCCAAGTATGTCAATTTGGCAGCACTTATGGGCAAGTAACTTGATGTTTCCTCTCTCTTTTTTCTTCATTTCTTTCCCTGTCCCATTCTTTTCACTCTGGCAGCTATTTGAGAAACTGACTTTATTCATGTGCACAAAAGGCACAGTTTACAGATGCCTCCTGATCCTTTTAGATTATTCATTGCAGGGCAATGCAAAACAGAAATACACATTGTGAGTTTAGCATCTCAGGCTAGCCTGTGAATGTATATGACAACTTTAGCAGGAGCGAGAGCAGGCCAAGACCGCTGCTGCTGTTGAATGGTTTTCTTGCTAAGTCTTCTGGATGGCCAGTGTGACAAGTTGCAGTATGGACATTAAAAAAAAAAAAAAAAAAAAAAAAAAAAAAAAAAAAAAAAAAAAAAAAAAAAAAGAAGAAGAAGAAGAAGAATTAGACTATTACTATAGTCTTTAATAATTATAGGTAGAAATACGTCTTTGTGAATTGTGCTGTGGTTTACACACTGTATAAAAATTAAAACGTATTGCTGTTTTTAAAAGTTCACTATTATCCCATCCCCACCCCTTTTCTCCCTGCCCCCTATGTTTTACATTTTCTTTCCTCTAAAAGAAGCCTTTTCTGATTAAGGATCATGTTGAAAACTCAGCAGTTTTTAATCCAGCTCTCTGCAGGCTGCAGTTCATGCTTCATTTAACTGATCAGTTCCACTGCTACATTACTAGACAAAATCACCAGTTGGAAAAGAGAAGCAATTATAGTAAGTCGTAAAAATGGAAGACTGCACGTTTTAAGAAATGAAATCCAGTTTACAAACTCTCCACTTCTCCTGCAGATGATTGAATGCTGATTTTGTACATGACCAAATGAGTAGCACAGTTTTTAGTGTTTTGCTGCACTTTGTATAATGAATCTGATCCAAATACGGAAGTATATGCTTAGCTGTTCAGCAGAGACTGTTTAAAACGTTGTGTGCTTTCAAATAACAGTGTGGATGCATGTGAAAAGGTCTGAGCAAAGTAAGACATTACAAATGAGAGAAGGATGCTGGTATGAACTATGAGTGTCAGACTTGCATAATGACTTTTAAAATGAATCTTAATGTTAGAATAAATGGGGCTTCAATTCACCAAAACTGATACTTGTTCTTTTACTTGGGGCTGCTAGAATGTAACTGCATGAACAGATAAATTGCCAGGAATAACAAATCAGACACTGAAAAGAGGTGCTGCTGGAAAACAAATTTCATGTCCTGCAAGCAAAAACAAATGATGTGGAGACAGCTGTGGAATATTAAACTCCCATAGACTGTTGCATGGGACTTGCTCAACCTGTTCATCTTACCATACTGTAATGCCATAGAATTCATGCTAGTGTGATACTCTTGACCTAAAACCTCATAGGTTCAATACAGTTTCCATACATTCTTTGATGGTTCACAAAGTAGTGTCCCTATCTTCACTGAAATACCTCTTTGCCTATCAGAACTGCATGTATATGTGTATATAGGGCTACACATGTATTTGTGTGTATRTGTATATAACCGTAATGTGTTTTGATTTGTATAGAACATCTCATAATTCTTTTTTTGCYTATTTACACAATTTTTCACATGAATTATTGTGTGCTGAAAAGTGCAGATTAGTTCTGCCTTTAGCAGAATACTGTTTAAGTACAAAACAAATATTTCTTAACATAAATTTTCTACTCTCTCTCCATTCTTCCTCTTACCTTATTAATGCCGTAGCCCTTTAACTTCCATACTCTCCTTTTGCATAAGCAAGATAYTATTGTCTTGCAAGAACATAAGAAGATATCTCAGTTATATGAAGCCAATAGCTGCTAATCACAAAGAAAAATCAATGCTGACCGTTTTCACAGTCATTATTTATAGGTGCTGTGGTGAATGGCATGGTATAAGAACAGGAGCATGATTAAAGATGGAAAACTTTATCCAATAGCCCTGCCCCTAAAAGATTTCCACTGTGTCAGATTACTTATTCAGCATGTCAGCCTTAATGAAAATCTTACTGCGGTAACACAAAAGGCTAGTCATTTTGCCACGTTCAGGTGGTGCCCTACAGGTGAAAAATACTTTATACATTTATATTCCTAAAGCAATGATCATGAAGTTTATCTTGTAAGGGCRGATTCAAGTTCTTAATAATCATTACGTGGCAACTGAGTTCACTGTAAGTCTTGTAGATTTTCCTTCATTCTTTTTTGTTTTCCCTTAACATGGAGATTTATAAATATATTCTTTTCATATGCTTTCAGCCAAATTCTGCTTTGAGCTCTGCCTGCTTAAATGAACCAAATCCTCTTGCAAGTTTCACTGCTTTATATGGCATATCCAGTTTAAATAGCAACAAAATTGTGTATAGTACTATATATATATAWAAAAAATATGTATATATACTATATACATATATAGTGTGTGTGTGTATATATATATATACGCACTATATATAGTAGCTCTAAACATTTTTGTTCAAGTTAATGCATTTTTTTTTTCAAACAATGCTTTGCTACAATAGCAAAATAATATAAGAAGGCAGGTATGGAACTTTGCSATATGTTAGTCATTAGAGCAAAAACCTAAAGATGAGATGTTTTCAAGAGAAAAAGAAGATAGAAGTAAAAACCATTTTTGTGCTATGATTTTCTTGCAGCTTTAGGAAGAAAATTACAATGCTCTGAAGAGGCCACCTTACTGGTGGTTTCCCAGAGCAAATAAAATCAATGGTGGTATATATCCGCAAAGGTTTGTGCTGGAGCCCAGAGATTATAGGCGCCCCTTTACAAGCTAGGAAACTGCTTAAGTGTCCAAAAGACCACCAGTTTTGTACATGTGTACACTTTATAGCAAGCATAAGTGTATTATTTTCTATTGATTGTGTTATAGTTGGCCATATCCCAGGACCACTGATTGCACTGTAAATGGAGAGTGACTGGTCTTAAAACCAAAGATRTAAAATGCGGTTACAGTTTAAAATGACAGGTTGCTGCTGCTTCTATTCTAAACTCCTATTTAGGAAATCCAGAATTTGGGCACATCTAAAGATCATCATCTTCAGCAAACAGCACACTATAGCTGCAAGAAGAAGTAATTTTGAAAAGGGTTCTTCTCATATTGCTTGAGACAAACTTTTTCTCTCCTTGGTAGAAATGCAACAATTTAAGCTGTGGAGGGTATGCTGGCATATTGAATGGTCTCACTGTAGTGTTTCAGGTTCAATAACCTAGAGATCTGTGAATCTGTRAAAGCACAAGGAGTTTTTAGTTATTTTTATGTTTTTATACTGTAGGTGGATGACAGCATGACATAGTTGATTGGACAGGTTCTGTGTTGTATGCAGCATTACTTAAAATAGTAGCACTGCAGTCAGAGAGAGATTACTACTAAATCCAGGAAATATCATTTAATCATTTAACTAATCCACATATTTTGGGAGGAACGGGTAGAAAATGCRTTTTATACATACATATATATATATATATGTATGTATATAAAGATACCTTAGGTTAATCCATTTTGAATGTCAAGAGGATAAATCTGACAGGAGTCAGAACAGCTCCAGTGGGACTAGCACTACAAGTTACAAAACAGCCAACATCATCCAAGACTAATTTCTTTCCCCTGTTTGTCCTACTGTGGAGGGAGAGTTAAAAGGCAATTCTTGGGGAGTTGAAAGGCTCCATAATAGGGCTCCTCTCTCTAAGGGAGTAAAACTGCTTTGTGGCCTTTGTCTTCAGGCTGCTAATAAACCATCCCATGCTGTGCAGCTTTGAGTTCACTCTTAATTCAACTTCAGTTCAGCTTCCATCAGCTTTGGTTTCCCTGTCTTTGTGACTTGTTTTTTTCTAAAATACATAGTGTATTTGAGCTTTTTCATTTATTGCCTGAGCTTATAAATGAACCAACTTCATAACACACTGAGTAGCAATTTTTATCAAAGCATATGAACTCTCTAGAAGCATTCCAGCAGCTGAGGGTTTTGGTGATTACTGTTTTCTCTTTCTTTCTGAGTGCATTTTTCATCTTAAAGCATCTTACAAATGCAATGGTACATATACCTCCATGAATTTATATCAGATCTTTTGGCCTGTTCATGAGGATACATTAGTCTGTGCAGTATGGTGTTCAGTTAATCCATCTCCTTTGCCTGCCCATCCCCAGTTATGTGATCAATCATTTAGTAACATGTTTTGTCTGCCTGTTGTTTCTGCCATTGCTTTTTCTGATGAGATTGAAATACAACATCTGGACCTGTAAATGCTGAGTAATTTGCATTTAGTTTGCTGGAGATCTCCAGCAAGAGGTGGTTTAGTGGGAGATCCAGGAGGTCTGACACTGGGGAGTGGTGGGCGCGTTCCAGCTTGGCACCATTTACCGCCTTTGTAACTGGCAAGAGCTTAGAGAATGGATGGAGGGGAGAGCGGATGTCTCCCACGTTTGGGTGGGAAATGGTGAGGTGGTGGCAGTGAGGGCTGGGCAGGCTGTGTTCTGCACCTGGGCTTCCATCCTCGCCGAAGCAGCTCTATGTCGGGGCTCCAAACTGGTGGTACTGGCCTGTTAACCCTCCAAACTGGCCCGAGCTGTCTGGGAACTGCCAGTGTGCCGACAGAGGGAAAGCATCTTGGCTTCACGACAGCTGTYCTGGCAGGTGGTGGTATGATAATGTCTAGAGCCAGAGGGAGTGCTTAGACTAAAATACAATTAAATTAAAATTTAAAAGAAAAAGAAAAGGACCCACAAAGCTTGCTTTCTTTGGGATTTTGCTCTAAACACTGAACTACTCGTTTAAATGTTTGTGAAGGTTGCCTCCCTTTCAGGTGAGCTTAAAATAGTTGCAGTTTCTCTTATAAATTATCTGAAATGAAGTGGTGATGCAATTTTGACAGTATATCTTACTGAACATAGGTTGGCTTTGTGCAGGCACATTTCCAGTGTTAACACAGGAGAGAAGTAGCTGAGGCTAGCATGGGGTAGTGTATTACTTTGATAAGAAAAAAGGAAAGGGTCTCATCCTGGAGAGTGAGTGTTAGGCTGGATAGAATATGAAGTACAGTTAATTTAGTAGTGGGCTGAGGCAAAAATTGCTGGTAAGAGGTTGGGCATCGTTCACCAGAGAGCCGAAAATTGATAGCTAGGAATATCCAGTTTGTGACCTTTTAAGAAATTTGCAGGGAAGACAGAGTAGCTAGATAATCAAGGGTTTTTTCTCTCTAACTGTTGTATCATCTACTTTCCAAGAACCTCTCTATGTTTTCTCTGTCTTCATAGAAGTTGGTTTTGATGGGCTGTATGAACCTATAAGCTTTCTGAGGGTTCATGTTTTGATAAGATCATATATGATGTGGTCTTGTTGAGTAAAAAAGGCTGTGAGAATACAGTCTGATGGATAGCGCTTTACTGTTCATTGAAAATCATCTATGGTATCTGTAAGAAGGGAACATGGCATGAAAATAAGCCTGTGGTAGGAAGTCAGAAGTTCTGTGTCCACCTCTGGTTTTGTCGTTGCCTTCCTTTATGGTTTTGGATTAGTGACTTTCCTTCCCGCTGGCCCAGCCCTTATCCTAGGAGTGAAAGATGAAAATACCTAGTAGAAAAGTTCATGATTTGTCACATGCGTTATGATTTTCTTTTTAAAGATAAGAAAAACAGGTTATTTCTTGCTATTAATTTTAAGGCTAGTGAACCAGCCTCACGTTGGATATTGGAGAACTTTCTCAGGCAAATTTCACTTTTTTTCTATTTGAGTACTGCTCTCTATCTACAGCTACTTTAAGATGTAGAACTAGCACAGACATTTACTTCAAAGGATGAAGTTTTGCTTGTTTCACATTTACAGATAAGCATTAAAAACGTCATAAATGTTAGGTATGCTTATTTTCAGAGTGCTGTGTGTATGGATATCTGTAGAATGGCTTTTGTGCTTGGTTCTTTGGTTGACTTGCTACATTTTGCGTGAGAACTAAGCTGCAAAATGTGCTTCAGTCCCATTTCAAGAGGTGAGATTCAACTAAAATAAGCTGTATTCCTAATGGAATTTAAGTACTCCAGGAACTAGACACCTAGAATTCAGGGGAAATGGAGATAAAGACAGAAAACACAGATCAAGGGGGAAAATGGAAGGGGAAAAGAGGATAGACGGTGCTACAGATGGAAGACTACGTTGAGAATCCCTTATGCTTAGAAAGAATTGAGAGACAGAAGGGGAAATAACATCAAAAAAGAGCACAGGAGGGGTCATTAGATGAAAACAGTACATAGCCTGAAACTATATACCATATAGTATATGGTATATGTATATACCATATACTATACCTAAGTTTTATGTTGGTTTGAGATAATTTTCTCAAAAAGAGAGCATTAAAAATATAATTATAAAAAAATAGAATTATAAAAATATAATTCTATGAAATGGTGTATTTTCTCTTTATTTGTAGGGTTTGAAAGTCAAACTGACCTTCTCCAGTTACCCTAAGGCAGCTGAGAACACATGTTGAGAGGGCAAAGGCTTGCACACATAAATGTGATTTTGTACCCTTGGTTCATGCCAAAAGAAAGTACGATTATTCTCCACTCAAAAGTCTCAGTGGGAACCCTGGCCATTGTCAGATGGGTGCTTTGTGCACATCTGCTGCATTGCCCAATGCTTGACTTGACTGCTCACCCTTTCATTGAGGATAAACAAGGAAATAGAAGCTCCTGCTTGTGTAACTAAAAGGATATGAAAGGATACGTCCTCATTTGAAGCATTCTAGTAAAGACTAGCCTGGCTTGGAACAAATACAGAGAAACAAAATATATACATATTTTACCAGGTCAAACTGTTCCTTCACACATATTGCTATGGTATTAGGAGTGAATAATGATTCTTAAGACCTTTTAAAAATTTGTATACCCAAATTCTGATGTATACGAGTAGGTGTCTAAAATCTAATCAAGCACGATTACTGTTGGGACATTAATTCCTTGGATTAAAATTCTCCTATTTAAGTTGCTTTTAGTAAGATACAGTAAAGTGCTGGAAAAGCCAATTTCCAAGTGTGTAGTTTATTCATGCAAAATGCGGGATAGCAAACACATATAAAAGCACTTAGAATCTGTTGTTGTTATTAACAGAACTTTTTTTGCCAGAAGTTGGCATTCCAGTGGATGAAAGTGATGTTATTTAGATACCTATTTATCTATCAGTTGTGTGGATATATTCCTGGAATAATATTTCTAATGAGAATTGTTTGTTATGGAATTGTTTGGACCCAAGAACAGATGTAAAACTGGTGCAACTGTTTGTGCCTTCAAAGCAATGCTCACAGACTAAAAAAATCTACATTCAGTAAGTAGCAGAAAGTTTAGGTAATGTTTACAAATGTTGTTTTTGCAGGCTCAGGCAATGATTCCAGTGTGAGTTTAAGTTGTAGGAACCTTTCTTCAGTACTGCCTGTGGAGGAGCTGCAAGCTAATAAGGCCTCCTACCTTCACTGTTTTAATCACAGACCTTCCTTTCTGACTGGAGATCATGCATAAAGTCTAGTCACACCTCAACAAAGCCACTGCAGTAGAGGGAAACTTATATGCTGCATGACATAAGCCATCACACGGGGAAGAGTGACAGAGCACCTTTGGAAAAATTGCTTGGCTTCTTAAGCAGGCAGAAGGGAGTCACCTGAAAAAAAAGAGAGGGCAATATTACTCTCTATTTGCACACAAGTGTCTCCCAACTTAGGCTGGTGGCAAGCCCATCTACTTGTATAAACTCAAGACTCAGTACTTGAGAAAGAAAATCCATATTAACAGGCAGATAATACAACGTCACCTCAGGAAGCAGTAAGTAATACAGAGTTACAGCAAGCTGCTCTTCATACACAAGGATTCACCTTACAGGGAATGGCAAAATGCTTTCAAAACAGGTACCTCATTTTAACCAGCGAATAGGTGTGACAAGCTTTCTGTGGGCGGCAGCCAGTCTTCCTCACAGAGATCTCTTCAGATTTTAAAAAGCAAAGCCCAGATCACTGTTTATACTGACCATTAATGGCAGTCTCAGTGGCTTTGGAGGAGGAGGCRCTACTGGGAGAGAGTTAGGTGCCAGCATACAGTAACCTCACTTACCTTGCCTGGTCTACAACTACTACTCTGGAACTGCATGGGCCTGGTGTCATATTTGCCAGCCCCATGCAGAAACCTTGGATGTCACAGAGGTATCTAAGAYAGCAGTAGTTTCCTCTGTTTCTGCACCTAAATCCCACGCTGTTTAAGCTCATGCTGTGGTGTTTAGGAAAGGGTATGATACTACTTCATGTCTCATTTGGGGATGAAGTTTTGACAGCTTACAAGTAGCTTTAAACTGTCAGAGGTGTTTTTCAACAAAGGTAGAACTAAATAAAATGTCCAGGATATATAAATTTAAAACTATCGCCTTAAATCATTCCTTTGGTTAAATCTGTAAGATTTTAATCCTGTCAGCCTCAGCATTATTTTTTGTATTTTAATACCACTCTGTTTGTTTAATTGTTTCCGCAGCAGGTACTGTGAGCAGAATAATAAGCAGAACCACTTAGCAAGTCTTTTCAAATGTTCAGAATAGCTTCCTAAGTGTGGACAAATGTGGTAGTATTTATATAGTGCTTGTAATAATAGTTTGGTAATAGCAAATATGGTCCTTGCTAGGAAAGCTTGCAGTCTGGCCTATACAACTGCTTCCTGTGTCATCACCAAAATGGGTCACTTTGGAATTCGGCGCGTGGCTGGAGCTCGGAAACTCCTGTCTTCTGTCAGTTCAGAAAGGCTTTTCTATATAACCAGATAGCAGACACGTTAGCTGACTGTGACTAATTCGATCTGAATTGGTCCTGAAACTATTGGCATTGTTTCTTTTATCTTTCTTCTGAGCTATGCTATCAGAGACTCATGCTTCTAGATCGCAGGATGAGTTCATAGTTATGGAGTCATCAGCTGAGCAGATTTGTTTCAGAAAGGAGTCTTACAGAAAGAAAAGGGAGCGCCAACATTGCATATGTTGTATAGATGAGCTTGCAACCCCAACTAGACATTGCTCACAGCTGTTTCTCACTATTTAAAGAAGCTTGATAAGAATGAGAGAAAAGCAGCTGATTACCCCAAATCGTGTTTGTTCATGGCCCAAAGCGTCAAACGTGCTTGTAAGGTGCAGCCGATTAAGTCACTGATGTGCAGTTTTGAACTTCTCTAGCACAATGCATATAACTTTCTGTGCACTCTCAGAGCAAAATATTTCTTCCTAATTGGTGAGGAAGAATGAAAACAMACATAGAGACATCCTTGTCTTCGTAGGAGCTGGTTGATGTAATGCCTTTCTAACAACACACTGTTACTTAAAGACTTGCTAGATTTAGTGGGTGTCTGGGGCAAATATTTCCATACAAATGTACTGGTAACAAACCAAGGCTGCTAACAAACAAGCCAGTCAGGCTCCGAGGGAGTGGGGCTGTTGAATTTATTATGCTCAGTTTTACGTGGATAACAGCTAGTAGATAAGAAAAAAAGTCTGTAAAGTCTGAGTATGAGTGCTTGAAAAAGAAAATCAGTGTTCCAAATTCTTGGCAGAGCAGTGTATTGTATGCGTAAGGATATGACGAAGCCGATGAGAAAGCTCCAACAAAGCCCTAAGTCTGCTTATCCACTGTCTCACCTAATCGAGGCAGAAAGCATTTTTGTTTTGCAGTAAACATTGATTTGGGCTTGCTACAGGAGACAACTGATACTTCTTACTGAAGACTGGACCCCTTTTCAATTTAGTTTGATACATTTTGGCTGGGCAGCCTGGATACTATCACAGACATCAAATTGCATGGGCAACTTCCTAAAAAAGATCCTGTTGGAAACTTATCATCTGCATTTCCATAAGTGGAAAAACGAACTCTCAACAAAACCAAAATTTTATGTGGGAGTGTGATGAGCTTAGGGGGTTTTCCTTTTGCTGTCAGGAAATTTAAACTATTCTATGTGGGATGGCTGTCTCATCGTACCTCAGAGCCTTTTAGATTGGCTATTTTGTTACTTATTTTCTTCATTAAATTTCTTACTCAGATTTCACTTCACATGATAGGTCTGATTAGCTCAAAAAGGCCTGATGAACTCAGAGATCCCTGTTCATTTAAAATTAAACAGTTTTACTCTGGTTGACAGATGAAAATGAAACATTTGACTTTGAGAATACCTAATACATTCTAGCTCAGTTGAAAGTGTTATGATAAATTACTTTGATTGTTTATGAACCTGACTTTTTTTTTAATTTTTGTTCATAGAAAATGGGGATATTTTAACTTCTAATCCTTAATAAGGGGAACAAACTTGTGTATAGTTGAGGGTAGAAATTCTACTTTTCAAGTAGCTGTGTTTCTCTGTGCACTGCTTGGGAGTCATTCAGCACAAATTTCTGCAGAAGGAAGGAAGTAGCACATAAGGACTAAAACAACGTTTGCTCTGAGCAGACTATGCTGTTTTGCWGGCCTAGGTTCTCACTTCCTTCTTCACCCCTCAGAAGAAGAAAATCAAGAAAGGCTTGTATCATCCTAGGAGACTATTGGATTATCATAGTAGTATCATAGTCCTTCCCTTGAATGAGGGAGTTTTCTGCGTCTTGTTAGGTGTTTCGTGGATTATCAAGGGAGTCCAGACCAACTTTTAGCTTATCTCCACCCCCTGTTTTCTAAGTTRCAAAAGAAAGGATAGCAAGAAATTGGAGATTGGGCAGGAAGCCATCTTGTGAAGTGTGAATATGGGAAGGAGAAGACTTTTTCTTTCTTCTTTTTGCTTTTTTTTTTTATATTAGAGAGCATTAAAAGTTTAAAGCAACTTTTAAGGAAATAGTTGTGTATCCTTCTTAGAAGTTCGTTCTGTTACCCTCAGTCAAACACAGAAATTGCCTACACCAGAACTATGCCAGTGTATTCTTAACAAGAGCCTTTCTTTTACAGAATACTCCATTTCCACACCTTGTTTCCCTCTACCATAGCTTATCCTTAAGATCTGTCTAGAAGAGCTTGCTTCCTGTTGGTTACAGGCTATCACTTCATAATTTTTCATCAGTGGAAGCCACTTCTCACTGAAAAAGAATTATTTCTGGTAGCTCTCAGTATCATACTTTTTGTTGTTTCCCTACAATGTCTGCTTGATGCTTGGTTTATGTCAGTTTTCCCCAAGGGAACTGAGGCTCACCCTCATTTCTTGGCTTCTCCAAATTGAACAGATAAAGGGATTCCTAGTGCTCCTGGCATTAAATGTCCTTAAACATACAGGGCTTAATTGGACTCACCCTGAGTGAGTCCCAGATGCAGTCGAAACAGAAATCAAGGAGGCATATATAGAGATGTATAAACCTTATAACTAACTATATATTGTCACATTGATAAAGTGAAGAAGCTGAACGTCTCAAGAAAAAGACCAAACCAAGCAAAAAGGCTCTCAAAACAGCCCTTTGGAATGAAAGCTAATTGAGAGAAGTGCAGTCTTATTCAGCCTATTCCACTGCAGAGTCTGGTGAACTGCTGCAAGATAAGGGTTTGTTGCTAATTTGAAATAAGAGCACAAAACCATAAAATAAGCTCATCTTTCAGTTACATAAAAATGTTTATACCTAATTGCACTTTATTAGCCATTAGATCATGCAAAGAAGCATGCAGAGTACCTTACAAAAAATGAAGAACTATATCAGCTATTTTCTAATAAAAAGTTTATTCTTCTTCAGATTAAATCTGAGCATCATTGTAGTCTTCCAGAATTTCTCCAAAGAGTATTTAATATCCATGGGAAAGTAYGTGGAACTGCAAACAATTTTACATTCCTTTGCTACAGGTAGAGGGACTAAAATATTTATTCAAGGGATTTTGCTGCTGATATCTCAGAAAAGGTAGTTCTATATTTCAGAAAGAAGGCTAAGTAATTCTTTCATGCAGTTGGCCTCAGGGTACATTCTGGCAAAAAAAAATGGCACGAGGTTGTGAGTTTTCTTTTTATAGTGATAAATTACAACTAGGATCTTATGGTCTGAAATTTATCCTTGAAATTAGCTGATACCTTTATATTATTTTTCCTTTGCTAGCTCAGAATGATTATTGAGGACCTTTGTCAAGGTCGGCCATTGCTTCTGTGTCCAGCAGAAGACTCTATAGTGGGTTTTGAGATAGTTCTGAATGGTTGCATGGCTGCAGCCTGTGTGTTCCTCGTGCCTCTATTTCTAACATGCAGAGTGACTGTCCTGAGAGGCAGGCTGCAGTAATGAAGTACAGTAGTACAGGATATTGTTGCTCTAAGATTGTGCTTAAATGTGTTTCTTTTCTTACTACTTGGAAAAATGGCATTGTACCAGATGTGTTCTCACCAATTTAAAACAAAGGAAGGGGGCTGATACCTAATTATCTTTTCTCCTTTTCATTCAAGATGGGAGTGCTAAGCATGCACTCTCAGACATTCACAGAACTAAGGTTTGAGATAAGGAAGATGTGCTAGTGCCCTCTTGGGATTAGCCCCTTGCCTAGGCCTAAGAACTAAACAGGGCTGTTTGGAAGGCAGCCTTTTGTGCTGTGTCCTCCCATAGCCCTTACTCTTCAAAGTGTGCTGATGACGAGGCAGGGCCATTGGTATCTTTTATATGAGGTTTAATTCCTTTGGGTGGACAGAGCTAGACTGCTCTCTAATGCACATCCCACTGTCGGTAGCCTTGAGGACACTGCTGAAGTTAGTATTAGTGGAAATACCTCTTCACCAGTTGGGAAGSTCGTCCTCTTGCCTGACTGAGATGAATAAAAGAAACAGTAAGAGTGGGCTAGTTCAGAAGCAGCTGTTCTACCTCTGCAAAACTGAAGTATCTRTTACTAGAATATAGAACGATTCTCTCCTACTAACTTTATATTGCACTGAATGTACGGAATGGATCCTGAATACCAAGCAATGAAATGGCAGAGGAAAAAAAATATGATGCTTAGCATTGACCTTCCTGTGATCCCACTGAGRTCAGCATAAAAAATATAGGTAGAAGCAGTATTGTACCAATGTTCTGGATCTTAGAAAACACCATCTTTAAGGGAAAAATCAAAGAGCAACATTTGCAATATAAATGGATAAGAAAAATGAAAAGCAGAGAATTTCCCAGTGGCAGTTACAGAAACAGTAAATAACATSCAACACGTTTGAATTTATTATAAAATTTTGCACCATGCAAAAGAGATTAACTTGTAATTTTATAAGAATGTAAGGTTGAGCATTTGAGAAGAGCATATATCTGAATTTGAAATCTATACCAATAAAACCATATAGAATTACAGAAGCAATATTAAAACAAAAAAACCCAACAACAACAAAAAAAAAAAGAAGTATAAACACTCCTGTTTTATAGAATGCCAAATTACAGCCAACAGCTGACCATTGGAATATATTAGCTCTTGGGGAATGTTTTGCCAAAACTTCCTGACATAGGATTTCTTTCTCTAAAGCATCTGGTCCTGGCTACCCTGCAAACTAGTTTAATCTAGGATAACATTCCTCTTTCTAAAACTAAAAGCCTGTTCATTGCTGTCTAACTGCAAGAAAAGATTAAAATATATTTATAAATACAGTGAAAGGAAATAACTGGGTATATTGATAAAATAATATTGTAAGCCACTGATACTGATGATCAAAGCGATTCTAAAAATCTTATCTTGTAGAAGTGAAATTATGGTTATGTACAGCAGACGTTAAGAGCAGGACCAAAGACCTTTGGCT
Source organism: Rhea americana (assembly GCF_003343005.1). Taxonomy (NCBI): domain Eukaryota; kingdom Metazoa; phylum Chordata; class Aves; order Rheiformes; family Rheidae; genus Rhea; species Rhea americana. Next base: position 195,993 of record NW_028186005.1, on the reverse strand, counting down.
AACGTAGAGTTTTGATTGCTGGAATTTTTTCACATTTACTATGAGAAAATCTTTCTAAACCTTTTTAAATAGCTTTATGTAACATTTAATCACTAAAATAAGATTCATCATATAAGGATATAGTGTCCAATGTTTAAATCTAATCTRTTATTACCCTGAAACTTTTTTGAAGTCATAGTTTGAACTCTCAAGAAGTGTTTGTTTGATCTTGGGGAAGATATTCTAGTGATTAATCTTAACGATAAGGTGTTGATTGGTGCTTGGGAGAACCTATTCATAGAAACAATAGACTATTATACTCTGCATTAACTACCATATAACAATATTTAAGCTTTACCCCTTAGAAACAATAGTCTTATTTATACAACCCTGTCTGCTTCTAAACCAGCATTACAGTTTCTGGCTTCCCATTAGGCTGAAAGTGCACATTATCATTTTTAGTGCTTGAGTAGTTCAGGTCTACACAAACGCGCAGAAAAAAAAGCGAATAGAATTTTTCAGCCCGACTGTCACTCTGAAGTTTACAGTAAGCAAACCGAACAGTAGACCTGCTAGCTGTACTTTGCAATTCTTCATCTGAGAGGTATATTAACTTTGCAGGCTCAACCCTCTACCTTTGTGAGCTAGACTGCGCAAGCTCTCTTCCATTGCTTCACACGGTTGCTTGGGAGTAAGAGTGCCAAGTGCACCAGATTTCTTACTGGTACCAAAATGATCTGAGAAGATCAAATTTACTAGACTTCATAATAATTAGTGCATCTGCTCTCCTTAAAGGTGAATATTTGTTCCTGGAAGCCTAGCAGTCTAAAGCTTGGTATAGTAGCTTTATATTACTATTGTTATGCTATTTTAAGTTTTGACATGGTCTGTGCATCAAAGAGCTCRCAGATTATGGGAATACTTAGGCACTTGAATGCTTGAACTGAGCAGAACATGGATTTATCATACTGTTTTCATGTTTCTTCTAATTAAGAGTAAAGCAGTAAGCCTGAACYACAGGATTGGCTGCAGGAACCACAACAGTAGTCTTTCTCTTAACGTACAACACGTCCTGAGCCTCTGAGGTTCAGCAGGGACATCTTCCTGTATTGTGGACATGAGTCACGTCCAGCTCATTTTTAAAGTAAGCCTTGGTTCTAAAGAGCCTTTCTGTTTATTAGTAAAGCCCATCTATTTATGTAGGCTCTGTAGAGAGAAGGAAGGAATTTATCTTTATGGCCTGGAAGGAGAAGCCATTTTGGAGAAGATAAGAGAGATTTTGGTAATTATCAAGGCTGATGGAGGATAGTGAGCTCAAGGAATGTAAAAATTAGGGTCTAGTGTAAATATTATCTTGTTTGAAGAATGAGGGAAGCCTGTCAGTATAGCATGAAAGACTAAAACTCAAACTTAGGATCAAAATGACAGATTGTAGCCAGCTGCAGGAGTTCTGAAAGCGGAGAAATACCGTGTAGCCATAACTTTTTGAAGGCGGATAGGGAGACAAAGGATAAGAACTGTGATGCGAATTGGAGTGAAAAGCTGCAAATCAAGGCAAATTGCATGGATTTTCTTCTTTGAAGCAGCTGATTGGATTTTTGACAGAAAAAAATATAGAGACAACTGAAAAAAACAAAGACAACACACTTGTGTTTGCTTGAGTTTAGACTGATTTTTGAGCAGCTTTGTGCCATGGTTTGTGGGTGTGGGGTAAGAGGGAGGACTACCAAGAAAGGGTATTGTTACAATGGAATTTAACTCAAAAGAAGAGGGTTGTTTTCTATATGCCAAAAATGGCAGCTGGACAAAAAAGAAAAGAAAATGTAAATAAAGGCAGACATTTATGTATGTATATATTTGAATTTATTAGCTGCCAACCTTGTCAAACAGAAGTGGCATTTGATGCTTTATATTCCTAGTTGTAAGAATTTCACTCCTACTGGAATTCCTCTGAAAGATGGTTTGTTTGAGCATTGGTCTGTTTTAATATTTGTTCATTTTCAGAAAACAGAGTAAAAGAAGAGAAGATATTGTTTCTAGCAAAGAGAACAGTATATCCTAACAGTATCTCTAAACTGTGTTGCAGTAATGATTGCTAGAGCGTCATAGTGACATTTAAGTTTGTCAGTACCTACAAAAGCTAAAAAATTATGTTTAAGTACATTTTGGAAATAACATAGATTTTTGCATTTAGAAAATAAAAGAATACTTTTCCTACTATCACAACTCTAACAACTCTTCAGATGTCAGTAGCTGCYGCTGCTGTTTCATTTCATGTACAGTCAGATCACCTTGGATATATTTAATAAGATAAGGGTCCACTCTTTACAAAGTCTTGCATAGTTGACTCAGGCTTTTACATGGTCAGGATAGCAAGGCTCTGTTTCACGGCTTTGCTTTATACATCTTCCTTCTTCCSCTGTGAAACTCCACTTTTGAAGCTCAGGAGATTCTGATGTCCTTCTACCAGGACTATGTTCCTCGAAAAATGTATTATACTATGCTGTATACAGAGGAGCTTTCACAATCAGGAAAACATTCTGGAAYGTGTTTAAAGTTGCATTGACTTTAACTTAGTAACCCCTTAAATATTTTCTGAGTCAGAGCCATCTTACATCTTCTTCATCCAGTACATTTCATTGTATCCTTATTCGTTCCACTTCCTTTTCTCCACTATACTTTCCTGTATTTAAAGGATTTTCCTATATTTAAGGAATTAATTAGTTGAAAGTTTGAAATGCAGCTGATCCTCTTCTCATAGATTTTGTTTGTTGAGAAAAGAACTCTATTGCCATCAAAATGATTATTTGCACATTGCAATGTATTAAAACAATATGGAACTATTTTGTTAAATCCACACAGTTGCACTATACTCAGGTTTCATTGCACACAAATTGTTCCTTGCACATCTAAACTATTGTCAGTTGGATGTCTGAAAGAGAGATTGCATCCATTGGCCCATTTTATTTTATTTCAGGCGGTTTACCCGTATTAGGATGGATATTTGAGATACTTGGTTGTCCTTGTGTGTTAGCTTTTTTTTGGGGGGGGGAGAGTGCAAATCTTTTTTTGACTTTTAACACATGCTTCTTGATGGTCCTTTTTGCTGTATATCATCCATCACCATCTTTTTCTTAGAACATATTTCAAAGGTGTTAGAGTGATGTGTTCATTTCCTGTCTTTTTAAGTTCAGGCACATTCTTTTTTATCTTGGGAACTTCATTTAGTTACACAGGGTCTCTCAAGATCAGACAATGAAAGGCTCCACCACATTTTCTTGCTAAAGAGGTGGTGTGAGGATGACATCATTCATCTGTGCTAGACACTGACTCATAGGCATTTGACCTGAGGGTGGAACCAGGGAACAGGGGTTAACATGAAGTCATCTGCGGTTGCACAATGCATTTCACAGTTGTTCTCTCGCTCTCTCTTTTCTAACCACCTAAATAATTGCAGAGTGCACAAGATATCAAAGTACAGCCGTACAGGCAAACATTGCTTTTGGTGGTTTTCCAAGGCGCTATGTAGACAACCAAAAAGAGTAGGAAAAAATTTAGTGATAAAGAGTATTGGATTTTATGTTTGGATGTAGAAACAGCTTTSTCCAGTAGCCAGAAAATGGAAACATATTTGTCATAAAACTGCAGAGCGTACAACTGTTTTGCAACATTCCTGAGTTTGGGTTTTTGTTGCATTAATTTTCATTGCAAAATATTAGAGCTGTTTTTAGATTTGTTGGGTGATATTTTTACTTACATTTGATATAAACTTTTGAGGCATTGATGTGTTAGACATGTTTTGATTTGTGCTGTGTTTTTCTCTGATAATTTTTGGCTATATTTGAAGCTTGTCCACAATTACTTTTTAAAAATTTGCTTYGTATTCTGGCACAGAGTCTGGTCTGGTTCATGTAAAATATAGCCTGAGTGTGCATTTAAGGGCTGGAAGTCACCAGTGATGTAACTTGCAGGAATACCTCTTAAGAACTTTAGAAAGAGGTTTACCTGTTGGTCTCTCTGGTCTCTTATACTGATTGAATCTTAGCAGAATCTGTCACGCAAGCGTATTTGGGGACATTAAAAATATCTGAGGCTTTGCCTTGTTAAATCAATGGAACAGGAATTACTCTCTTTTATTACTAACATTCAGCAGGAGCATAATCATCTAGTTTTATGAGATGATTTTTTGTGGGCCATAGGAAAACACACACGTTCTGCCCAACAGACATTAGGACTGCTTAATTAGCGTAGCCAGGGGAAGTGAATGCTTTTTTCCCTCCATATAACTAATCTGRGGAGTGGGTTGAACTACCTAAAGATGCTACCATCAAAAGATGGTTTCTCAGGACTGTTTCCAAGATAGCCCCTCCAGTTAGCCAGAACTGGATAGATGCAGGCAATTTTTTGTCCTTTTCATAAAGTCATAAATATGCTTTCCTCCCAGTTCTATAAGCTGTTTAGAGCAATAAATAGTTTATTTTCACCTTKCTGGTGAGTGTTGTGTAAGTATTATAGTCAAAAGATAAACAGCTGGAACAAAATCCAATTTCCAGCATTAGATTTTGGAAGTAAATCTTCTGAATCTTGTTAAAATTCTAGTCTAACCTGATTTAATATAAAGCTTTAAATACTTTTCTAGAGAGTATATAATAATTCATGTAGTGCTTTACATTTAAAGTCCCTGAAATTCAGCTTATAAAACAGGCAACCCAAGTGGGAATTTATATTTGGAAATTCAAAGATCTTCTTATGGAGGATTTAGTAAGAACAAATAAGTTATTAAAATTAGGATGTTTATTGAGAATGAAAGTTGTAGTAGCATATGTCTAATTTTGAAAGATACCCCTTTTTCTGAAAATAATCTAATGGTTTACAGTATAAAAGGCTAGATTTTTTTTTCTTCTGAATTTTAAGACTTGCAGGTCACCGTGGTATCCTATATTTAATTAGAAAGTACATTACACATTTCACTTYACTAATTCATATGGATAGATTTACTTTAGTAGTATAATATTGGGGGAAATTGGAGAAAATAAAGGCTAAAGAACTTGCTTTTTAGAATGTTGCCCCTGAACTGGTTCAGTGTAGCTTCCTTCTCTCCACTCGGCTCATTCAGCAAAATATTTGAACATGCACTTGCTTCTGTGAACATGGTTGGACTTTAAGAGGTTTCCTAACTAAGGGCCTTAAAAATGCCTTTGTCTTTGGTTGATTTCCAGTAGAGTATAGGGCAGAAAATCAGATKCTTGAAAAAGAGTAGGTGGAACAAGATCCTGCTGTCTAACTTGTTACCAAAAGAGGACGCAGAGTCTTGGAGTCTATTAAACACATGTCCACTGCAATGTTACATAAACAGTTTGCTCTATAATTAACTGAAGCGTTATTGTCTGGAAAMGGACAATATAAGGTCTCTTTGGCTGTTCTGGGTGATCTGTACTTGAAAAAGTAACTTGGAAACAGCATCTGAATATTAAACTTGACCATAGAAGAGGAAGAAAGTAGTGTCTTTTTTCCAGAGGCATTACTGAGTTCTGGTGCAAATTCCCTGCCAATTCCTGACCTTGGAAACGCTATGAGGGCAATCTTTATAGAGACATGAACCATTTGTCCAATGTAATAAGGCATAAATACTCTTGGTTTTGGCATCAAGCACGCAGGCGTTTTTTTCAAGTTATATGTTTCTTGAGCAAATATATTTATTGAAATAATTGCACAGAAATCTAATTTGCAATTATTGTTCACCATCCTCTTCCCAGGAGATAGTCCAGCACTATTGCAAGGTAGTCGATTATTTTCTACATTAATTTTTGTCTGGGSAATGGAAGATTCAGCTTTTATATGAGTTGGTTAAGATGGACTGTGCTGTATCTTTCAAAGTAACAGATGTGTGTTCAGTGATCCCACGAAATGAGAAAAACCTGTACCTTTAAGCATGCAGACTGCTTCTAAGCACTTTTTGTGTCCCACCACCTAATATTATATTCTTGGCATCTTGGTTTTTTTGTCATTAAAATACACATTTAGAAATGAGAATAATTAATGAAATARTTATTCAAACTATCCAGTTTTGAGGAGTGCATGCATGCTCAGGGGTTGCGGGTTTTTATACACACACACCACCAATGTTGTGATTTAAGCATAATAACAGACAAACTTTTTGTAGTTTAAATTGCAAATCTCCACTGAACTAGTGAAGAGGGCAGAAATATTTTTGTTTGGAATAACAAGGAATTAGAGTCACAATTCCATATGAGGTCCTCTCTCAAGGACACACAAGGACAACTAAGCTCTTATTTATGGTAGATGGTAAAYTTGCCATTTAGTTTCACTAGGCAAAAAAGGGGAATGGGGAGGGAAAATGTACTAAATTGAAAAAGTTCAAAGAGACTTCCAAATGTTCAAAGTACTTTGTTTAGACCTCCAATGAGAAAAATTACCCCATAATAAGAAAAGCACTTTTGTTTGTTTTTTTTCTTTTTTTGGTCTTGTTTGCTTCTGTTTGAAGAAAACATGAATTGCAGCTCATATCCTCCAAATTATTTTTCAGGTTTCACCCTGGAATTCTGTCTTATTAAAATACGAGTTTATAAAGGAGAGTCTATCAGAGTCTTAATTGCAGTGGTGCTCCTAGAGCTACTGTAATTTATATGTCATATATAATTTCAGTATATAATGTCCACATTCCTAAACATTAGGTATAGCCTATGAAATAACAGCACCTCATAAAAAGGAATCATTTTCATACTAATGATATACTTAAACTGTTCAGAAACTAACTGAACTAGCAACTTATTTCCTGAGGCAGGATTTGGGGATATTTTTAATTTAAATGGGGCAGCCATAGGAAGTTGAGAATTGTGAAAAGATGAATATGTTCACTGCTTAAGAGGTGCAAAATTGTTAAGTGATACAGTTACTAAGTGAATTCTTGCATGTTGCTTGACTGTATTCTCAATAGATCTAAAAAGTGATCTGCACATTTTTGCTTGAAATGTGTTGTGCSCAAAACTTTGCTCAGCCTTTTGAAAACAAAGTAAGGTGGGTGTTTTTTCCTTTTCTCGGAAAGTAYTGGAAAAAGAAGGGAGGGGGGCAGAGAGAGTGTATATGTTTTACTAGGAAACAGCAACAGCAGTTTCCACCTAGAGGAACAGTTGGTATTTTGCATTGGCTCAGMTACATTCTTCTTTGAAAACTAATTTCTCAGTTGGCTCTAGGTAGAATTATTTGAAAGCAAATTCCTGTTAAATGACAGTGAAATCATTTTTGAGCATTCCTCTGATCTATTTTTAGATTTTACTTCTTTACTTCCTTGTGTTTCTTGGGAAATGGAACTAGAAATGGGGGAAGAATTCCTTTCAAAAAGTTAAAAGATCTCAAAAGGATAGAAATGCAGTATTTTTTCTGCAATCTGGGTATATTTCTGCAATCGTGTACCATTTGTTACTTCCTTTTCCTTTTTTTCCGAACTGTGTTTGTACCATTAAGGTGACTCTACAGCACACACAGAAAGTTTAAACATGGGAAACAGTAGTCTTGCACTGACCATGTTCATGCCCATAAATTGAGCATTGCATACACACATTATTTATGTTATTCAAATTATTTTTTTGACCTTTTCCATACATTTGAAGCATTTTTTTCATAATTTTCATGTAATTTATGGGATTGTGGAGGAGTTTGTTGTGAGATAACTGTTTCTCTGAGATACTGTATATTAAAGAACTTCTCTTTATATGAAAGAACGGTGGTCAAAAAATGAGACTTTTATGTTGTTGCAGTCATGAGAGTATGTATTGAAATTTCAAATACAGTGAAAAGATGTTAAATCAAGGAAAATCTGWGTGAAAGTTAAAACTAAACCACTAGTCACACGTGCTCTATTGATTCATTTATCAGATTTACGTTAACCAAAGACATAGCAGGGAAGGTCAATGGCAGAGTTTCCACTTAATTTTCCTGCTGCTTTTTGAATTCATCAATTCTGCTGGATCAAGATGCGTATGTGATTGATATACCCTATCTTGTAAAAGAGAGCAATCACAAAAATTACTTTATATAAATTTAATTTCTCAATATCTCTTCCAGTTATCACAAATATGTTTAAGTGTTGCAGGATACAATGTGTAGCACATTCTTCTATGTACTTTAGGATTCATAGCTCATTTAAATGACAGTTTTTAATTAGTGCTTCTGCTTTCCTTTTACTGTGTCCAGTTCCATCATCCACTTCAGCGGTGAAACTTAACTTGGTGTGTGTTACAGTCTAATAATGACTTGTCTTGGTAGTTGTCTGGCCTTGTGCCATAAACAAAGTTTCGTTATGAAATCATAGTATGTAAATTGTCACATCTTATTGCAAATGTAAGGAAATTTCAGAGGAACAGGAAGGAGGAGGGCTAGGAACATGCAATRGAAGAGAAAATAAAGTGACTTTATTGTTTTCCAAATTACGTATAATTTTGTAATGTTTGACAGAAATAACCCAAAATAGTTCAGATTTTTTAATGATAAAATTTCAGATTTTTCAAGGTGATTTGGGATACTCATGATAAGAAAGGAAGCTTTTGTTTTCAGAAGTTGTGCATGCCCTACACAGCTCAAACCTTTGACCAGAGGATGTACTGGGAGATTGGTAAAGAACCACATACTAGACTCCTACACCAACAAATTGCTACCTAAAGTCAGAAAATAAAATGGAAGACTAAACCCTCATGCAGAGTGACTACAGCTGTCTGTACCTGCCAAGTACCAATGAAAATGTAAAAATTGACAAGTTTAAAGAAAAACTTCATTGTTTCCTGATTTTTTTCCAAATTGATTGGGCCTCCATTCTAATCTGCAGGAACCTTCTCTAGAAAAAAAAGAAGATTTCAGTCTCTGCCAAACTCAACCTTTTTTTTCTTCCWGAGACCTAACAAAGGTTATGCTTGGTATGAAATGGATGCTGGTTGAATAGGAATGAGGAGTGAGTTACTTTCAATAAGTTAAGAACCTAGCTTGCTTAAGAGCTTTTGTAAATCCCATTAGGGGTCTAATTCTGTATCTACAAGCACATAAATATTGTTATTTTTAATCCAGCTGTCAGACTACCAGTTTATTTTGCAAACCATGACATTACACTTCAATGAGTACCAAGCAAATGAATGTTTGTTTCACACTCTGAGAAGACATATATACGTAAGTAGATYTGTAGCATTCATGCAAACACACTGCTTTCTTTTGCTTCAGTGAAAAGGATTCTCTTAGCAGTATTTGAGAATACAGGGCCAGCAGAATAGAACAAGAATTCTCAGAAACTCASGTTAACTCAAATCATACGTCTTGAGTTAATGGAACCTTGTCATCACCTGTAAAATTTCTGTCAGCATCTGGGTTAGATTGAACTTCCCAATAAAGTATGTTAAAATTGACAAGGCACAAAAGGGGTTGTATGTGAAACACTGAGACAAGAGCTCAAAAAACTGCTGTTCTCTAGACTGTCATTTCAAATAATTAAAATATCCTCAAGAGGGAGATGGTCTCTTTCTGTGGAACTCTATTTTGGCAATTCTGAATATTAAATAAATAAATTAATTAAATCACTACAAAAATGTCAAAGCTTTGGGAAAGGACAATTGTCTTGAATTTCCATGAGGATCTGTGGCATTCTGAATACTCTGTCCATGCAAAGAGAACAGTGTCATCATGAATGTAGGCCTACATTAAAAAGCAGTTGATCTACTTTGTCTTTTTTTCATGATACAAACTTGTTGCTAATGTACAAGTTGTTGTGAAGGGACTATTGGTTGTAGRCTCTCACTTTAAGTAACACCATCTCCGTGGTGCCCCATGAAAGGACAAGAAGCAGTGGGCACAAACTGAAAGACAGGAAATTCCATTTAAACATAAGAAAAAACTGTTTGTACAGTGAGGGTGGCTGAACACTGGAACAGGTTGTCCAGAGGGGTTGTGGAGTTTACATCCCTGGAGAYATTCAAAACCAAACTGGACACAGCTCTGAGCAGCCTGCTCTAGCTGATTCTGGTTTGGGCGGGGAGGTTGGACTAGACAGTGTCCAGAAGTCCCTTCCAACCTAAACTCCTCTGTGAAAAATTATAGTTCATATTAGTTTCTGAAGTGTTTCCTTTTAGCATTTCATATGTACTGTAAGGTTAGATGAAGACTTCACTGTTTAATTTCTGTTGTGTCTATACCCGTGTTATTGTGATAGGGTCTTGCTAGTGATTAAGTAGCTGGATATCTGCTGTCCCATCATTACTGTCTCAGAGACAGAGGACTGGCTTATTGGGATGGGGAGCTGAACTGGGATTTAGAAGGACGGTATTCTAGAAACGGTCTCTGGAAAGAGCTTGGATGTGACACTGAAATGATACTGGGACATCAACAGGATGAGAATTGCCAGCTCAGTACTATGGCTAAAATGAAAATATTCAAATTCCATTTATTAAAATTCAGTGATTAAAAATTAGTGATGTTTCGGTCAGGAACATACCCGTTGTCACCAAAGAATAGACATAGTATAGTGCAAACAAAGTGTAAAGTCTTGCATATTTTTCCAGCAAAATTGGGTACATTTGATAGTCTTTAAAATAAATTTCTGATTTATTCCTTTGCTGTGTTTTGCCTACTCCAAGTGATGACACGCTCTCCAATAATTTCTGAAATGTGTTGACATGAAATGTGGTATTTGTTGCTACAGAAGGAGGCAAGAAGGCTTTGGCATTTGGGGGCTGGCTAGCTACAAGTTGGCTTTAGCTGCTCCCTTCAGCGCAGCGGAGGAGGCTGCTCGTTCGGCAGGACGGCTGCTTACACCTAAAGGCACAAGCCATTGCTTCCCCTCGGTTTGACTCTCACGACAGATATATTCCAAAGGCTTATGCACTCACTCAAATTCTGAAGGTTTGCCTGTGTGATTTACAAAATCGTGACATTCGCTATGTCCTTCTTTTACTGGTGGATTCTGTTTCTGTAAATCAGCTTGCTTCGAGGCGGGAAGTRGTGGATGGTCCGGGGCGCGGAGGCCGGAGCCCCGCTGCTCCTGCTCTGCGCACGAGGTGGGAACGAGCCTGTGGAGAACATCTCTGTCACTCCTTAAGGAATGCAGAAATTTTCTCTTCTTTCTAGTGTGCCGTAGATAACTGCTTCCTATGTATCTCATTTTCAGTCTACTGCATCTGAAAACTGAGATCTTAACAGCGAGTTTGAAAGGCAGATTTCTAACTGGTTTTAGTAACTGTTACGTTAGTAAAACAAAACAAACCAGGTGGCTAGCAAGTCTGAATTTTGTGTTGCTTTCTTTAAAATGCTTTGAATTTAAGGGGAAGTAAAGACTTTCTGCGTGCCCGTTCTCTGCCCACAGGGAAGGGACAGAGAGGAGAACAGAGCGTGGCCGCTGTGAGGGAAGCGGAGACGCTGGCAAAGCTTCTGTACCGCCTCCTCGCAAAGCAGGCCCGCGGGGGCTTTCTCTGCCTTTATTTCACAGAGCTTGGGAGAGCGGAGGGACTACCCTTCTGCAGTGCCATGGCAAGGACCAGGCCGTTTTCTGTTTGTTCCAGTCCTTCCCTTCTGCTGCTCCTCAGTATTTATCTAGTTATACATTTTAACGGTGGGGTATTTAGAAAGTTGTAATTTATTTTGCAAATACCAGCTTAGAACAAGATCAAAAATTAAAACAGCAGCAGCTGCCTGTTTTAGGTCCAGGAGATATAGAGCCCTTCCAGCGGCATTTGGCCTCCCCCGCACGTACTCTTTTTCAGATCATTGAATGTCATTTGTGCCCGTGCATGCTACAGGTGTCTCTTGTGAACTCCTTAAATAAACTGGCTTTTTAAAAAAAGATCCTGATGTCAGTTTACACAGGTGCAGACATCATTCAGGAGAATGCTATTTGCACACAAGCGCACTACTGTTTACCGTCTGCGCTGCAATCAGAGCAGTGCCGCGCAGGCACTGACGCGCGGTGGGGACAGGGCTCGCTGCTGCTGCTGCCGCCGATTGATGTGAGCTYTCACAACCCCCTCTCGGAGGCCGGGGGGGGGCCTTTCCACCGCTCCCCCCAGTGCTGTGTGAAGAGAGTGAGTCAGAGAAAAGCAGGAGCCCTTTCTAAAGGTGGCTTTTGGAAGTGGAGTGGAGAGGGGGCTGGGCGACTCTGTTCTTGGCTTTGCCTGGTGGTTTAGCAGGAAGGTTGTTGTTCGCGTCCGTCCCGTGTATTTCAGCTTACCCGGAGTAGCCTTGTGATAAGAACCAGTCCCTCAGCTCGCAGCGTGTGTCGGGGGGCACAAAGCCCAGGCGTTTTGTGGGCGACAGCCCTGCCAGCRTTGAAACAGCCAGCTAACCGCAGCAGAGGAGCCCCGAGGTGGCTTCACTGTCCCACCTGCGCAGCCGCCGCGAGCCGCTCAGACGCTTACCCAGGCTCCGATATAAATCACAGCAATGAATGCAGCTCACGCGTTAGTATGGGGTGAGCAAGCAAGGGAAAAGCTGGTGATACGTAAATCAYGCTCTGGGCCATCAGCCGCCCAGGACAGCGTTATTAATATAGCCTCAGCAAATTTAATTTTCAGCAGATTCCTCAGCATTGCCTCCGGTTTGCATGACTGGCTAAAGTTCACAGTGCTTGGAACTGCAGGATTTCTATCTACCCGTGTATCTTTGCAGTACCAGACCCATCCACCACATACTGTCTGTGGTATGTATCCAAGAGAAGAAAGAGCTGAGCGGTCCCAGATAGCTTGTTCTTTGCATACCTAAATAAGAGAAACAGTAGGATTCCCAGCATGAACTTTCTCCTCTGCATGTGTCTATTTCAACTTCTCAGTGACGGACGTCCATAGAAATGACGGACGTTTCTCTGGCAGGAAAGCCCACAAGCTCTTAATATCAGCTAATGCCCATTAATTAGGCTTTCTGACAAAAGGCATGCTCACCGCACCCTTTTACATGCATCGGCCTGTGTAATTTTTTCACCAACTAGAGCTTTTAGGTGTATTTCTTCCATTGAAACGGTGCATTAAAAAAAAAAAAAAAAACTTTTACAAAAGCAAATTAAGAACAGATGTAGCTGAACAGTACTTTTTAACCCAGGAGTAATAAATGTTTGGAATGGACTGCTGTGAAGGTTATTAAGACTAAAACACTGGGGTCATTCAAAAAACAGTTGAGAGCATCCAAGGGGATGGAATTGGAGTAGAAAAGAAGTGAATAAGGTCTGAACATTATCCACTGTGTTCTTGATGATGCGTAACACTCTATGTTCTTGTTTTGTGCTGTACGACTTGAAAATCTATCTGCATTGGTTAAACATACACTAAGGACTCTGCCTAGGTAAAAGCTATGGAAAGTTAATTATAATAGCAAATGCCAACAGACTAGTCAGAGCTGTTTGGCTTTATTCCTCCTCCGATCTCATGGAGGACATAGATGTGACAGCTTGAAATGTTTTAAAACGTTTACATTTTATCATGAGTGTGGTTGGTAAGGAGAGACTTACTATGGTGTGAGGAATATTTTAAAGAAAATTTTAAATTTTAAAGAACAAAATATTCTAGACACAGTTTAAGTCCGTATGGAACAGATCATTGTAACACTGGGAAATCAAGGCTTTACGATGTTCACAACTGAGGCAAATAGCAAGAAAAGCAATACACCGTGCTCTTATCTGTTATTTATGGAATATTGTCAGATGTTTGTCTAGTCAAAAAGGGGAAAACACCCTGTAAAAATGCTACAGAGAGCTGACATTGTTACACCTACTTCCTTCTTGTTTTTGCCAAGACTATGCTTATAACTTCCTTAGAATATTTTTCCTCTCAGTTAATTCTATCAAAGCAAGTCGGTAGTTAGTATTTTTCTTTAGATAGTACATTTATTTGGATGTATAAAACTCTAGAGATTCCTGCTAGATACCTGTTTGAAAAATGTAGTATTTAGCAGATTGATGCCAAGTATCTGATGCACTAGGGGCTACTGGCATGCAGCCTTTCATTCAAAGGAGRCAGAGGAAAGCTCCTCAGTTCTTGTAGTGGACCCAGGTACTCTTGGATTCTAACGACATCAACCAAACCTAGAAAAACAAATTTGAAGAAAAATATCAGTGGAGCAAAAATTTGTTAAATTTCAGTGATTTTTAAAATTTGTTTTAGTTTAAAGCAGTGCTAAGGATCATAATTCCTTTTCCCATTTAAAAGTAAAGTGGTGCGCAGCTGGGTCAAAGAATTCTAGGAGGATCCCAGATAATAAACATAATAAAGTCAAATCAGGACATTTTTGTTACTTTTGTTTGTCCATAAATAAATCTCACTGTCCAGGCTTTGTAAATGCCTGATCTTTTGATATGGAAATGAGAAATTACGTCTGCAAAAATGGTAGGCTACCAAATGATATCCACAAATCAAGACTCTGGAAACAGAAACGCTTGGGTTTCATTTCTTCCAGTCACATGGCGTAATGTAAGCTATATTTAATCTTGTAGATGAGTAAGAAAATCTAGTGTTCAGATTCCTGACTTACAGATGTTGCCTATGAAGTTTTAAARCAAGAGAGAATAACAAAATCAGGAACACTGGTATAAATTGTTAAATCTTTGGTTCAGACATTTTTCAGGTATTTTAGAGGGCTTAACTTATACTGTGAATGCTAGGAAAAAAAGGGAGACAAAGAATTTTACCTGCTGCTCTAGCTTCTCAAAAGCAACAACGTCAAGTAATTACTCATTTGGAGTTTCCAGTTACGGCCTCACAGCACTGTGAGGCAGCTGCCTCCTTGTATTCTCATTTTAGAGCTAGTGAGACGCGGACATTCACTTAAAATAAAGTATCTTGCCCCTAGTCACGCACAGTGAAATGGTAGTTTCGGAACCCAGATGTTATAATCTGCTATCCTCTTCTGTCATTGCCCTGCTATTTGAGCTTACCTGCAGTGGAAGAAATTAAGCAAATAGTTCCATGAGACTGCAAAGCGGTCACCTGAAAAATTGCAGTCACTTTCTGAGCTGTGCGCTGTTCTGTATGTCCGTATGGAGCACCTGACACGGATCTAAATGCTTATGATGCCCAGAAATGCTGAACAGCTTTTCCATTACAAACATCATTTATCAAAGCTGTAGTAAGCAGTTGTGTGCACAAATGACTTTAATACGATGCGAAGCCTGTAAGCTTGCAGCGTTTTGGTGAAGTTATTCCTAAAGCTGTTAGACAACAAAAGCTACCTTTCTCTTTTATTGTCCTCCAAGCATCTTGTTGACTACTACATATTTGAACTGTAACCCTCTAAGCTATTGTTCTTACAAAATTATAAAATATTTATGAATGGCCAAAAGACACTGCCGTTTTGCTTGGTTATGCCGTTCTCACAGGTAAAATAATCAAAGGTAAAATAATCAAAATTTTACCTTAAAATGTGAAGGTTTATGACGTGATGCATCCTGTAGCTAATGGTTGCACTAGTAAAACAACTAGTAAAACAATAAGCAAAGAGATGTGCAAATCACAGGAGGCCTCATGAGGCAGGGAATATCTTTAGAGACAGCTTGCGCGGTAACGTGCGTCTTGGCAGTCTGCTGCCTTTGTTCCTGTTAGAGGACAGTCTAATGCCCATGTATTAGACCTTTATTGACCTGATTCTCTTACAAATGGGTACCTTGCGTATGTGCTTCAGCCTTGGTAAAAACAAAGGCTATGTGACACGACCTCTTTCCCTATGCACATTTTAGCCTGGAGTCATTGGAGCCCGTCTTAACTGATGACAGTCTACCAGGTGCTGTTCTGATCTTAATCTTCTGGCTGAAGCATAAACCTAACATGGTAAGCTATAAATCTTAGCAGGTCACAGAGAAGTCTGCTGGTGTCATTTCTAATTGACCTCAGGGAAAAGAGACCAGATTAGTTCATAATTTCCTAGGTTTATAGATTCACAGGCTGGCATTTCCATAGCAGTACTCATGACTTTTCAGTAATAAATTAAGCTGAAAAGCCTGTGGCTATAATAATTTATGATCTTTCTGCTTCTCTTATAACACATGTTAATTGGAAGGAAAATTATTTAGAGAAAGCTTTCAATGCAGTATTGGGGAAAATGGCTTTGGAAAGGCAGTATTTCCTACTGAGTAAATTATTTTGTGTAAACGTATTTAGAATTTCCCCCCTAGTAGTAAGAAATACACTCCAGTATTGGAAGAAAAAGCCAACAGTTGCATAATAGTTCACTTTGCAGTATGTTTCTTGAAGCTTATTTCTGAATAGCAATATGTTTTTGTGCTGTGCATTTGAGCACTGTGGGCTAGACCTTTGCTTGGTGCAAATCAGCATAGTTGTAGCAGTGTTTTTAAGTTGAGGTAGTGCTACCTCAGCTAAGAACCTACCTTAATTTGTTTCTTTCCGAGTGCAGTAATGTAAAAGGGTATGGGGAAATATTTAAACAGTCAAAAAAAAAAAAAAAAAAGGTGTTCTTGATCAGTTTTACATGAACAAGTCTTTTGATAAAATAAGAAAACATTTTATTCAATCCATTACACTACTTGAAATATAAACAGGAGTTAGGAACTGGTCCAAAGCTCGCTGCAAGATTTCTGGTGACCTCATTGCCAGTAAAACAAATAGTTATTCAATTGCTAAAAATGATTTCACTAGTATCATTCAGATTTTTTTGCCAAAGGGGAATATAATTAATTTTAAGTAACGTATAGTTTATAGCTCAGAGGCCAAGGAACATTAAAACAATTTCCTATTAAAATCCTTTATTTCAAGCCTTTCCTTCTGCTTACACTTTGAATACGTACAAATTTAAAGTGAGTGCAATGTCATTTTGATGTGGGATAACCCACATTTTGTTCTTTTTTGAATTTTGAATCTGAACAACAATTTCATATTTAATACTGATTCCTGGAATTTGGGGAAAATTTTCAAAATTTTATTTTTTAATGTTTATCAAATTAGATTTCCAGCTACCACTACGTAATGAATATTTCACTTTCTGCTCATTTTCCAGCTATGTTCTGAGTTCAGTTACTGCTTAAGAGGTAATTCACAATTACATTTTCTTGTTATGTTTCTCAAATCCTTTGGAAACTTTTCCAGAAGGCTTCTTGGGAATGTTATGCTTTGTAAGCATTTCACAGAGGAAACAAAGCAAATTTCTACCCTTTTTTGAAGAATGAAGTACTAAGCATAAACATAATATTTTTACCTATTAAGGAAGAATGAAGGAATTCGGAAGGCTGCGTTTGAACTGTTCTATTTTTTCAGTATCTATTTTATGATATCTTTAAAAAGTAATTCTGTACCTTTCAAAAGTACAGCACTAGTTTTCTGATAGACAAATGACTTTTTCTATAAGTCTGGCTTTTGGATGAATGATTAGTTTATTCCATTCACTGCTACTGACTGGTTTTAATCTGTTATTGATTTCTTATGGATTGTTAAAGCCACAAGTCATTTTTTAAGAGTTGGGCCACTATTTAACTTGGCGTTTTTGACGCCAAGCTTAGCTCATACGCAAAGCCGTGGATCTAGGATACTTATATTAATCAGCATTCAAACTATTCTCATACTTGGGGATTACATTTATATTCCAACAACATCACTGGAATGGTTTAAGCAGGGCATAAAACATACTGAGGCCAGGCACAAAATAAACTTCGTCTTCCAACCACCTTTCTGCTCTGTATGGTTGCTTTTTCTTTTAATAAGTTAATTCTGTAGCAAACTTTCCAGAGCAATGCCCAGTGAGGAAAAGTCATGACCTCACACCTGAGCCATGGAGCCAGCACGCATTTGAGAATGTGAATCGGTGTCATGCTGTGAAGTAAATGTATGGTTCCTGCCAAATTCTACTCGCACAGTTAGTCATAATTGTTCTGTGCAATTTAATTTTTTCAAAGTAAATTTCCTATATTAATCACTGCTAGCATCTGCTTAATGCTAGTGCAACATGCTTTTGTCTGAAAGACACAGGATTTTATCCTGTGAAGCCTTTCGGACCGTATGAAGTCCTTGATTATATCTACTCAAACTGTTTTCCTATTATTCTCCTAATGACATCTGGACRTCAAATATTAAGTAAAGGTGCCCAAAATAATTAGCGAGATTGTAACCAGTCCCTTGCAGTGCCTTTGCCTCTTGCTTTAAATTTAGGAGGCGATTTAGCAAATTAGCATAAAGAAGAGAAAATGCAATACAGTTACTTGCAGAGACTTTAGCAGAGATTGAGAAATAATATGCCTCCTAACAAGGAGCATCAGCAATCCTAACTTCAAATTTTAAAAMAGGAAGAAGTTCTGGGAGTAAAATAGTATAACTTTACAGCTGTTTTCCAGCTAAGAAAACTATACGTAATTTCCGAACATCTGATGAATCTTGCACATGCATATCTGTACACATAACCCCCCTCCCCAACGCACACCCCCTCAGCACCACCAGCTCCAGCGTTCCAGCTCTCTCTCTCCCTGATGGTCCGTGCTCTTGCCAGGTGTGCTCAATTGAGACCATTTCAAAGSTACTAAGACTCCAAAGTGGGTAAGTGCCTGGCTTACCAAAAACAATCAATTCGTTCAGGTACTCCACTCGCTTAAAAACAGGCTGTCATAGGCAGCTTGTTCCTTCTTCCACACGAGCTACAGTCTCCCCGTCATCGCCTCCTGGAGCCCAGTGCATAGCAGATTCCAGCAGCCTYGTCTGACAGCGTTACTTAAATGGCTTGCTGGGGCGAAATCCCTGTAAGAAAGGAAGAGGATTTTTCCTGTGACAAGCACGGAAAAATGCTGGATTAAACTACTGATGCTACTATTTAGTGCTGTCAAGGAATGCTCAAAAAAGGACATGAGTTCTCATTTTATTTTGATTATAGAGGTTGTCTTCTGCCAATTGAGAAGGGAGACAGTGTTGGGGCAGTCACCTCCAGCTGTGTTATTTTTTTTACCCGAACACACCTTAGCGGTCTGGATTGAAATCAGTCAGAAGCCCTCGAGACTTTGTATCATCTCTGAGACTTGCTTAGTTGTGCAGATGACAACATACATGTTTATATGTGTGCACATGCATGCGCAGCCTGCTAGGTCTCACCTCGTCTCTTGTGAGATTTAAGGRCTGTGAAGGAAGTTTCCTCCAAGGAGTAAAAGTAATGACATTTTGATGCTTCTAGAAATGCCGTCGTTAACTCGATGTTCTCACAGTTCTCTCAGTGAGAACTGTGTTCTCACACTGTTTGGGTTTTATTTTTAGCTGTAGTGCTCTTGAAGATAAATAAGCACAATGTTGCTAATATGACTCYGCCAGTGTATGTTGCCTGAACAGACCGTTGCGGAGGTGAGTAAAGATGCTGAAATGAGTGCTTAGGGAGAAGAACGTGCTACCAAATGCACAGTGTTTTAGGAAAAGGCCTGTTTCAGTTTTGTCCCACCAGTGGTCTGCTAGCTAGTGAGCTGCAGACAAGTGTACAAGAAGAAGCAGCGYATGGAGTGTTTCTGAGTAGTGGGACAGAAAAGTGAAGAATAACAGRTAAATTGCAAGCACACTTATCTATTCATTAACAGACATACCTGTTCAGCATCAGCCCAATAAGTAGTGAAAAGCAAGAAGACATTTGCTGAAGCTGTACAAAGGCAGAAAAATAGTGTTTATGTCAACTTCAGGACATTAGATTCTGGTTATGATGAGTAAATATATAAATTTGGAGCAATTCCACTTAAGCCACTGGAGTTTCTCTGAACTTGAAATATCGGAATGCTTTGAAAGAAGACTTTTAAACATAATGTGTATTCTAGGAACTGGTGAGCATTCCTTCATAAAATTATTTTATCCTGAAGAACACCTGCAAAAAAAAGTGAAGAATATTTTAGTACACATKTTACATAATTTGATGAAATTGTTGTCCACTATGTTTTTTTAATAATTAAATAATTGACTCATTTTTTTCTAGTACTTTTATTCTTAGTAAATAAGTCACATGGGATTTTTTGTTACTCTGTTAGATAGGTACGCCTAAAAAAAATGAGATCTGGTTGTGTAAAATTGAACCTGCCAATTATTCCTGAGAAACTTAACACAAGCGACTTGTTTGTAAATGTTATGAATGGTGCTCAATGAAAACTTTGTTTGATTTCGCTTATGTTTAGTATAATTTGTTCTGCTCTAGGGCATCCTGAGAATAGGAGATTGTACGCAAATGAATACCGAGTGAAGCAAAGATCATTAAGAGAGGAACTGGGGGGGAACCACACATGCTGGACACAATTCTGTGTGTGYGTTATATTATGCTATCTTGGACACATCGGCACTGACTGCTTTGTTCCAAAGAATGACCTTTGATCAAGAGAGACTGCGTGTGTCTTTGGTCATTCCCACATCCTAGGCTACTGTAGATGAAGGGAATTTCTGCGGTGTCTTAACTATAATCTCGCTGGGAGCTGCTGCATTGTGTGCAAACACTCTGGTAGATGTCTGCCTTGTTGGGAGTTCACAATTGGAGGAAAGGATGGTGGCATTACCTCAAGCATACTAGGCATTGTGCCAGTGTAACTGAGCAGATGGTGACCCGCGGGTCATGGGACTATATTTCTGAGAGAGATGGGAAAGGAAATTCTACAGTTCGCAGCCCAGATGGGGAGTTCTCACAGAACTGACTACCAGGAGCGTATCCACACGTGCAAGTGTGCAAGCGAGTGTCAAATCGGAGGACAAAAATACCAAGTGGGTATTATTAAATGTAGGAAAAGCTTATCGGTGGCTTTTACGCAAGAGAACGTAAAGCAATAAAGGTGTTTTATGTGACTGTTAAGCACAGTACTCGGGAGTTTCAGGCTAGTTTCTGTAATTCGCTCTTGCTTTCAGTAAACAGCATCTGAATTACTTCTATGTAAACTTTCTGTAATTAAAAAAAAAACCTACTGTTTTTAAATGATTTACTTTCTTTGAAGCATTCACATTATCCAGGTTTGTCTTTTGAAGGGTGGTATGCCTCCAGATAAATCACTCTTTTTTTTTTTTAAATAATAAAGACAATGCCGCCTGCAAAGTTTCTCTACCTAAAAAGATATGTTCTCTTTGCCAGAGCTGACTCTTTTCTCCCACAGTTATTTCCTGAAGACTTAGTTTCTGAGTTCATAGTTGTGCCCCTTGAAGGAAGTATACAGAGCAAAACATATTCCTGCAGCAATAAGAAGACCTCTTGCTGCCAAAATGTCAACATTTGTGTAGCTTTAATTTGCAAGTTATTTGAACATTGATAAAACTCCTGCTATATTCATCTAAAAATACAGGAATTATTCAATTTCTGGGAGTAGAGCATATTCTTAACGGGAACTACTAGCAAATTTTGTGTCTTGTGGCATTATGTATGCAACAAAATAACAAGGAGAGGTTTTTTCTGAGAAATTTCCTTTTGTTCTGTCTTAATGAATCTATGTGTCAGTATGTTATACGATAATCCATTCCAGGAAGGAAAATTCAGTTGTAGGGTCTCTTTCTCAAAATGGCAATTACATATAAATGATTAAAAAGAACTGCCTCCTGGATCTCTCTGCAATGACTGTGGCTACAGGAAAGGGCAGTTATTGTGCATTGTTCGAACAGGGAAAAAATGAAAAGTCTTGAGTTCTTTTTACTTTCTGATTTGTTTTCCACTTTGAATATAAGCCAYAGAGATAACAGTTAAAGAGAGCCCAAGCAACCCTTTAAAGAATAAGGAACATAAAAGTAATAAGTATCTTCAGGAACATATGGACTGTAGGATAGACTACATAAAGTATCTGAAAAAGTGGGATAAGTGCAGATAGTGTTAGCTGTGGTTTCAGAACATTAAAAAAGTATAAGCAGTAAATGATCAGCAGAAACAGTATATATAATGGGAACTACTATGGGAACTACTGAAGGATATTGTCTGGAGAACTTTGTGTTTCTATATATATCCTTAAAGGCCATTATTCATCCAGAATTTTGGTATGTTAACACTTTTCATTTGACCAGCTTAAATTAATGGAATCTTTCTTCATTATTTTTTTCATTTTTCTCCTGAATTTTAGTGTTATTCAGTTCTACCCCTCAAAGATAACTCTGGGCAATTGATGCAGGCACCCTTTAAACTCAATAAAGTGATTAAAGACTATACAGGCAATTGGAGAACAGGAATCAACTCTATTTGAAAAAAAAGAAAGTTGGGAAAAGAAAGTTGGTCATACTGTTCCTAAGTGGATGTTCAAAATACTGAGCAAGTGATAGAAGAAGTCTCTACTGCCTCTTCCAAGCCATAGTTTGGGCAAGGTTTCATCCAGTAATCATGTCCTTTAAACTGGACAGGTTTGGAGAAGCCTACCTGAGAATCTGTCCAGGAAATAGATGCCTACCACCTGGACAATATTAAGAGCTAAGGGCACACTCCACATGGTAGACTTTTAAATGTCTAGGTGATGTTTATTGGTAACAACTTTTGATGTCTAGGTAGTTAAGTAACTCTGAGGTAAAAAAAAACATGCCACTATTTCAGATTAAGATGCTTGAAGAGGTGTTAGGTTTCTGTCTCTTTGTGCCTCTGTCTCTAATCCCAAGGCCCCACGTAGTGAAGCACGTGCCTAACTTTTTAAGCATGAGTGGTCTCATTAACTTAAATGGGACTACTCCTATACTTATAAGTTAGACATATGTTAAACTGCTTGGTTGAACTGGGGCCCAGATTTCTATTTTTATGGAAAACTCACATGTGCAAACAGTAATAGCATAATTAATCTCTTTTCATGAAGTGTTGGTTTTAATAATTTTACTTAGGACTTATTGTGCATAGTACTTTTCATCTTCAAGGCCTTTTACAAACATTAGCTCAGGGATTTAAATGGGGTGTATGACTGTGGGAATTGTACAGTCTTATATCTGACTTTGCAATTCTGTATCTCCGCATTCTTGGCAGGAGGCTCTTGCCATGCAGCTGGGTTGGCTGAACCATCAGCTTTGGCTCTGTCTCCACTTAGCACCTTGGCAAATTATCTCCCAGGTGGAACTCTGAAGGCTGTAATAGGTTTCAAAGCCTCTTCCAGATCCAGGATTTCAAGCTAATGACTTCACTCAGCACTGAGTGAGGCAGAGGTGGTAATAGGGGCTGCATTTGGCATGTCTGGCTCTTATTCCTTCGTTCTCTTCACTGCTAGCTGCTCAGAAATGGGAGAAGAACCAGAAATGTGCATGGGCCAAAATTTCATTTAAAATACAGGCATAATTCTTACTGGCGACAGGAGGACTTGACATATGTGCTCACGTCTCAGTGCTGCCTGTATATTAATTCATCACAGCCTGTCTGCCAGTGAGTAGATCTGTGCACCTGATGATGGAGAAAGAATTCTGAACACGTTTCAGAGGTGCAAGAAACATTTGGGGTATGGTGGTATTGACTGTTGATCTAGCTCAGATTGTAATGTCATGCAGAGCATTTTACCCTGTGAAAGCTAGGGCTTGCAGAAAACCGTGAGTTGCTCCATCAGGCCTGGAGGAAGCCCTGCCATTATGTAGTTTGGTTGGCTAGCCTGCTTGCAGTGGGGTTTCTCGCTCTTCCCTGTGAATGACTCAGTCCAAGTCTCACTCTTGGTGTGGCCTTGGTTAAATTTCCTCTCTGTAAATCTCAGCTTAGGTGGGAGAGTATGCTTCTTTTTCAGGAAGCAAACCCCACAGAAGATTTTTGTTTTACTCAGTGTTCAGTTAAAGAGCTCTTCCTACTACTGCATTTTCCTTTTCAGAGGCGGGTGCTCAAGGTATTTACTTCTGTCCTTTTCAGAGTAAAAATTCACTTTAATTCATGTTGCAGGAGTGAATTAGTCTTTTTGCCTTTCCTATTCACTACTGAACTCAAGAGATAAGTTACTTTTTTACAGAAATGGAGCCTTTTTTGTGAAGAGAGTCTTAAGTACTTGGGTGGCTTGCTGTCATGTGTGACTGGCTTACTTATTGAGTAGTGTGCTTATTGATAGTTCCCTTTGGAAGACCTAGAATTCAGCAGAAATATGGGGAGAGCACTATTCTCTGCCCAAAGTTGTCTTTGAAGCCTGAGGTGATGACACTGGCCAGTACTGCTTTTTCTCGTCACCTTTCCTGGAGGTAAATAAGATATTTAACTGGAGCAGCAGTCAAGCTAATAAATTTCAAATTGATTAAATGATAGTATATGAGGGAAGGGAATAACTAGAATGCTGCAGTTAAGGAACAGGATTATCCTGTAAAGAGAAAAACTCTGGGTTATAGGAGGTCCGTAGTGGTATGCTAGTGTTCATCACTGATGTGTGTGCTGCGGTGCTGTGCTTAAGCGTTATATGTGGGAACTTGTGGAAGATGCTCTTCACATAACTAATAAGCCACTAGAAATTMCTTAAAGGATCACGCCCTTTAAAGAAAAGTATTGCCTCATTAGGAATATCAGAAAATGGAGTGTCTGAACTGAGATGAAAATAGAGCTTATGACTTAACAGTTGAAATACAAATCTAATTAGTCTGGTATTTTAAAGCATTAACAGGCAGCCATAAAAAAGATGTTGGATTTGAACGAAGAAAGTTATTCTAAAGAAATTACTGGATAGTGACAAAGGCCCAATTTATTAACACTCCATGATGTAGAAACAATGAAAAGGGCATTAATTACTTTACTAGTACTTATTTTGCACCATTGCCCAAAGTAATTGGTTTATTGACCTCCCTATAATCCTGAATAGCTCTAAAAACATTAATTTCAATGCTGAAAATTAAGTTCAATAAAGGAATGTAGGCCTATTTTTCTACCTTATATTATCTTGAATATAGGTGCTACATTGCTTCAAACATATCTGAGTATGTTAGAAGCGTAGAATTTCTGTACATATATCTTATCCTTCATCTGTGTATGCAGGCTTTATTTTTCAATGAATGCCAAATTTTTAAAATGATTATAATAACATATATATTTGTTCTGTTCTTGTATTCCCACTTTAATTTCAGGTGCCTCTAACTGCGTAATCTTTCTAATTCGTTGTTGGAAAGAAGTGTTAAGTTCCTCATTTAATAGCTTTTATAAAAACTCTCCTCTACATTTCCAGACTTCTGCAAAGGACTACATGCAGCACTTTGAAAACACTTCTGTTAGCTATAATTTATTTCATTTCAAATTTGGGTAAAAAGCATATATCTTTCACACTTATGCTATATATATTTATATATTGTGTTTTTTACTCTATACTATTTTCAGCAGAGGAATTTTTAGCAGATGTAACAGTTTCTAGAACATTTCCATGTTGTTTTGAGGAAGGTGAAACCAGCTATTTCAGATTATTTGAACTGATAAATTGTATCAACCTTGAACTACAGAGGTGTTTCATGGAAGCTGAGGTTGAGGTGCTTCTCGCCTTTAGTTTGCCTGGCTGGATGGGTATTTCTTCATTGCCATGCTGTGTGACCGTTATCTCCAGTTGGGATCCAGCCTTGGATAGCCTTTGTCCTATGGTTTTCACGTATCTGTATATTGATTAGCAGGTTGTCGCTAAGGAAGAAGTGTGTGGGTTTTTTTGTTTTTGGGGTTTTTTTTGTGAGTTCCCTGCAAGAATCTCATTTATATCTGACTGTTGTAGTAGTGAGCAAGCACACTGATTTTATTTTTAATGACTAACTTCTTTTTGCCTTCAGTCTTGATATCCACCCAAATGAGTCATTTTGGCTTCTCTTTTGTTTGGAGTACATTAAGGACAGAAAATTTGATGTTTAACAGCTGCAATTGGGTGAAACCTCTATAGTAGTTAGCGTAATATCAGGGGACAAGGGGTAGAAGACTGYCCAGTTAGTGCCTTCGAACAGGAGAAGAGTGGATAGAAGCAGTCTGTAATGCTCCTGTATGCAAGGCTCTAGTTTGGTCTACAACCTCTACTCCTTCTTTGTGAGTCCTATTTACCTGCTTTTCCTTCTTTGTGGCTGAGCATTTGGTTSCTACTCCGCAGGCAGAGAGATTGCATTTCTTTCCCTCTCTTCTTTAAGGTTATTCAATAAACATTCTTGCAATTTACCTTAATTAGGAGACTCCGGGCTTTAGATATCTACTTACTTTTTCCTGCTTATTGTTTCCATAAAAAACAGTGATGTAGTTTTATCATGATAAATATGAATGATCCTCACTCCTAACCAGCTAAACATTATAAACCTTGGTAGAAATTTAGAATTTGCCTCAATTTAATGCCTAATCCGTAAGTATAACAAAAGTCAAATGAAAGGATGGGGTTGACAAGACTGCACAATTCCTAGCACAAACTTTGCTAGGTTTTAAGAYTTTGCCATCTGTTGTTTTATGCAATTTATTATAGATGCTTTAGAGAATGATATCAGGAGGTACATAGTCCCTCAGGTCTTCTGGGGTGTACTTGCTGACCAGGATCCTGTCTGGGTTACTTAACTGTATTACTGATAGACTACAAATTCATACCATAGTACATAAAATGCATAAGCTTATACTGGGAGAGAATTAAGCATACTATGTACTTGAGAAGTTATAAGTGAAAAAGTGGAAGGAAAAAAAAATATTTTCTTGCATTGTTCAGTGAGGTGAATAGGAGAAAAAGCCTATTTGCTTGGGGATTTTTGCGTGGTTGTTTAAATATTATAAACAATACATTGRAACTATGATCAGTCTCTCTCCACTCCTTTGTGCGAAAAAAGTTAAAATTGTTTCAAAGCTTGTGTTTCAGAATAAACTTGTTTACATATCTAAACTTTAGTCTTGATATTAATTGTGGGTTTCCATATGCCTTGTCTTTCTGGCTTCTGTCATGAAGGCCACTGAGAAACAGCATATTTTGTTTTCTGTTCAAATTGAGTATTTGAGTAAACTATTTAGATACAGTCTTCATGTATGCTTTCCTGAAGGTTAGAGACCATTGCTTTACACATGAATGTTGCTCATACTGTAAATGAATTGGTATCGTGTTTCAGAGTAGCTAAGTGCTAAACTTTTCTTCTGAGTATTCCTCCAGAAAAATTCACACTTCACATTTTATTGCCTTCAGGAGGTAAACTATTCTTGAACAGTATTAAAAATAAAAAGTATTTTCAAACTCTATTTTAAACAATAGTGTTAGTTGCAGAAAATCTAGCCTCTGGGTATAGGATGCAGTGAATTAAGGGTTTTTTTTTGAGTACATGTAACTCTTCCAATTGGCACTTCAGCTTCAGAGCACCATTGGTGTTCCTGCAGTCTGGTATGTTCCTCCCCCAGATTGCTGTTGAAAGTACTGCACGTTAGTGCATTAACATATTTTTTTAACTTTTAGCTCAGCTGGCTGTCGGGGGCAGCCTCTTCTGTGCAGAAACGCTAGAGCACAATAAAGCTTTYGTTCATGAGCAAGGAACCTGATGTTTACTTTTTTTGGCAGAATTCACTCATCAGTCACCAACAAATCTAAAGTAAAAGCAGACATGCACAGATACCAAAATGCCTACCCATACCCAGTGTGGCTGAGTGCCTGGGGTAACTGGCCGTATCATGCGTTTAGGTAATCAGCTTGAGTTTGGACCAGGGTGCTGGGAAGTGAAAGTCGCTCCTGGCCGGTGCTGACAAGTGATCTGTGGGATGCTAATCTAGCTCGCAAAGGGGSAAGTGTTTGCATCCAACTAGTGTGCTCACACCCCCCTACAGAGAAGCTGTGGGCAAAATATGCATAGAAGCTTCCCCTTCAAAAAGTGCTCCTGAAAAAGAGCCAGGGGACAAAAAGAGAATGAGTCAAGTTAACAATAGAATATCTGTTCTCATTTCATACGGAAGAAATAGGGCTTGTTTGGTTTGGGTTTTTGTTTTGCTTGTTTTGTTTTGTGTGTGTGTGTGTGTGTGCGCGCACGCGCGCTGTGAATCAACACCTGTTGCAAGCACTTCACCACTGAAGACTGGAAGCATACAGTCARCTTCAAAGCAGAAACAAACCTAAGCGTAAATAAACAAATAGATCCAGTTCCCAGCCCTCAGGATATTTGAAATCTAGACTTGAACTTTTCAGGCCTCTATATCTAAATAAGCCCCCAAATTTTTAAGTGTTTGCTATCTAGACCTAATGCACAAGTTTATTTTTACTAGCTTGAGGGCTAATCCTGCCCTCTGTAGTTGTACAAACCATCAAACTGTTACTGAAGAATGTTTGAACAAATAAGTTGTATCTGAATTTCTTCATGCTTATTAAAATAAAGTGGGTAGGTAATATTCACTGTAAGACAGTTCACTGTTCAGAAACTTGAGATAAGACAAATGTATTATCATGCACATCTCCTTGTCAGAACAGAAATTCCTCTGTGTTACCTTCAATATTTTGTCATGTCTAGTCACTCAAAAAAAAAAAAAAAAAAAAAATCATCTAGATCCTTCAGAAGACTATTCCATGATCTAATAGATCTCACTCTCAGGAAAGTGTCTGTAAGCCTTTTTCTTTTTTAAGTATTGCTAATTATGTTCCTGGAATGAGCTAAATTTTTACTTTTGCAAACTTGAATTTAGTTATTTTCTTTTGTTAATTCCTACTCATACAACAGTGAAGACAGATTTTTTTTAAAAAAAATCAGTGTTTCCGTGATCTTTTCTCAAAACAAGATTTAGTTTATACAGCACTTGAGTAGCATCTCAGGTGCTGAATTCTACTCCTGTCCTTCCAAGGTTGCTAATACAACTCAGTATTTCCAACAAAATCTTATGTATGTTAGAGAATACATCGTAAGGCATCAGCTTCTCACATTGAACAATTGGTGCCATAACCTTTTTTTTCCTTCCTTTTTTTTTTTTTTTAAGAGATTCCAAGACCCAACAAGGAGAAAATTTTTCTCTGCACTGATGAGTTTAGCCACCTTTAAGCTTGTTATGAAGACTTTTAGATGATTTTGTAAATAGTAAGGCTTTAAAAGGAAAATGCCTGCAGAGCTGTTCTAGATCCCATCCAGTAATGAGACTGTATTGTTCGTTAATGTTTTGTGTATCTTCTCCTTCGTTTTGGTCAAGCAATCCCATATAAGTCATCTCACTGCAGCCATTATTTATAGCTAATAATCTCCTTTAGCTGCCAAACCGAAACTGGATCTCCTTCACTCTTGAGCTGAAAGCGCTTTTCTTTCCACAATGTGCTGGAAATGAGCCAATTTACCAGTTCCATTAACTTAATGAGGTCTGACAGCCTGCAGCAAATTTTCTCATAATCTCTCTTGGACTTAAATTTGGTGCTGCACAAACATCTGAGTATAGCCAAGTAGTTGCTTTTTAACTCTACGTATTCTAAGCAAAATTCCTTACTCCTTTAACAATACAAAGCTTGAGTCCTTCTTTTTCACAGGCGATTTTTTTCTCATCATGCAGCGGTTGGTTATTGCATTTATTGATTAGTTTACTTTTTAATCTTAACAATCACCTGAATGCCAAATTTGTGTTGACCTGTTAAACATCAGTATTAAAGCTTCAAGTGATTTTAATAACAGTAAGTACTGTTGTTGGTGGGAGAAGGGTAGTATTTATTTATTTTTATAATACACCTGAATAGTTAGTTATATGAGCTGTGAGCTTATGTCATGATTTTCACTGACTAATAAATAATTGCTCTCATAAGGTCAACAGTAGTTTTAATGCAAGGTTAATCTTTAGCTTCTGTTTCCTAATGCTTCCAATGATTACTCCTCATTAAAGGCAGTAGTATGTTGCTAAATTAACAAGATGCAAAATTACTTGGCAAATTGGAGGAAGAGATTGACATTCCTGTAGACTGATAATTGTTTTATTATATTGAACTAGACCTGCAGAGTTTTAAAACTGTTCCTGATACAATTCTGCAAATTTCCTGAAAGAATTCCAGCCCCAACCAATGCCAGTGACATGCTGACAGCAACCGATGGGAAGGCTGAAAAACACCAGGAGTGTCACTAGTTGCAAGAACAGTGGCTTCCTGTTTTATTTTTAGTATGTTAGATTTCCAAAATTCTGATAAACCACCTAAATTTAACAGCATGACGGTGTAATAGAAAATTATTAGTGACTTACTGTGCTCCATTTGAAAATGAGCTTGGAACAAAGGTTTGATCTGAATCTAAAATTGCCAGTGGTATTTGGCCTCACTGTATTAGTTTCATTTGTGATGTTTTTACCGCACCAGTACTTCCAAGAAGCTCTAGATTTTATCTGTCCTTTGGTCATGTGGGTAGAAAGTGCATCTGAGGAATCTTAAATTTAAAACCAGGAGGCAAAGCACCTSAAGCAGCAATAGGCCAGTTTGTACCATCTCCCTATTTGGGATTTGGATCTTAYTGCGTTGGCTTTGTGTGTTCTGTGTTCTATAACCATATTTATAAATATTAGCTTCATTACGTAAGTGTTATTAGGCTGAATGTTTGTATGTCAACAATTAARTAATAAGGAAATTGGTTGGATGATTCCAAATCCACTCCCTCAAAACTGGGTGAGTTTGAAAGGGTTTGGCCTATGGAGAATGATTTCAGACCCAAGCTCAGTGGTTAGACCATGGTCCTCCAGTTAGTGTGAACTTCTGCAAACATTAACGTGATAGTCCTCTGTTTCATCTATAATAACCCCAGTTTTTTCCAGAGCGGTATTTCGGTAAGCTGTGTTTCCTATGCACAAGAAGGCAAAAAAAAAAAAAAAAAAAAAAAAAAAAAAAAAAAAAAAAAAAAAAAAAAAAAAAAAAATCAGGCCTCATCCCTGCAAAAAATTAGATGGATACTTTATCTTGCATGTGTCACTGACAGCAGTTAGTGGAATTATTCACATATTTGTAGCAAACTGTATTTAAAACTGCAGGATTAGGGCCATGTTACTTGAATTGGAATGTCTTTTGTTTCTGACTCCAGGAGAGTCTTTTTCCTGTTTACATGCAGCAAATTTTCAGCTGTTGAAACTCAACAGAAATTTGAATGGCTGTTTGTGTAGGTAACAAAACAGTCCAAAGGAGCAAAAGGTAAAAGTTCCACCTCACTTGTACAACATGGTAAGGCTGTGCCTTTGCTTCTTGTTCTTCGTACTGGGAGCCATATTTTAATGGCGAGAACACAATGGGGTCACCTGGCTGCAGCACTTAGCTCTAATCCTGCTTTTTCTCAGCCAGTGCTAACTGCGTAGTGAAAGGATAGTTTGGGACCTGTATTTTGATCTTCAGCATGAGTCAACTCTTGTGACTTCCTGTAACAAGTGTTATCTTGCCTATTTTATTAGTTGAAGTCCTGCTACTAAAGACGATTGATTCGTAATTTAACATGAACAAAGAATTGAAAGAAAAGTTTGAGCTTGCCCTAGTGCTTTAAAGGTAGGAAACTTTTTTTTTTTTTTTTTTTTTTTTTTTTTAACGAAGGAAGTAAATCCCAGTTTTGAGCCCCATACTTGCTGATTTCAATATGCTGGCAGTGTAGTAATTCCCAAAAGTTTTTAATTTGGCATTCTTCAGTCTTCTCACTAGCTCTTTTTCTTTCTTTTTTTTTTCCTTCTCAACAATAAGATCTTTCTTGAGCCCCTGAACATACTTGGTTGAGTTTCATGTCAAAGTTTAAAAGCAATTGTATGTTTTGTTGCCATTGCTATTGTGATGCTTTATGCTTTATTAAGCAAATGAGTTGCAGAGGCTGGGAGAAAGGAGATCGAAGAGTGTGGAGGGAGGTCAAGGGGCCTTGTGTCCTGTTGAAGCACTAAACAAGTCTCAGAGCAAAGGCTTGCTCTGTCTCTGAAAAAGTTAGGTCTGTCATACTGCTCGTCTGCACCAGCTCAACGGAATACAAGTTGCTCAAAGTGACTGTAGATGAAGTGAAATATTTAAAAAGTAAAACATTCTTCAGGCCATGTACATGTGAGAGAGGCAAGTACAGTCAAGTCTGCRTGAACATTAACATAGCAAGAGTATGTGGCTGAACAATGTTCAGCATCACCTATGTATTAGTCAATTCTATTCGGATTAGTGAATGTAGGCTATACCATTTATTTATTTTTAACTTCAGTTAGCAAAGTGAGCCCGTGTTCCTGCCAATGACCCTGTTCTTGCAAAAAACAAAGTAAATGTGTTTATTACTTAAATGGAACAACAAATTTAAAGGGAAATCTATATAACTTTATAAGCATAGCTAGGAAAACTGCATTAAATGCAAAAAAAAAAAAAAAGAGCAATGAAAGTAAACCTCTATGACTAGAGGTGTTAGTAGAAGAGAAAAAATAGCAACTAAAGAGAAATATATCTTAACTCTTTTTTTTTAATACAGATTTTGCATTCTTATTTTGTCACTGTGCTATATAAGCAGTCACACAAGTGTTGCCATTCTTGGGCACAGAAAAAGTGGGAGAGCTAGAAAACTAGAAAATCTGTATTGTACGGACGGGATTGAGACCGGATTCAGTAGAGCACCCAGTGTATCCGCTTTGGCTCTAACCATATACCGGTGCTTTCTTCCCACGCAGCCCAGTGCTTGTTCTTGTGTCTTCATGGAATACATTTTTCTGCTCACGAATTGCTTTTATAAGCAGAAAAGCCTTAAATATGTTATGGCTGGATATTGGTATATATCTGATCATAAACTGGGAAATTGCCAGTTTTATGCTTGTGCATGTGTGTGCGTAATAATGTTGTATTTGCACTTAACATTAATTTATTGTACTCGAAGAGAATATGGGGCAGCTATCTAGGCATCTGAAGAGAATAGGAATTTCAGCCCACTAAAGTCAATAGCAAAACTTGTATTAGCTTCTGTAGACCATGATTTTACCCCACCACAGACGAACTGTGCTAACCTACGTAACAGAACAGCTCTCCTCAGTTGAATGAAGTTGAGAAAGAGCATTTTAGAGCATATTCTTTTGTAGCGCTACCCCTAGCCTTTCATGTTCTCTTCCAGAACTGTTTGAACGCRTAGTTGAAGATTGACTTGAGGATGCATTGGGAAAGCAAAACATAAATGTTCTTTTTGACATTCTTTTGATTCTTTTTCACTAAAGGGTGATTATACAATTGACGCTTTCTGAATACTGATTAGCACCTTGGCAATGCTAGCATTTAAATTTTTCTGCTACATACAGATAGCACCATGCCAGATACCCATTCAATCTTCTGTAAGTGCATTTTTAATTAAAAAAAAAACATTACCACTGTAAATGATATACAGTRAAGTCTTGAGAAAAGAGGAAAATATGTTCTTGATGAATTCATAATCTTAGGCACTTCTTAGTCAAAAGTTCTCATGTCCAGTCTTTGTTGCCAGTTATCTATTTAGATGAGATCATATTACAGAAATCACATTACTATATGATGGATGTTACATAATCCACATGCTTTAAGTCCATCTTATAATACTGCTTTTTATTTATTTATTTTTATTCCAGTGGATTCATAGCATTTGTTTTAGGCAACTTATGTAAATTCTATGAATTGTCCACTGGAAATGCCACTTGCTTTCCCCTGATTGAACAGAATACATGGACTTCTATCCTTGGATCCTCCAAATTAGGTATCTATCTGCATTGTTTTGAAGTGGAAAAGCATGTTGAGTGGAAAAGCTCATTGGTCCTATATATAAAATCCTTGCAAAAACTGACAAACTTGAAAGGGCCTAGCCTCGTTTCCAATATGCAATATCTTCTCCATTTGGTATTCCAATTTTTTTCCCTTCAAAATAACTGCTTCAATATCTCCTAAGCTGAAAAAAGTGAACCAAACCTGTTGTTTAGTAGAAGTACCCTAACAATAATTAAGCAAAGATATATACGCACACACACACAGGAGAAGAAAATAAAGCTAATTTTTTTTTCTTAAGCTGTGAGGACTTGTTATTGCTAGTGATAAATCATTTCATGGTGTACTTTTTAACATGAAAAGAAATGAGATTCCATTTTTATTGAGAAGTCCATGTCATATTAAAAAAGTCAAAGTTCCTTTGAAAATAAGACAATTTGTTTTATCGTAGGTGTAAAAAGTCAACACTTACCATACTGGATATAGATAGCAATGTCTATACATGGTTTGGATAAATTTATTTTTTCTGATGCAGCTATAACTATATAAGAAATGCCCATTATTGTCACTGAAGATGAATTTTTTTACGGTGCTTTGCTGTAATGATTTTAGGTATCAGAATAAAAATAAGCTTTGAGACACTCTTTTATACCGTAAAAAGTACGGTCTTTAGTGCAGTAACAATTTAATTTCATCTGACTAAGTGGCTTTAACTGCAAGTCCCATTTAGTTACCGTGCAGTCGCTGTCCAGTAGTACAGCTCACAACAGCATTCCCTTGGTCCCCCATTCAGGAAGATGTTCTGATACGAAACATCATTTACTGTTTTATGTAAGTGGGCGATATTCTAGGCCTGACTACAGCCTGTTAACAGCAGGCCCTTTGGACAGTTTCCTTGGAAAGCAGCAGTTTGAGTTTCCAGCATGGCCTGCTGTGGAGGATACAGCATTTCAGGACCTTCTGTGCCACTGAAAAGAAAGAGCTACTTAAGCACGAATAGAGTTTTGTCACCTAGTGGTGGTAATATAAACAATTTATTGTTTGGTACTCTATTTTATCTGTTACATACACGGTGCAAAAGAGAACGAAGTGGAAACTGGAGAATAGAAAGGTTACTAAGATATATTTAGACTTGTACTTAACTCTAGGCAGAGGCCACCCAGCTGCAGGACAAACCTACCAGTTTGTTACYGTGTTCCAGCGAGCAACATGACCTTGGTCTCCTCTGTAAAATTAGCAGTGGGCAAACTATTCAGAGATTAGAGTWAAGACTGCATCGTGTGGAGCATCTCTGACTGTAGAAATTGCTTGAGTTTTCAGACTTGGTGGTGGAAGTCCTGTGAGAAAAGTTTGAGCTGATCTTTTTTGTTTTTTCCGACTTCCGATTCCCACTGGAAGGTCCGTGAGAATGGTCTCTATCGGGGCATTTCAGTGTCGGTGCTCTCAGTCCTGGCTGGCAAACAGAAGAAATAGTATGGAGAGAAGATAGTTAAGCCTTTCTAAATCTGGAGAGTTTGTTTGTTTCTGGTTTGCTCTGAGATTAAGTCAAATCGTTTCTGTTTGAAATTAAAGACCAGACTTTCAAAGGTATTCAGCAACTTGGGGAYAGATCGGTAATCAGTAGCATTTGCCTAAGTTTGTGTCTTTAGAAATTTATTTAGTATGTTTAAAAATCTGGTGTTACTAAGTAGTGCTAGAAGCTGAAATTCTCAGTTGCTTGTGGAAAGCGTCGCTAGCCTTGTGYGCTAAGCGCTGCCCTTGCTAAGGGACGTACCCTTTCGTAGGTCTTACGCCRGCGTCGCTGCAGGGCTAGATTGTATACGGGGCGAGCAGCGGTCGCAACTCCACGGGACTGCTCGCCAGCAGACGTGGACCCTGGCCTGAAGACCTCATCGCCCAGTCCCTGAYGCGGGGGCCGCACAGCAGAGGCACCGCGTAGTGCTCTGGGTCAGGAGGCACCTTCTGTCCGCTAGCGGCTGGCTGCTATTTTTGCAAAAAAAAAAAAAAAGCAGGCAAACATCAATTTTTAGCAGCTTTCCATTACTGCGCTCTTGGTGGAAACTCTGCTCCTGTAGTGACCTACACCGTTACCTGAGCTCTTTCATGATCTGTCTGGTTTGGGTTGAATTTTAAGCAATTTATCAACTTATTTCTTTTCCTGACTGGGTTGCCTGTTTATATTTAAAACAACATTAATAACATTACATTAAATATTATAATGAGRTAGTCCTGCTTACTACGAGAGTATTTAATAGGATTTTAAGGGGAGTTTAGGATACATGAACTGTTCATCAGCAAATCTCCAAGAAAATTAAGGTAATCTCAGAAATGCTGGGCAGCATTAGGCAACTTTAGTTTTCTTTTAAAGCTTATTCTTCTGTGTTTWAAAAGCCATGCAACATTGGATTAATAAAAATATGTAGGGGAAGGAAATAGGGGAAATATCCCATACACTCCCAATTTTGAACATGAAAAAGCCTAAATACTGTGAATTACCAATTTGCCACAAATACTTATGGTATTGTTTGGGCTTTAGTTAAGGTCTCAGTAGATTAAAGCAAAGGGTTGGTTGCGATTACCATTACAAGATCATTGAAGGAGTCCCACCAAAGCTATGCATAGAAGGAGGATAATGTGGAGTCAGCCGTCAAGGATTAGGTGTAGAAAATTCAGAGAAGGTGAGAGGTGCCAGGAGCTGAAGGGAGGGAAGAAGGCTGAAGAACAGGGCTGATTCACAGCAGTGTTGGTGGGAAGAGAGGAGAGGAGAGCCTGATGTAGTGCTCCTTTAAAYAGGGCTTTTGTGATTGCCTRTCTAATGAAGTCAGTGGAGCTAWGCTGATTKGAAGCCGCTGAGGGTTTGGTGACCCACTTCTGGTTCCCCCTCTTTTGCAGGTGAGATGCTTGAGTTGTGTATATATCTTATCTCACATCCAAAAAAAAAAAGGAAATTACCATAGTATTTCAATGCCAAATAAGGTATCTCTCTCTGCTTTCYTTGGTAACATTTGCAATGTGTTTTGTGGTGATGAATGATGCATGATGTTAATCTAGAGATGAGAATCGCCTGATTCTCAGAATTGGTATAACACAAACCCTGGCAGTCTTGAGCCTGGCTTTATTCCACTGCTTCTACAATCCCTTGAATGACTCTCCATCCTGCACTGTAATCACTCCTCTGGACATCAGTAGCTTAGCTTTGCATCCGTTTAGTTCTGTGTGCTTCTACAGATACTGCCAAGAAAAACACATAATTGTATTAGTTCATTGAACATTGGCTTCCTTGGCTGTATCTAGCCACTGAAAAAAATACTGCTGGAATAGAGCCCACCAMAAGTTGACCAGAATCAGGAGATTTCTATACACCATGCTAGATGTCAGATCAACCCTTCGCAAGGAAACGGCACRTCGTAGAAATGTGTGTTGCAAAACTGGAAAGTTAGGAAATGGACTGGTATTTTTTTAAGAAGGTACTTGGCTGTATATCGTTTTGTAAACATCATCACATCTTTATGCAGTAAGATAGAAATATTAAGCAAAACATCTCTTCTGTGTTGCAGAACTTAAGATGTAATATGAAGAAGCTTGGTAAAAGGCTTTGAATTGTGAGGGAGAATAGCTGTAGAAGAGAAAGTAATTAAAATACATATCTAACTTACTAGAGAATGATTTCTAGGCCAAAAAATATGTTGTTGAGCTGAGCTTGTGCTTTGAAGCTACAGAAAGAAACAGAGTTCACATACCAGAGTAGTTAGTCCCAGCCAGTTTCTGTCTCCAGCATATCAGCTCATAAAATTTCCCCTGTCTTTTTGCGATAGTAATAACACAGCATGTTCTTCAAGTATTGGATTGAACTGGAAAACTCAGATGTTTCAGGCCAAATTTTCCACACACAAAAAATATGAACCCAATTAGTAAGTGTATGTCTGGAATTCTGCGCACTCAATATCTAATCTATATTGCTATCTTAAAAATGTTCTTATACATACAAATTTTGCAGGTTTCTTTGTATCCCCCAATATGGTAAACAAATATATACGTTTGGGTGTACTTTCTCTCCTTGACTTTAGTAAGGGTGCTTATGCACGTACAGCTACACACCTTGCTTCTGTGAGATAGTRGGCTCAGAAACACCTTTTGATATTCAAGCAGGAACTTTTGCACAGGATGTGCATAAAGTAATCTAGCTAGTTGTTTTGCATGTAATTCGGGAAATATGATACAGTCCATATTTTTAGCGGCTTTCACGCTGCAAAGTTCCTTCATGCTCGTATGATTTGTACATCTGGCATAGTATGGAATAGGTCAGATTGAAAATCTCATGAGGTACCTAAATATTTTTTGACAAAACTGTCTATCCCAACCTAATTAGACAGGCTGATAGATGCCTTTGGACATCCCGCTGGGGAGATCTACAGCTGTCTATGTGCAAATAAAATCTTGTGCTCCAAGAGACAAAGATGAGATCTGGATCTGAGCATCTGCAGGAATAAAGTGGAGCAAGGAAGGTTATATTTGAAACTGGACTGTGGCTTTAAAAAGTGGTAGCAATAGAAGGAGCAAGGTGAAGTAGTTGGGGGTCTGAACTTTATTTTTCCCTGAAGCATTACTTTATTAGAAAGTAAGTCTTTGATTTGGACCAATATCCAGAAAAAGTTATTTTACTTCTGTGTTCCTGGAAATTTATTAACACATAACCAGCATCTGACAGGTCAAATTGTAAGAGAGAATGTGGCTAATAACATAAATTCTCTCTTACGCTCTTTCCCCTCTCCCTCCAAATTTCTTTAATTACACTTGCAAGGAATGAATATTTTTACCAAGCTATCTCGAAAGAGCTCAGATTTTTTGTTA
The DNA here is from genome assembly GCF_003343005.1 of Rhea americana. Taxonomy (NCBI): domain Eukaryota; kingdom Metazoa; phylum Chordata; class Aves; order Rheiformes; family Rheidae; genus Rhea; species Rhea americana. Next base: position 157,721 of record NW_028186005.1, on the reverse strand, counting down.
GAGTTTCTGRCTATTGTAGCACAAAACTTCAATCATGGTTGAATTCTTTGGATCTTCCTACCTCACACCCAGTAACTGGGACCGATAGAGCTCGTTTTCGTGTTGCATTTTCAAATATGCTCAGGTAACTTCCTCTTGATTTGAAGATGACTGAGRTGCCCATTTTTGCCACCTTAGAGACATTTTCCGTCTGAAGCGGGAGCTTTTCAGGAAAGTACAGAAACACTCTCCAACCTGCTTATTTATTGACAGACATGGACAGTATCAGCTTGCTGAACTGGGGCCGCKAAAGGGACAGAGGCTGGATTACTGCTGGCAAATATTGTATGTGCAGATAAGTGGTGTTGCATTATCTTCTCCTTTTTTTCTTTCAAGCACAGTCCCTTTTCAGGCACTGAGCTGGTTGGGTTAGGATTTCCTCGGTGATGTTACATTGGTGCAGAGATTTAACATGACATACCATCATACTTTATTTCAATCCTAGGCCACTCTGGTTTCAATCATATCATTGTGTCACATATGCCAGCGAGTTTCTGGAAGTGCTGGAACTCTGACCCTGACAAGGTTTAGACAAATGCCCTTTGGCAATATTGATATTCCAGCCTGTTCTTTCACATAGTGTTCTTTATCCTTAAAAAAAAAAAAAAAAAAAAAAGAGAGAGAGAGAGAGAGAAAAGAAAAAGAAAGAAAAAGGCGACTTCTTAGGATTCAAGTTTGAACAAGCTGTACTGTGTTTATTCTTCATCAAATGAGCCACGAGGGAGGGCCAGTGAAAGGCTAAAATGATAGGTAAATGGTTGGGGGCCTTAAAAGACGATAAGTAAACCCTTGTCTTAGTGCTGTTGGAAATTTCTAAAGAGAAATTATTGCTAATGTGTTGGTATTAGTTCTCCTATTGCCTGATTAAGTAGTTTATAACCTTACGGTGAGACGACAGGCTGCTAGKTATTTCTTTCCCAGTGAAATACAGCCTGACATTCAAAACCAGAGGCCTGTGTTTGCCAGGTCTTTCTCTATAAGAGATCCTAATCTCGACAAGATAAACTACTTAAATAGAAGCTGATGAAAGAGCAGTCCGGATAGTGGCTTGTGCTCCAACTATTTTACAGCGCTGTGCTTTAGGACAATTCTGCACTTGTATCCTTAGGCAAGTTAGTCAAAGAGCTGAAGTTTTGGGTGATTTCAGAGTTGCATTAATCTTGGTTTTTACCGTGTTAATTTCTGTTCCATGTTTGCGTATTCACGGTCATTCTGTACTTGGGAGAAATTATGGAGAAAGGGTTAAGAGCAAGCTTGCTCTTCATCTGTTTTAAATCCATAAATGTGAGCCCCTGTGCTGTTTCTAGGTTTCAGATTACTCTCTGTGATTTATAGGAAAAGGCTGTTCTCCACAAGTTGAAATCCCATGTGTTTCTCCACCATTGTAAAACAACAAATCTTTGCAAATGCTTCCAGTTTGCAAAGTAGACCAATAGTTTTGGTCTACATTTGTAACTTTTTTTTTTTTTTTTGCATGTGTTGGCATTGAAATGAGAAGTGAAGTCCCCTTGTCCTGATGCTATCCAGTCAAGGTTTTTCAATGCTTTTTCACKGCAGCTTGCACAAACTGTAGCAACACCCTTGTGTTTATAGTCTTCTTTCACTTTATTTTTGGAAGATACACCCACTAAAAAGTGCAGCTGTAGACAGACGCTTATATCATTCTGCATAAGTTACATTCAAAGCCCCTACGGAGATGGCAGGCCAAAAACTGCGATGACCTAAAAGTCCATGCAGTTCCACTGGCTTCTGATATTTCATGGGGTAAATCAGTGTAGAGTTTGAGCTYGTTTATTTTTTGTGTTGATTTCTGTGGGTTTTTTTTATTATTAATTTCTCTTAACGTGTAATCATGACACGGTATGAGTTCAGAATATATAGTTCAAAATAAACAGCTTCACAGCAGTTGCACCCATGTTCTCTTTTCATTATTAAGTAGCAGGAGAATTTGCCAATCTTTGCCATAGTAAAAAAAACAGCATAGGAAACTGGTGGGGATTTCTGATTATCACTATTTTGGATTATCATTAATTTTTGGTAAATATGCCCATTCAGTTCATTGGCCTTTTCCTTTCAGGTGTTTTTCTTGCTGTAATCCCTGTCAGTGGAACAGGTGGGCTGTTTTACTGTATCCGTCAGACCTGTGTAATTACTTTCACTTGTCTAGAACAGCTGAGATGCTCTAAATTTGGCTGCTTTGCCCTGGTAGAATAGCATGAAGCTGCAAGGGTGYATATGTGAATCTGATCTCTTCTCTGTAATTTGGAGGGGGGGGGGGGAAAGGCCTTTTGAATGCCTAGCCACTGTTATTTAAAAATACACGTGTTACTGAGATGAGGAAGAAACTGAAGGAAGTTCTGGCTGAAGCCGCTGTTAAATAAGGCTAAGTAGCAACACAGTATGTTTTGATCTTCCGTGGATCCCCTATGGACTGCTTCAGTAGTTGATCTAATAAAAGCTTATTTCTTTTGTCTTAAAACAAAAGGTTAAGTAAAATTTTAGTAATAATAGTGTTAGTAGTGATTCTGTTCCATGATTAGTCTTAAGTATTGTACAAAGTGGAAACAAATAATTGAAACTTCTTAATGAGCCTTAATCATGGTTTTGATGTTGTTACATCTCGTATTTGGTCTTAGACATGTTTGTGTGCAGGCCATGTATGGTGCTTATTTTGGCAATGCAATTTAGGCTAAACAGAAAAGCCAAGCTCAGACATGAGTTTGCAGTGCTCTTGCAACTCCCCAGGGCAAATGCAACCAAGAGCTAGCATATAGTGTTAATGACTTTTTGAGCACAAGCATAGACAGCATAATGTAAGTCAGTTTAATATTCAAAGGTTACTTTAAGCTTAATACGCCAACAACAGCAAGACGAGTACCATAGGCGGTATGTTTGCTTCTTYCTAGCATCACTGATTTTTAGCCCCGTGTATCCTTCTATAATTCAGAGCCATGAAGCACAAACTCTGCAAAAATATATTTTCTTAAACTGTAAAGCATGCTCTTAGCCAGACGCTGTAGAATACTAATATTCATGGTTTTCCTCAAGCGATGAACCGCAGGTCTATTGTGCTCTGCCTTCRACATCTATAGAGAAGCTTTAGCTTGTCAGGCTATGTAAGAGACCGCTACGCGTTACTATTTACTTACCTGTGATCTCATTTGTGTGTAGTACTTTCAAACTGCTTGGCCTTGAAACCGTGTAAAAAAGTGACYGCCTTCTGACTCAACGTGACGCTGAGTGAAGAGCCGAATAAAAGCTCCCTGTGATTCGATACTGGGCAGTTCACCACAGCAGGGAAAAGACAGCCAGTTCTGACTAAATGAGAACGACTTCACGTATTTGGCCTATGTTCCGACTGGTGCGTTCCCGTCCCTTCCAAAAGTTGTTTTGTTTTCATTTTTTAACGTCCTTTGTAGAATTCCTCATGCCCTGGTAGCAGCCAAAAGTGAAAACAGAATTGTCAAAATACACAGCAGAGATTGTTCAGGAGGTACAAGAAATATCATGAATTTGCTCTTGCCTGATTTCAACACCAACTTTCACGTTTCAGGCCTGCGTTTACCTGTTCATTTTAAGTTGCCTTGATTTGAGCATATTTTTCGGGTCATCCCGCTGAAAACGGTGGAGCTCACATCACGTCTTTCTCCGTTTGATACCATTCCACAATGTCGTGACTTTGAAAAACCTAAGCGGTTTTCTTAATTCTAAGTRACCTCTTATTAGTAGGTAGGCTATTTTTATTGTTAGCTGGACAAATTAAAACAAATTCCAAAGGAGGATTATGATATTCTAATAGTATTTTTTTAAAAACTTGTTGCTAACCTTTTCCATCTATTAAAAATCCATAAAGCAGACTAAACAAGATTATCTGTGGGATTGCTAGAACTACATGAATGGATTTCTGACTTAAACCCATGATTTTTTTGAGGGAGAGAAGCATGCAAGTTGGTATAAAATAAATCAAAAATCCACTACAAGAGGAAGGTGGAATTAAAATTACATATTTTAAATAAATAAATAAAAAAGACCTACTACGAATAATTGGGAGAATACAGTGTTAGGAGGAGCTTATGARTATTAATTCAATTTTTTAAGCTTATTCCTTTGGGCTATGTTCACATTCAGGTAATAACAACCAAAATGCTTACTGGTTGAAATGCTCACCGTAGAGTGAATTTGATGTTACTCTTCCTGAATTATTCTTGCAGAGCAATTTTTGAATTTATAATCATTAATAATCCCATGGGAGATCAGCTTCTGCATTCCCCTAGATGAGGGACAGAATTATATTGTGGGATATGAATTTAGTCAAAGCAGCTCGTATTTTTAAAATTACACATTTGAAACAAGCTATTCGTATGTAAGCTATAAGCCAAAACTGTCGTCTTAGAAATCATTTGCCATTGATATCGAATTATTCAGTGCTTAGATGAACAAATGCATTTGACAAAATTTTAACTGTTCAAGAACAATTTGCAAGCACAAGTAAGAGCTAAAGGAGACTTAGTCTTTCATAATTAGATCACGTATTTGCCTAGAACTACTAGGAAACCTTTGACTGCAAAGACCAAAAAAGTTTTAAAATCTAACTTACCTGTTATTCATGATTCTCCATGTTTTTTATATAGTGTCTATTATTTGCATTTAAACCAAGTGAAGACCCTGGAGTGATTCACTGTGAGGATAGATAAATTCCTTTCATTTGTGATGTTACCAGCTTCTAATTTTACTTTCATGAATGGATGCGAAGTCCAGATGGAAAACTCTAGAAAAGAAAGTTTTCCCTTAAAAATAGAAACATTCATATATTTGAAAATGTTATAGGAGGATTTTTGTAAGCATTAAGCTTGGCTGAAGCCCATTTAATAAAACTTAGGTGTTGTAACAGGTTTGCTCAAGTGTCATTATACTTTTCTGACACTTCTGGGCAGCTCTTACTAGTTTGTCCTTGAGGTGCTTTTAGTGAACCCCTCATGGGTGAAGGTATTTTATTGAAAGCTCCAAATAAACAGATCCTAATGATGACTGCAAAAGTATATGAGAAGTCAACAGCAATTGCCGAGATCCAGTACCAAACCCAGTGACCAATGATTTGGATTTTATTCCTGGGTACAGTGATCAAGCAGTGATCGCTGTTACAGAAYATGCGGGCACACAACCTAATCCACTTCAGCTCATCGCATTTAAAGTGTGGCCCAATGCCGAGAGACTCCCGTCAGGTATCGTGTGTAGGAAATGACAGAATGTGTGAAAAGACAGGAATAACCTTGAGCCACAGCAAATTCTATACCAAAAGCCTCTAGAGAACTAATGATGAAAGATTTCATTAGACTTAAATGTACTAATGAAATGGCTTAATGTAGTTATTCTGAATCAAATCCACCAGATTTTGTTACAAGGAATGATTTTCAGTGCCGGAATGGAAAATACATTTCAGTTCACATGCAAAGCATATTATTAAAGTCTGATGTGTTAAAGATAAAGTTGAAGTCTAAATAATGATTAGTGCCAAAAACTTCAGGCCAACCGATTTCAGCCTTCGTCCTCAATACTTTAGCTCTGTCTTAAGTCAGAAATTTAAGACGACTGCAGAGAATTTAAATATGTTTGAAAACTGAGCTTGACTTCAAATCAGCGTTAGGCTTACTGAGAAATGAGTATTTTGTAAAAGATAGTATAAATCTGTGACTCTCTCCTACCGAGTTTTCATTCTTGCTAGCTCATTCTGAATAGACAGTGTTGACCTTTTAACTCAGATAATATCAGTGTTCATATGCATTGGGAGGCCCGTCCCAGACATTATAGTCCTGATAATAAAATCTTCTACAAATGAACAAAAATAGTAAGTGTTATACAGGGGAGATTAGCACCACCTTTCCTTTGCCTCATGGCTTTAATAATCATGTTAACACTAAACCAATATGTAGAACACCTTCCTAAAATGAGAAGGTGAACAAACATCCAAGGGAATTACTTAAGATTTGGTATCAAATTCAGGAGCGTTGTAAGGATGTAGTTCCAATTAGTAATTGTTTTTCATTTCTTAGCACAATGCAGTGTCAGGGAATGTGTTCTATAGGATGCCAACATTTATGTCATGGGACAGTGTATAAATCAACAAAAAGCAGGAAATTCAAAGTTTAAGTTGATGATCCATCCTACAGCCTGTATTACTATGAAAAACAAACAAACAAAAAAATTACAGTGACGTAAACTAAAGATAGTGTGTCAGCTTTAAATTTGGAACATCCTGTCTTTTTCCAGCTAAATAAACAAACTTGTTTATTTTAATAAGAAATAAATAAGAAAGGTCTATTATAAAAGTTGATTTTTCAACATGTGTGTCAGTTCATTGCATATTTGGATTTTTATTTCTAAAAATATAGTATGTAATGCAATGAAATGTAGCTCCTTGAATTCATCTTTAAATTAGCTTCTATGTTTTATTTAAAGTGCCCGTTGTTATATTGAATAGAGTGATGTGTGTGTTGAGGGACCAAATTCAATAATCTAGTTTTTTGTTCTTTCATGAAAGAACTGTGTACTTCATAATACAGGCTGACCTTAGAAACCTTGATTCACCCCACCCCACCTGATATTTTCCTTGAAACTTGAAATGACCAAACCATGGAACTGCTTTCTTTTGGTAAAACCAGTTGGTTTGGGAGTTAAAAAAAAAAAAAAAAAAAAAAACACGCATCCATCCTGAGAAACACTTTCATCCCGGGGCCAGGAAGTATTCCGCTGGGGTAGCCCTGCAGGTCTTTTTGCAGTAACCCAGGTCAGCAATCTGAGCTGCAGATGGATGCTGAGTTCTGTAACATTCCCCATGGTTGTCAGCAAATACAGGACCATAGAATGAGTCATACTTTTCAAAATGTCTCGAGGTTTTGGCTGGCTAACTTGTTAAAATATATATGCRTGTAGGTACTGCAATCAAATATACAAATGGCTCTGTTGCAACAGTTTGGGGCAGTCATAATTACATAATAGCTTTCCAGCCAACCAAGAATGTCTGTAAAATTACCTTAAGTTCTTCAGCATGCTTGTTTTCCAAATTATGTGAAATGCCAGTTCCGACTTTTGATGGACTAATGAAGAGATCAGGTTTCCTCCCAATGGCTTGTTGGAGGCTGAGTACCCTAGCAACAAAAGGGGGGAGGAAAAGCTAGTGATTTCTAATCATTTTATTCTGCCAGGGTTTGGGGATTTAGGAGTGTGTGTGTGTTTGTTTTGTTGGGTTTTTTTGCAATGTGGGCACTCAACACATTGCATTTTTGCAGCAGGGCTTCCTTATCCTAATTTCATACTCTTTGAGGATTGCCTGCATCAAGAAAAGGTGTGGTTTTTTTGTTTTTTTGTTTTTTTGTTTTTTTTCCCAGTGCATGGAGGAAGCCAACTTTGTTTTTAAGTGTCAGAATATAAATTTAAGTTTGTATTAAACTACCGGCCTTCCTACCGCCGGGTTGGTTTTGTATCACTGATTGGTTTTTACACCCTCCTTAACCCTTCTGGATAATTCCTATGGATTCTGCCCATTTCACTGTTTCATTGGCAGCTTTGGAAGTTAATTCCCAGAGTGTAGCTCCCTGGAAGTGTCAGGCAACGTGTGCTGAGCTGAAGAAGATCTTGGTGTCCTGTTCTGCAGAGACAGAAGTTCACTGGTAGCCAGTGAAAACTATTAGCAATTAGTTCAGTAAGCAGTGTAAGAGGTGTTGGGCTTGGTCACAGCCTGTCRTCACAACAGATACTGCTAATGAGACGGCTGACATCCAAATGAGCATCTGAGGTTTGACGGTGCTCCTGCCCCTCCCTGAGCTGATCCTAAAACTGGCATAAAGGACCCTAAAATGTGCGGTGCTCTCGTTGCCTCTCCAGCTACGCCTGTGAAGTGGAAAGGATGTTTCCGCTATTTGGGATTTCACCAATATGCAATCCGCTGAAACAAAATAAAATTTTGAAATATTACTTGAAAAATATTTCAAGTAAAATATTACTTTTGTTTGGCAAAGCACATGCTGGGGTGTTGCCTACTATCAGAAGCAGTAACGTTTAGCTTGATTTTACTGGCATAAAACTACCTAAGCTTATTCTTCAGGTAGTAGACTGATGATTATTGATRTCAGTCAAATGGTGATTGACAGTCGCTTCAGATGGAGTTACTGTGAAATGGGGGGGTATGGTCTGACCCTAGGCCTGGTGAGCATTCACAGGGGGAAAACAGGTCCCTTAAAGGGATGGGGGGCAGCAAAACCCTGTCTCTTGGCCCTGTTAACGCCCTTGTTGAACAAGCTTTCTACCAAAGTTAGGTAGAACTGAACTTGTAGAAAGTAGGGATTTCGTTGGCAGGAGAGCTGAGCTCCCCCAGCTGCGCTGCGGWAAGGCTGCTTTCCGGGGCATCCCCGAGCCCGAGAAGGGAGCGCGCCTTGGTTCGGGAGCACCCAGCTCCGGCGTGAGCTGCTGTCCTGAGCAGCCCTGCTTTGTGCTACCGGCGAGGGAGGCTGGCGAGTTTGGCTGGAGCTGGCGGGCGACGTCCGCGGTTCCCGCAGCGCGCAGGGCCTGCAGGAGGGAGCAGGCGGCGGGCAGCGCCGTGCCCTGGGCGCGGGGCTGGCCTGCGCACAAAAAGCCCTCCGAAGGGTGCCGGCCGCTTGCCTCGCGCGGCCTGGCCCGGGCCCCCTCGGAGCTCTGCTGCCGCCGATTTCCAGGAGCGCTCCGATGGAGTTATTTCCCTCCAGGCTGTCCACGAGAGCAGCGCTCCGAGGAGGGTGATGTATCGCGCGGCCCCTTGGCTTAGGACCGTGCTGCGTGTCCGCACGGTTGCAGGCAGTCGTTCTGGGGCTACGCGCTGGAGATGTCGCAGGTGGCTGAACAAACAAATGTTGCCGGTTAATGTTTAAGCTCTAAACGTACTAAAGCGTTTGTTACCAGTTTGCAAAAGAGATCAAACAGCTGTGAATCATAACCTTGGCTACTAATTAAATCTTTTATTCCCTTCGCTCATTGCAGAAGCATTTAATCTCTGGGAATCAGGACAGCCTCTTGTGCAGAACTAGTTTTTACAGCATAAGCAGAAACGAGTTTGCTGCAAGGTTTCCTATTGGAGATCTAAATGTACAGGAATCAAAAGAGAATATTAACTTTCCTTCCTGGCATAGAAGTTCGCATTAGCACTGAACAATGATTGATTTAAAATAGCTGCACTGTAAAGTCATTTTGGCGGTATAGTATTGTTGTTTTACTGAATGGTGAATAAATTTTTTATTATCCAGCTGTCTTGCTTATAGGTGAGACTCTTCATCTAGATAGAGACGGAGGGATTTGGTGAACTTTACTAGTGACCGTGTGTCCCCTCAAAAAATATTTTACTTAAAAATGATGGACTGTGAAGAACACACCAGAGGAAACAAGACACAGAACAAAATACTACAAGCAGTTTTACTGCAATTGATACTTATTTCTACTTGTCGTAGGATGTTTTGTATATATTTATATACAGTATGGATAAAATATATGTGCGTGAAAGTTGCACTCTGCACCCTTGAAATTAAATATCAAATTAAACAGCATTTATCCTTTTGGTTCTAACTCTGTGAAATCAAATTTTAAAACTCAGAACACTTGCTTTCCCTCTGTTTATTTGGAAATTGTCCTAGTCCCTAGCAGCAAGATGATGCACCAAGGAATCTCAAAATGAGAATACCATTACCTATCATTAGGCTAACTCAGTTCACTGGGAATCAGTCCAAAAAGGCAGCTGTCCCAGCTAGAAGGAGCAAATTTCCATTCTCATGCAGCTCTGACTGCAAGATCATGGTTTGTGTTATGAGTAAAGACTGTGATGGAGTCTCTCTGGGAGACTTCAGCAAGATAGTAAGGAGGAAGGAACTTCCCATAAAAATCCAGTTGCAAATTTGGGGAATGGTGCACAGTTACTGAGGGATAGCTATTTCATATAAATGTGCTAACAGTCTGAGTGATCTGTAGACTTGCACTGAAAAGCTGCATGTTATTAGTTTGAAAAGCTATCATATTTTATGGGATATCTAGAGAAAATAATCTTTTTTCCATCATTGTTAAATTGGAACAACTTGAGAGGCACAAGCAGAAAATTAGAAGAGCTTGGGGGGGATGTTCGGGGGTTTTTTTGTTTGCTTTGGTTGGATTGGGGCATTTTTATTGAAGAAAGCGATTTTCCCTCTGAAAATAGTGAGCTCAGAAAGGGAATGCACTGGCTACACTTGCCGTACCGTTCAGAAGACAGACATCCATCTACCATTTGCACAAGCAAAACTTCTGTTTGCTGAGAGAAAATTGTCGTAAGAAAATTGTCGTAAGAAAATTGTCGTAAGAAAAAGAAAATTTCACATTTCATATAACTAAAGAGGTTTGGGTAATACTGTGCTATGTCATACCAAAGATCCATCCCGTAAGTGTGAATGCTGTCAGGTTCCATATAGACAGAAAACCCTGCCTAGAAAAACCTCAGTATGCTGATGTATCAGCGTTATTATTAGTAATTTATAAGGGTAAACGTTTGGAATATCTAAATAAGACCAGCTCTGCTTTTACTGCTGGTTCCTCTAAGCCATCAGTAGAAGTTTACTTGGAAAGACAGTTAAGAATATCCTATGTTCATACTAATAAATTTGTTCATACAATAAAATTGAAGAAATATCATGCAATAAGGTCATTCAAACATGTCTTTATAAGAGTAATAATTGAGTAAGTAGAATAAATCATCAGAACAAATTATATACTTGKTTTGGTATTTTAATATTAGGGAGAAAAATCTGTCATTTTTACAAGCTTTAAAAAATGAAAAAAAATAAAGATATCCATTGTTCTTAGTTAACTTTAAAATATAATTTAATCTCAGAAGCTATAATATCTGTTATTTTAAAACACAAAGAGAAATTTCTTTTTAAATTTGTTTTTAGTTCATATGTATGTCTCCGAAGAGAGACAGATATTTGRTTAAAGACTTCCCGGATTATTTTGTCTTTATATACAATTACAGTTCAGTTTGAGGATAAACAYGTATATAAATGTTGTATTCAACTACCACAGTATCATGTATTTTTTAGCAATCAACTACTCAAAAATCTTTAAATTGATCTTTTTATTATTTTTGAAAAACGAGCTYATGTAGGTGAAGAAAAATCATACATAAGACTTGTGTATAAAATCTGTGCATGGTAGTAATATGTTTGATTTTTGAGAAGGAGGCYGGGAAAAATGGGTGGAAGTTTACTTTGACCTAGGAAAAGGTTGATGTGGATACCACTTTTTAATGTGAAATATATGGAGCTCTAGCATAAATCAGATAAAATTATGGATGTTCATAGCTTTCTTGGAAGATGGAGAAGGTCACAACAATAGTGTGTTTTGCTCATACTATGAATTGCAGCTACTTGCTTTATGCATTCATTTGTTAGGAAGCGGTTAGTGAAGGCTGCTATTTTTATTGCCTGGATGCTCTTTCACCGCACTCATCTTCCCTGGTTTTTCCCACAGGCTGCGAGAACACCACCGTGCTGCAATTAAGGTGATACGTCGGATGCAGTATTTTGTGGCAAAGAAGAAGTTTCAGGTGAGTAGTGAATAGAAAGCTGCTTTTCTAAATAACCCCTTTTATTCTCCTGATTCACTGTTTCTTTTAGGAGACTAACGCAATTCATTTCAGTAATGGTGAGCTACACCCACTATTCTCTCCCTCCTTGAATAGGGTGGTTGTTTAGCAGCAGGTTAGTCAGCTGTGGATACACTGGGAATAGGGCAAACTCCTGAAATGTAGTCTGAATTAAAATGTTATTTTCTGCTAATGGACTTGACCTTTCCCCTTCTGTTATCACCATCTCCTTCTTGCAATGCAAACACTCTCATGTGTCTCCGTTAATTCTGAGCTGGATGTTACTGTCATGCTGAGTCAGGAGGATTAGAGATCAAAATACTACCTCAGCCTTCTTTCTGTCTCTCACTTGATGTTAATGAAGTCCAGTGTGTTGGAAGGTTTCTGCTTCCTTTGTCCTTGTCCCTCCTGCATAGGTAGGAGAGTTCCTTCACAGTTTGTGTGGTAATCAGTTCTCTTCACTCCTGTAGCTGTCACTGATATAAGTTTCCTGTGTCTCACTCCACTTGCAGTGATGTTATGATACCATAAGCATTTAACAGTAGCTAATTAACTTTATTGCCTGGTCAGAATAAAAATTTGTGCCTGCAAACTTTCTAAAAGTGTGGTTTTTAAGTCAAAGTAATTAATGTATTATAAAAAAAAACCCACGTATCAGCAGCTTTCAGATTGATTTAAACCAGATGAATATATACATAACAAATATCTTACTTTACTTAAAATGAATTAATAAGGGACAATCCCCGGAGAACAGGATTCGCAACAGAAAATGCACAGCAATAGAGTGTCTTAGCTGCCTGTATCTATTTTCAAACATGACCTCAGCACTAGTACTCACAGTAGATTAAAGGCAGGAAGGTTTATTACTCTACATCTACACCATGCCAAAAAAAAAAAGAAGAAGAAGAAGAAGCTGGGGCCCATCTTCTCTGAAGCATTTGAAGTGCAAGAGGTTAGGAGCAAAAGGATGCTGGTGATTAACAATCCGGGAGAGCATTGTTTTTCTAAAATGATTTTTCTAAAATGATGCTTGCATGTTGCTTCAAAAGTTGGACTCTGACTTCACCATTAAAATTTAGAAGAATTGCCAGAATTCTTCAGCAATAATCTATTTTTAATCTTTAAAATTTGTGAGCTAATTTGTAGCTAAGCCTGCCTGACCTTATAAGAATTTTCTTTCCGGTATGTATGATGTGTTCAGACTGTAACTGTTTAGGCTTACCTCTTSCACGACAGGGATTTTCTTGGATGGAGCGCTTTCAGAAAGTTTCTGCTAGCAAATTTCACCTGTTATTTTTGTTATACTAAAATTAAGAAAGACACAGTGTTCGGACTGCTTGAAAATAATTTTTGCAGTCGTTTTGTTGAGAACTCCTTAACGCTTGGTGGTCGGGAGCTGTAACCTGGAAAGGGGTGTGACCCACCCCAGTGATGTGTCCGTTGCTGTTCTGTGAAAAACAGCCCAAATGCGGCCAGTTACATTAACTTTAATTTACTYTCATTCTAAAACCTGACTGTGATCCTTTGGTTTGCAATAATTACTGAATCATTGCTCTCATAAATTCAGATCATAAAATATTTGCCATGGTATTAACTAAATTACTTAGAAACAAGAATTCTACACATTATATATCTACCTCCCAAGTGGGATTTGTCAAAAACAGATTTGGAAAATGCCTGAACGCTCTGTGCAACATTATCCACCTGGCAAATAAACGAAACTCCCCAGCGGCAGATGACTTGATAGAAGCTGAAAAAGCATTTGACTGAATAGAATGGGACTATTCAGTTCGTGCTTAAAACTTGTTTGTACTCAGTCTCCGATTTGCTAATCTGGCTTCTCAGTTGTACTCTACACTTTCTCATCTGCAAAAGACCTGTTCTTGGCCGTCTACAAAATCCCTCAACAAGGTTGTCTCATATACTTTTTAGCAATCTTTATTCTTCCTGAGTTATTAATATTAGCTGTTAACAATGAACTAAAAATGTAAATGAAGTTAAAGTGAAGTACACTTTAACTACATGGGCAGCTGTTTCTGTCAGAAGCAGAATCTTCCAAAGAGAATTTATAGGGAGATATCCATACTTCTGCATAATCTCTGTATACAAGGTTATAACCAAATTTAAAAATTCTCAGAGCACTGAAGGTGCAGTTTTCAAAAGCACCTGAGTAGTAACTTAATGCACAAAGTCACCTTGAAATTCTAGCCATAAGGTGCTTTTGAAAATCTCCCTCATGATTAGGAGATAACCACTGTCATTCACTCACATGGATGTTGTAAAGCTGCTTTGTTCTATTGTATGCACATAACATAGTCATAAGAAGTTAAAATGTTGAAACACGTGCGGAGWGTTTCTATGAACAAGCACAACACAGTATCTAAAAGAAAAGCAAAACAGAATATGCATTCTTCAAGGCTAAGCTTTTTAAGGAGGTCTATATAGAAGCTGTTCTCTGGCAGAGAGTTATGCACATAGCTACAACTAATTCTCTGGCAGATAGTTTACTTCTAAGCTTTTTGTGCTTATGTGAAAAGTGTCTTTCTAACAKAAAGTTCCAATTTTTCTATGAATATTGAAAAATGCAAATAATTTCATGAAGKCCATTGGACTATTTCTACTTAAAGTTAGCTGGAACACAAGTAGTTGCAAGGTCAGTAGTTGAAAGGAGTGGTCTTTTTAAGAGCTACCTCCAGCCAGTGCTTCTGGGAGGGTAAGCATAGGAAGGGAGGAAAAGGAGAATTTTCCAAAATAGGCCCCAATTCAGCATGGTTCTTACAGTGTACTAGCTGCTTGCAAGATATGTCTGTATGCCAAATTTTGTATATGGATACTTTTTTTTTTTGAGAAATCAGTCAATAACAGATATGGCACCACAAGGACAAATGTCGGCTAGAAAGCACAGACTTCCTGTTTGAAAACAAAAGAAATTTAAAAAGAGAAACCAAACAGGGATACAAGGAAATTTCAGAGGACATGAAAACTAATAGTGTGTGAAACATCACACGTCCATCATTTCCTCTTTTAAAGAAGCAGAGAAATGTATGCTCCATTTCAAAGTCCGGAGTTGAATATAGCTCATAGGATGATGTCCATACAAGAACAAGCATAACAGTATAAAGAATAGATACCATATTTATGGATGTGTTTATGCTCTTGTAAAGGAGCTATAACACTCCAGCAAAGTCTGTAGGATTGTTTTAAAACAACCCAGGAAAAGTTAGTCAGAACAAGCCCTGTGTGTCAGTTAGTTTCCTTTCAATACTAGGATGTTGAAGGACACTAATGTCACCACTAAGGAACAGTTCCATAAATTATAGAGAAAACAGTACTTAGAAAATAATAGGTTTCTAGGTGGTATCCACCCCTCCTACATAAGAATGAATTTCATGTATTGGGGATAAGTCAGACATCTTCAGCACAGTCTAATTCCCTTACCTTATAACTGAATTTCAGAAAGCATATTACCATATTTGGTTATTTCCCTTAAGGGAATTCATGGGTAAATAACCTTTGTCTTCCAATTAAGAAAGTTTCCAAGTTTCTTAAGACTTAGGCATATGGATACAACTATGGTATCTATCACAGATCCAGAGACCAGGGGTCTGATCTGATATCCCATTGTAATTTTGAAAGATTTTTTTTCTTTCCATGTAGATTCTTCTCTTCCTGTTGAGCTAATCTGTTTTCTTCTGAAATATTTTTTTTTATTTTGTGTTGAGCTCTTCACCATGGCAAATATTCTATACATGACATCAACTAAAAGTGCAGCTTGTAGTTCCACTGATAATATGAGTAACTGTTGCCTTGTCTGTAATGATGTCACCGGAAACTCATGTATTTATAGCCTTATAATTCATCATCTTATGTAATTATTTGTCGTGGGTATGAATCACGAATTCAGTGTGTAATCTTCTATAGTCTCAGCACAGACCTCTAGCAAACAGCATAGTCGAGCTTGGTTACGTTTCCCAGAAATTCCCCTTGCATTGATTCCTGTCTCACTTTCCTTGATGTGGCTCTTGGAGAAATTGTGCGTGCAGCTACTAGGGAACAATATGCAGCTGTGCACATATTTAATGTTTGTCATTGGATTTTGTGCCATCTTTTTGTGTGTGATAGGGAAATTCTAACTCATTTAAGGTGATTTTTTTTTTTTTTTTTTTTTTTACCATGACTATTGGTTAATTCGCAGAGGGGTGAACGGAGTTAGGGAAAGCTGTGGGGCTGATCTCCACATTTGTTTCTTCGATAGTTATCCCTTGCCTATTGCGTTTTCTTTTTTCCTTTTACCAAACTAACAGTTTTTTGTTGTCAGCATAAGCATTATGAGTATTTTCTCTWGAAGGATGAGCTTTCAAGGTGAAGTTGTTACAGAATAAGCAGTACTGACTATTAAATACCCCTTCCTACTTGGAAATTAAACTTTATTCATAAATTTTACCTGTTCCAGGCTTTCAACTTTGCCTTGCTTTAAAGAGAGAGAGCCTGGTAAATGAGAAACAGGCAGTAACTTACCTACTCCTCCTATTATCAGACACCTGCATCAGAGTATGAGGAATGCAGGATGAGGCACAGTATACTTATTCTTACTAAATTGCTTTTCTGAACCTGGAATTTTCAAGCTGATCTCATCAGATTTGTCTCTTTTTATTGTACAGTCRTACTCCAAGAATTATTAGCACCAGGCTTGGAGTACAAAACCATGGACAAGACTTAAGGCTTATGCCTGAATCATGCTGCTTTCTCTGTGGATGTTTGTTATAATTTTAATGTGTGTATGAGAGTGTACGTAAGCAATTAGGTTTCTTGTGTGTGCCCTTTGGTCAAATTGAAATTCTTCTTTTGGTTAGCTCTGCCATTAGAGAGCATCTCATAATCACTCAAGGTTGGCAGTTGGCTTTTGGGAATCTGACAGACTGAAAGAAAATTTGCAAAATGAAGTGATACTTCACTGAAAAGGTAAATATATGGAGAAAGAGTTTTAAAAATGAAGTGATATATACAGGTAATTTGTTAGGCACGTGCAATAAGAAAGAAAAATGACAGGAGATTAACAAAACTATTATTTAGTTGAGGAACATGGATATGTAGAAGATCAACAGATTTTGAAACAGCTGAAAGATTAAATTGCTTCACCTTCATATTTCACCTGAATTGTAGATGTTTTTACTCTAAGGTCAGGCTGAATTAACGTACAGCCTTTCTATTGCTCCTCAGCAGAGAGTAAATTGCACCCTAAGAGAAAACCTATTTAGAACTACCACATAAAGAAACGTGCACACCAAAGACACTGAGTGATCTGGGAATCAACTTGTGTCCAGAAAAGGTGTTTAAATGCTTCATCTTTGTAAGTGTACTCCTGCTTTTAAAAGACTTTTGCAATAGTAATAAAGGTGGTTGTAAGACCCAAGTACAGAATGTTTTCCTTTGATTACTGAGGAAGTGGAATAATACAAGCTTTTGAAAATCAGGGTAGGCAGTAATTAAAGTAATGTTTCCTAAAAAAGCAGAGCTGCCTCCCAGGGAGAGGCAGTGCTTTGCATGGAGGTGCTACCGTCTGGTTTCTGTGTTGTATCTAGCTTTCGTTTGATTTAAGAAAGAAAGTGTTAGTGGAATGGAGTTGAAGAATACCTTCAACATATGAAATAAGGATAAGCAATACAGAAACATCTCTTGTTTTTTGACATTTCTGAGATCTCAGATAGGCTATGGATTCTGGTATGTTAGAATTTACAGTTGTAAACTCTTTTCTCTCATGTCAAAAGATGCAAGAAAGGAAAAGTTATAACTCAATGTTTCCGTGTGGCAATGATTAACTGTCAGTCATAGCACATATTACAGAAAGCCGGGACCTCCAGGTGTGTTGCTGTCACAAGGCAGCAGCATAACTCGTTTCTGGGGAGGAGATGTGGCATCAGTGCATATCCTAGAACCCTAAGGGGACTGGATGAAGTGATGGGCATCAGCAGGATCCTGTGCCCAGGAAATGTGTCAGGTCAACAGAAAAATCAGCGCTGCGGTTGTTGAGAGTCTGAGTATTTGGGGAGAGCAACCTGTCGGGAAACCAGAGTGGAGGCCCTCACCCAACTCTGTGCAAGCTATGAATGCTTGTGGAGCTGCAACTGGTTTTATTCTCTCAGAATAATTGGCTTATGAAAGTGTGAAGCCAGGTGATGAGTATGGCTTTCTGAAAGTATGATGATTTTGGAAGAAATGCTTTAAATGCATTTACTGTAAACATTTTTCCAACATTTCTCAGAGTATTAATACTTTACAGATTGCCATGACCGATTTTATTTTACTTGCTTTATTAGCTTCTGATTGTACTGGAGATTGCAAGATCCACACAGGTTTATCTTCAGTAATGAATTTAATCCAAACTCTGAAAGAAGATGCCATTTAAATTTGTACTTGTTCAAAGATCTGACTATGCCACTGTTGCCAGATTCCAGGGAGATCGCATTGATTTAACTCTCATTTTTATGTAAGCACTAAAGGGCTGTATGTAGTTGAACAGCAAATGTTACATGGCAAACAAGTTTCAAAATGAGATTTGTCTAACTTGTTATATGGGAGAACTAATGTTTTAAATAACTCCAGGCCAAATGAACCCATCTAACAAGATAATGTTGTTGCCTGCCTCCTCAGACAGAAGGCACTCACTCTGCTGGAATCAGCTGGCTTTTGAAATGGCAACTGTGTGAACTGAACAGGGGTTCAGAAACTTAGAATAAATCCTGAAAATAAGAATGGAAAGATGGCAGCCAGAGTACACAAAAAAGTAATGAAGAAATGAATGTACTCTTAGGGCATCATCTCTTTTGTAMATGTTCTATAATCTACCTAGGTAATAAATCAGAGCACTGTGTGCACTTGTTCTCAACTTTTGCCCTTCTTACCTGCCCACTAATCCTTTCCACTGGGCTCATACTGACATTCTGCAGCCCCACAGCAATTGTTAACACCTATTGTTTAAAAAACGTTAATATGGAAGAGCAATTTTCCCTCCTTGTCTTCCTGCAAAATGTGGGATTTAAGCCTTCTCCCAAAATATTATACTTTCCCAAATCCCATTACAGAAAGAATTTGGTGGCTCAGCCATTACAGCTTCTCCTTGGAAGACATTGCACTTGAACTTCGTGGTTCCCAAGCTCACAGGCTTTACAGATAAAGAAATTCTTATGAATATAAATATATTTTTCTTAGTTTTAGAAAGTACTGAATATCCATGAGTTTACATTTTCCTCTATCCAAATGAACTAATTCTGAGCTCATGGAATGAGATTATCAAAGGCATTTAGGTGCCTAAAGTTACAGATAGGCAGCCAAACTACTAAAGCATTTTTGAAAATCGCGTTAGCTGTGCTTTTGGAAAGACTTTCGAGCCATTTAGCCTCCATACAGCCCAACTGTATACTCTGGCACCTAAATCCTTTTCAAAATCTGGCCTAGAGTATTTGTYTCTTGGTGCTATATGTTGTTAAGTTTTCTGCATTTAGGATTTTTTTTATTTTTTTTTTATTTATTCCCTGTAATATGTTTCAGCATGTTTTGGAAATATTCTCAAATATAGCTGGTTTTGTCCATGGCACTCATAATACATTATCAGGAGAACTGTACAAATGTCTGCCATAATTGCAACCCAGCTAAGAGGAATTGAGAACTGCCCTCTCTGAAATAGTCAGTAGCCTCATGTTTAGGGCATTCTGCTAAAGTGGGAAAGAAAAGCTGTAACTCAGACCTGAGTCTCGCAAATCACATCTGAAACTCCAGAAATGATAGAACCAGAGTGCTGCTTCCTCCCCCTTTCTATGTCTTCTTATGTCAACCAACTCTAGGTATGTGCACAACAACAATAATGTGCATATATGCCTCAGAGATAATGCAGTTAAATATAGGAAAATCGCATTCACAAACCCTTAAAGATGACTGCAAATTAGGCTCTGTGATGCAAAATATAGATGTTGAGTGAACAAAGTGATATTCTGTACAGCTTGCCATGAGAAACTTACTCTGAAACCTTCAGGGTAAAAGGTTATTGCTTGTAACTAAACTTTATCAGTTACAAAATACTTAATTACTAAGGAAAAATACCTTTTTTGATCCGAGGGTTTGCAAGCATTTCATTTATGAAATGCAAAGTACAGACATAGGACTTCCTGCCTGGTCGTTTCACCAATGTTTTTCCAGAATTTCCCAGTAGATTTGAAAGTGCAGCCAGCCTTTCTGGAAAAGGAAATCAATTATGCACCTTCAACTGGGACTCTGGTTTAAGCTTCTCATATTAAGAGCTGATTTGAAAACTCCGGCCGTCTCGTTGCTGACTCAGAATAAAGGCTTGTGCATGCAAAATACAGCTCTTTCCTGGCCAATGGCACGTGAGTACGAAACTTATTTCCAGAAGAAACTAGAATGACCACAAACTTCTGAGAAAAGTGCCAGACATACTTTTTTTGGCCTCAAATTCTGTTGATAATCTCTTGAAAAGCATGTGGTAGACCTGTGGTAACAAAAAGGGAGAATCAAATCAGGACCATCATCGTTATTCCACAATAAATGTACGATCATGGCAAAAATCAAAATATTTCAAATGTTTATATTGTGTTAAACGGATTAAAAAGAATTTACCGTTTACTCTTAAAAAAAATAATAATGTGTTAGCATAGCTCATTAATATATTCTTGTGGCTTACTGGCATGTTTTTTGGTTTTGTTTTACAGCAAGCTAGAAAGCCTTATGATGTCCGAGATGTTATTGAACAGTATTCTCAGGGTCATCTCAACCTGATGGTGCGAATCAAGGAGTTACAGAGGAGGTACGACAATAAAGTTCAATGTCCGTATCTGTAAGCATCAGCAGATGGAAGTCTGCGTTGTTGTTGTTTATYCTGCATAGAAAAAAAGACCACGATCAAGGCTGAGGGCCAAAAATGGACAGGATTGCAAGTGGTGCATTGGTAGCTCTGTGGAACTGAAGTAAAGGTTTCTGTTTAGGGAGGAAGGAAAAGGAAGATACTTTAAACTTCTGATGATCAGGACCTCCTGTTTTCATTATACTTATCTGTATTGCCTTATTGCCTGCTACTTTGACTATAGACGGTAATCTCTTTATTGTGGTAGGTGCTGCACACAAACAGGGAAATACTGCTCTGCTACCATCATACTGCATGTGTAAACTGAAAGAGAGCAAGTGGGTGAGACTAGGCAGTGAGGGTAAAACAAGKAAGGGAGGAGGTGAAAAAGCAAGAGTCACTGCAAACCTCCTATGGTTGTTAAAGAATCTAAAGACCAATATAAGTCTAATGCTTTTTTGTTATTATTTCTTTATTTCCTGCCATTCTTAGTCCAAAGTCGCAGTTTCACTTACACTACTAAGCAGATCTACTTGAACTTCACTTATTTGTGAATTGACCCCCCCACTTCCAGCTAAAGAAATTGAAGATGCTATTTCAGGATGAAAGCTAACAATGATTCTTGTTTTTCTTTCCCTTTTTGTTTATTTACAGGCTGGATCAATCTATAGGGAAGCCATCTCTCTTTATCTCTGTCTCAGGTAAATTAATAGAAGCCCTACTGCTATAATGCTACAGCAAATACAAAATGGTAAAGTGAGGGGAATCCCACTGAAATTGTGATGGAGAGCGGCATAGATACCTGCTAAACAGACTACTCCTTTTTCCTTGCAGTCATGCAATACAGTAGGGTTTTCCATGGCAGCCTCCATAGTGATGGAACTAATATCCTTTACCTCTATGTCTGTTTTAATCATCGTTCTAGATTCAGTAAGACTTGAAGCGTGGATCTCAAAACTGAATATAAGGGCTGTGTCTAAAGTTAATCTGATTAAGATATAATTAGTGAGAAGTAGTTGTAAAAAACTTCTTATTTTGTTTCCAAATTTTAAACATTGCCAGCTCATTGTGGTCTGAAGTATAGGCAGCTACACTAATATTTAGCCACCAACACTTTTAAAATAGGGCTATTTTTATTTACATATTTTAAGTAGCTACTTTCAGTTTTCAAAATATTGGCTCTAATCTCTCTGAGTCTCAATATTTTTTCAGTAAAATGGCATGTTATGGTTGCAGAGTTCCTGTGAAATCAGTAATATTCACACAGAGCAGCGGCATCTTTGAAAAGAAACTGTAAAAGGGGCACAAAATACTAAATTTGATCTGAGACAAGAGTGACTGTGGTAATGTCATTTCAGACTTCAGTTTCTATATAATTTATATGAAAAAAGATAAAACATTATACAAGCACGTTGTTCAGGTTGACTGTAGAGCCTTTTGCACAGCACCAGATTGTTTTTAAACCGCAATTAAAACATTAACTAAACTAAGAACAGTTTTGTTCTCCCAGGTTAGAGCATAAAATTAAGGTTGAAAGTGCCTTAAACCTAAGAGCTATTAAAAGCCATGGCTTGGGCTAGTGCTATAAAAAGAAACAAAAAGCTGCTTTTAAGAAATAAAACTACTAGCCTGGCAAAGGTGTTCAGTTACACTACGTTGGTGGGCTTGTTAAACACACCCTGTTGTGGCTTACTGCTATTTTGTTATAACACCATATATTAATTTGCAAATGTTTCTTGTTCCACAGAAAAAAGCAAAGACCGAGGGAATAACACGATTGGTGCCAGGTTGAACAGAGTAGAAGACAAGGTAGGCTTCAGTTGGGCTGGCTGTGAATGAGGACCTGGTGTGTTCCTGAACAGTGCTCGTTTCATAGGATTTGGGGAAAAATACAGCTTAAAATAGAGTTGGATGCCTGGTTCTTCCAGGTGATGGAGCATGATTTTTGTTGTGGATTACATTTTTTCGTTCTTTGTTGTCATTTCAACAGAACATGAAAAAACAGACTTTAATTGATTTCAGTCTTTTTTGGTACTCAATAGAGTTTTGATTTTTAATTGTATGTATTGCACATGTCTCAATGCTCTACTTCCTTCCTCCACAATAGAAAAAAGACTCTATTCCTTTAATACTTTGGTGTATTACAGTCCCAGGATTTCCCTTTGATCATTGTTCTGTTGTTTATATAACTCCACCTATGATTCCTTAGAGAGAATGAGAGCAACTTCTGCTCTGTCCTGGTTTTTGTTCTTTATGACAAATGGAGTTTTTCCTTTTAAGTGACAGAAAAAAATCAAACTTGTTCTATAATTGCAAATTAACAGTTAAGTGCTTTGTAACCCTTTATTTCAATGCTAGCTGTGCTTGAAAAATTAGATGACAGGCAGAGGCTATGTTATTAAAAATGTAAGTTTGCCTACGTTGGTATTAAGGAGAGAGAGAGTTGAGAGAAATGGGTTGGATCATTTTTGATCTGTTGTAGTGATTTAATGGTGGTAGCTGGGTGGAGGGGTAAAGAATTTCTTTACTCTTACAGTTGCTTTCACTCATGTGTCCAATCTGTTAATTTGGTGCTGAACAGTCAGAGTTTTTGAAGTACCTTGAGGAAAGTAGCTTTCGTAGTGTTTTTTCCACAAGCGGAAGCATTGTGTGTGGTATCCTCATGCTCAGAGCTGTGCTTCTATCTAWTGGCAATAAACAGCACTTTAAAGGGAGCAGGTGCCTTTCAGTCTGCGTAGGGTGACACGTATGAGGAGTYGAGTAGAAAACAGAAAAGTCTTTTTGCCCAGAGAAGCCTCACTATGCAGTGCCTGCTGAGATCCGTGGTTAGTAAGTGTTCTTAAAAATGGAACCTCTTTCTAGAAAGTTTGGTTTACATTTTATTTTATTTTATTTTATCTCCTTAATGTCAACAAAAGTGTGGAACATTACAAAATGTCTGGTGAGTGCTGACAAAGAACAATGACTTTTCTTTTTGGACAAATAAGTCTCAAATGACAGCTAAAATAGATTCCCAGTGCTGTTTGTAAAATCTCCAGTGAACCTGAAAAGGCTTTGGTGGTGTTCTGGCTCGGAGATAATCTACTCTTGGGTTATTAATTACTCTTGTTACATCCTTACAAATAAGTACAGCACGAATTTATAGCGACTGTTGTTTTATGTCTTGTAATGGGACTGTAAAACACTCCCTGTTTCATTTTAGTCTAGCTGGGTTAAATTTTAGCCTTGTTTTAAGTAACAGGCCCTTCTTTCTTTGTAGTTGCATGAGGTCATCTGTGGTTTCAGAGCTGTATGTTATCTGACCTATACAGCTATTCCTATCTGCAGGAATTTTATCTGAAAGTAGCCCAAAGGCTAAAAATAGAGAATTTCAGTTGGTCTAGGCAAACAGTGGTGTTCATGACAACAGACTGACAATGGTGAAATCACATTTTTGCTGCAGATGATGGCCAAAGTTAGGTTTCTGTATTCTTGATTGGCCGCCTTTTTCTTCTAAAGTATATGCTACATGGAATGCTTTCAACACACAATTAAATCCTTACTGAGCTGAATACTGTATTAAGGATATAGGGATTAGTTTAAACACTTAGCTACACTCCTTTATTTCTGAATTAATCCTTGACTTCTGAAGCAGAGATTTTAAGTGGTGCAGGCTGGTGTTAACTGGGGTCTAACCACCTCTTGTTCATTTGAAAAATCTCCATTAAGTCCTTTTAAAATGGGTTATAACCTTCCAAAATTATTTGCATACTCACGCTGCAACAAGGAGGAAATTATGTGTTGCTTCCTCTGCAGTGTGAATACGCTAAATTTTTCTAGTAGGTCTTTGTCAGTGGTCATTAGCACGTGTGCTGCAGCAGGAGGTTGGCTGGGTTACAGCTGTCAGAAGGTCCGGATGGCTCTGCAGCCACGGGCCGCTCTCCAGGCAGCAGCGGGACCGGCCACCACCCMTGCGGAGCTGGTTCAAGCCTCACTCTTTTTTCTGGGCCTTGCTAAGAGTGCAAGGTGGTAGACAAGCCATTTCTCATTGCTGAAAACAAATGCAAATTATTTCTGCTAGGACGTTGTCCTATGTCCTTTTGCTGTTTAGTCTTGAAATGCTTTGGGTCAGCAAAAGTCAGAGAAGAAAACCTGAACCTTCATTTTTGAAACTTTTTAGTGCTTCTGCTTATAGGTATGTCCACTGTCAGCACAAGATCCTCTGCTTGCACATCACAGAGGTGGAATCCAACTTCACTTTAAGCCTGTGGTAGGATTCCTGTGGGCTTCTGTGGAGCTGGATTTTGACTCCTGAAGCTATTACAAATGAAGCTAATTCTGCCTTGAGGAGAATATGATCGTATTTCTGGGGCACTGCACCACTCTTGCAAAGCTTTTGTGCTTTTAACAGAGCCATATGTATTGCTGGCAGTACACAGGAGGGAAATTTATTAAACAAAATGTTTAGAGTCAAACACCATTGTACTGACAAGAACTATGGCGCTTTGTGGCACAATTCTGAATTTCTCAGCACTGAAATCAGCAAAACAATTTTTTTTTTCTTCTTTTAAACTTAGTAACATGTTTATTTGAGGGAGGGCATCTTGCAGGTGAAAAGCCCTTGCATTTGTACAGGAAATCTCTTCTCCCCCCCCCAAAAAAAAGCAGGAATGAAATTGTACCACTAGTAAAATATTCTTTAATTTGATTTGGGGAGAGGGGTGATATTTGTGATAACGTAATTAAAGATTATTTCATAATATACAAATGTCAGGGAGAGAAATTAAGGTTGCAGGAGCAATAAATCCTTCCTGTGTAATTTTTTTTCATTTTAGCAAGCAATTGAAAAGATAGTTTTATAAGTGTAACTAGAAACGGCACAACCTGATATGCCTTTATAAAAAGAAGCACAATCCGATAGGTAATCACAATAGATTTTGACTTTGCCGYTGTTCTCTGTTGCTTATAAAGCTGACGGTACCAAATGTTACGTTCCTTGGAAGGGGTATTTCATGGCTGAGTGCAGGCAGTTGCATACTCATCCTGCCCGTGCCCCAGTCTGGCTGGCCGCTCGCCAGCTCTGGTCCAGAAGGCATGTAGCTGCCTTCGCGCAGTGCCCAGGCTGAGCTCGTAAACCCTGTGAAGTAGCAATTGCCCAAGTTAGTGCACGTAGATAAGCCAGGCTGGTCCCTCAGAGAATGCGGTTGAGCAGGATTACAGCAACAAATCAATTTATTTGCGGTAATCAGCCTTTTTTCTTTTTATCCCGAAACATCTGTGAATGACTATTCAAGTTACCCTCAAGAAACCTGGCCACTGCTGGCTTGCTACCAAAAGGAAAATCAAAAGCAGTTTCCCAAATATGCACAGCTGTGTGCATGCGCCCCACTGTTAATCCATAGGCAGAGAGCACTGCGTGCCAGTGGTTTAATACAGGGTGTGCTCAGGAGCTTGATCTAGGAACGAGTCCACATTGCACTCAAGGACTTCTGTTTGGTACATCTCCTCTTTCCTTTTCAATACTTCAATTTTCACCATAACTATAATGATAGCCTTTTAGACTAAATTAATCTGTTCTTATTCAACCGTTTGCCAATCCTAATTTATACTTCTCTGGTCATCACATAAGCATGTTGCTCAGCCTCCCTTCAATAATTCAGTCTTAAAAATGGGCATTGTAGCAAATCATCTGGAGTATACAGGGAGGGCAAAAAAATGGGCAGTCCTTAGACTCTGAAAGTCTGTGCGTGCATATCAGACCCCCACAGTTGTCAGTAAGAGTCCTGCCTGTGTAACCCCACAGCAGAGTATCCAGATTTACAAAAAAAATGAAAAAAAATTGTGCAGTAGAAATCATGTTGTATTCTCCATTAAGTCACTTTARAATAGGACAGCCTTCCACAACTCTTTGGACACTTTAAAAAAAATTTACCTTTGAAGAACAGTTATAGCAGTCCAAGGCAATTTTCTAGGTGCCCCCTCTGTGTATTCAGAACTGTGCTTGTACCTGACAGTAATTAAGTAGAGTATAAATGTTAGTATTAGCAAGGTCACCACTTGCATCTTAATTGTCTTTTTCAATTATATGGAACATTATGAGCAGTATTTAGCAGTATTATCTACTGCTAAATTTGAAGTTKTAGAGATTTAAATGGAAATTTCTGTGTTTACATAGAAGTTGCATAGTAGTGAGACATACGACACCCTTYAATGTAAGCCTAACAATTCTCCAAAACAGTATTCATTCCAAGTATACACACATTTTGCACACTCGCATTTGAAAATATGATCCCTTGTATTCTGACTAGTACCAAAGAACAAAATGCAGAAATTCAAGCATGCKTGCAGCACTGAACAATAAGTTATTTTACTTTTTAAATACTTAGTTTATAAACAGTTTGGACYACTTTCTAAGTCAATTTTGAAAAATCGTGTAAAAACACATACCCTAAAATAGATYCTACTGTGTTTCTTGAGTTGCCTACTAGCAGAGTTGTTTTTGAAAAGCAAAGGGAGCTCTCTTGTTTGGGCAAGTATGCAGTTGTTCTTTTAACTCCTGATTATGGTAATTTGGTTTTCTGTCTTCCACCTACAATGACTTTATTATATGTACAGATCCCACATTTACTAAAATTGTGAGTATATGATATTGTGTGATACATTTTTCACAGTGATTGCTGTGTATGAAACTTTAAAGGAGAGAAGAGCTCAAAGGCTTGATCTGTGGTGGCTTTCAAAGAAGATGGAGACGTGTTTTGTGATGTTTTTATTAGTAGTAGGATGTTTTCTTCTGGCTAAATCATCTTCTGTAGTAGTTTCACCAAAATATTGACASTATCCATACTTGTATGAGAAACCAGTTTGCCTAGAACCGTGTTAGATACAGTCTGGCTGAAAAGAATGGTCAGTGGTATGTCTAGATCCAGGCAGTGATTTTCATGGTTCTCGCTCTTTCTTGCTACTGCCATTTGGTTTTGATCAACTAATAGTTACCCATTGCAGAAGGTTTTATATCTGATTTTACTGCTGCTGATTTGCTCAAAAATACGTGAACTTTTCACGTTATACATTGTAGAAGAATTTCACTGTAAATCTATGTRATCTACAAGTATTTGGTTGTGTAGGTTACGAGCAAGTATTCAGGATGTCCCTTTGCATACAAATGAAAACGAAGGCCTTATTCGTTCCTTAAATGAGTAATAAAATTGAAAGATTAACTGCTTATTACTATTCCAGTACTAAGGGTATGACCCACAATCTTTGTTGAATCTGAGCTCTGGTTATTACGATTTTCATGCATAAACTTTAGAGAGATTAAGATTTAATGTAGTTGTTTCCCTCACTTGTTGTCCTACCCTTTTTTGTGATGCCATTATATCCTAATCTCTAGCAGGAAGATTTTGTCCTAGCAGTATTTACTTCTTAAAGGCAGGTGAAATACCAGCCTGCAAACACTTTTTGGGCTGATGCACATAAGTGAGTATTTTTGTAGCTTAAATATGTTCCATTCTTCTTTAGTGTGAATGGGTAGAAATTTAAAGTGAGATGGAATTAACTGTTAACATCCCTCCCCCGACTCCTCGTCCTCTGTCTGCTCGTGCATTTCTCTAAAGAATATAACTTGTTCCTCACCTTCAGAACAGAAAAACAATAAACTCATGTGACTCTTCCATTTTTTTTTTGTTTTGTTTTGGCATGAATTCTATTTTGGTATCTCTTGGTATCTTGCTTAGGAGGTTCATCCTAAGGAGGGTTAGGAGCTTTATCCATTTGGTCAGCTTGCACTATTCAGTTCCTGCTATCCTTGCACGTAATTCCTCTGTTATTAAATCTGATGTTTTATTGTATCATAAGTTAAATTGTAATCATGCCATTTCTAATAAAGAACTCCCAGTACATCCARTGCAGAAAGATTTAGGACCTGCTCCAGAGCCCGTTAAAGTTGATGAGTCTTTCCTTTGACTTAGTAGGCTTTGAAGCCAGCCTTTTAATCAAAACATAATGTAGTCATGATGATCCAACATTCCTGGCTTGCTTGATCACAGTAGGCAGAAGCACTAAGCTTTATCACAGCTGTATGCTTTTGAGAGGGTTTTTTCTTTTGGCTAACGTGATACAATTTTGCTTAGTAACATGGATGTTACTTGTATCACAGCCTTTCTGTCATTGTAAGTGGAGGTAGGAGCCTGTACATGTGTGTGTCTCATTACTGGATGCTCTGTCTCTGGCTATAATGTCAGTATATGAAAAGGCTGCAGTGTGTATTAAGTAGCCAGAGAGAGGAAGGAGTTTTAGAAGAAATGAGTGCTACTCATGTTRCTGGCCTTTGAGTCATTCTTCCTCCTAATTTAGATCAGCCAAGCGGCTCTTGACATATCTGTATGCAAACTGAGTAAGATTATTGATACTGTAGCTTAGTTCCTCTTATTTTCCCATGTATTTGGTACTGACTTGYGTATATTTCTGTGTGGTTGTGATCCCCGTCCTCTTGAGTCTGCAGTACAGAGCACAGTGCACGCTCAATAGAAGTGTCACGGGAAGGGGTTCTGTGCAGCAATATTTCTTAGGTGGGAATATTGGTTGATAACTGGGTTCTAATTCTTCCTGTTCTTACATACACTTTGAAAATTATCTTAATTTTTTTTCCTTTGGAAAAAATCACAGTCCTAAGAGCAGGTATTTTTTCATTTTAATTAGAAAAGTGTTATTTCAACTACCACTTTCTGGGTTTACAAATACTAATTTTCAAATTTTCATGTTGACTTTTTTTTTTTTTACTTAAAAAGAATTTTTAGTGTGTAATTGAGCTTCCAATTTGATTTTTAATATCTACCTTATTTAACAAATGATCACCCTTTAGTGCCTTTTTTTTTCCTTTTTTTTTTTTTTTTTTTTCTTTCTTTTTTTCCTTTCTTTATAGCATTCTGTAGTCTATGGAAACAGTTTCTGCACTTCCTGGTGTAGCATAAGAATTAATGCATGCTGAAAAGGCAAACTTCCAAAGAGGACTTGACTGATAATAGCATTCTTTCACATTGGTATGCAGTGGAGAGAGAAATTTTGGCTTTATTTTTAATTGAATAATGAGGCTGAAAATTTGATGTTAAAAGATTGACAACCATCTTCYGACTTTCTGGTCAGCAATGGAAACCATGGTTAGAACCATCACTGATTCATAAATTAGAAAAGACAGCTTTGGGGATTTTAAAAGATACACAAAATCAGTGAAAATCAAAAAACCCCACCATGAAGTCGTTACTAATCTTGCACATAGTACTTGCAACAATGCACAAGTAATAGTCTGAGGGATGGGGAGGAATATTAAGAGGGGCATATGGAAGATTAAGTATGTCTATTAATTTAATCCTCAGTCTTTTTCCAGATGCTGTAGTGCAAGCATACGGAAGCAATTTGATGCTGGACTCTGTGATGGAGAATGCCCATTTTCTATAAATTGGACTAAAACTAGGCACATCCTTCATCAATCTAGATTATTAAGCAGTTATAAAATTGTAATAGCACTTCTCACTGCTATGATGGTAATATTACTGTGGGCAAACAGAAAAACTGCAGAATTAATTTCCAGTGTTTTATGTCACTCATCTCCCCAGCTATAGCGAAATAAAGTCATCAGATAGAAAAGTTAAAAATGAAAACAAGATATAATTAATTTTAGGATCCATTGCTGCAAGCAGCTGTGGTACCCAGAGTCTAAAGAAATCGAGAGTAGGCAAAGTCATGGAGAAAGGCTCACCTAAGGACTATTAAACAAGATGTCTAGATATAACCTCCASTTTAGCAAGTACTTTAAACAATTGTCAGTAATAAGTTCATAAACAAAGGAAAATGTGATTTTATGTATACATACTTCCTTATACTCTTTTTCTTAAAAGTCTGCTACAAGCCTGGTACCAGAGACAAGACAACAGGAGGAGGGATGCTTTGGTCTGATTTGATCTGGTTCTTTTCGTGTGAGGTTGTTAAGCACAGCTGCTTGCTACTACGATAGGCTGGATTTGGTCACCTGTTCAGCCCACGTGGCTGAAGGTTTCTCTACATTTGATCTCTGATTTGTTTATGAAGTCTGTGCGCATGGACCATTAGGCCCGTGCAGAGGACACTAATGTAACTTTTTGCAGCTCTGTGTCTTGAAGATGCTAAGATCTTTGGGCTAGGCCTCACTTGCAGGTGTCTCCATTCGTTGGCATGCGTTTTGTCTGTTTGAATCATTAGATCCTACAGTACCAAAAAAAAAAACCAAACAAACAAACAGTATTTGCATTCATGTTTGTTCTTATACATTGTTAAAATTGTTTGATGAACTCTGTGTACAAGCTGTAGGATATTATGTAGGCACAGTGGCTTTGACATAGCTACATCTGGCCTACAGAGCAGTGTTACAAGCTATCATGATGCTTTGTGGTCTGTTTCTGAAGTATCTGCTCTTGGATCACAGGAAATGGAATTACATCAAAAAACAAATCTAGCATCTGAATATAAATAGTCTCAGGCAGTGAGGTTACTGCAGCTTAATAGATGATAGTTCCTCACCTTTCTTGCAGAAACTGRGTATGTATACTCTCTCAGCCCTGGAAAATAAAGTAAAGCAAGACAGAATATTAAGCTTCAACTCTGGAGAAGAGTGATTGAAGGTAGTTCAAGTTAGCACACGGTCGCCGTAGTTGATCTCACAAGCAATGACTAATTAAGCTCCGGTTACTTAGCCAGCTACATAATCAGCCAGTCATCTGTGATACCTCTTTCAGTATTTTACTTCAAGTAAAAAGGCAAAAATGAAATCTAGTAGAGAGGAGGCTTCCTGCTTAAATGAGTTGCTAGTGATT
The DNA here is from genome assembly GCF_003343005.1 of Rhea americana. Lineage (NCBI taxonomy): Eukaryota > Metazoa > Chordata > Aves > Rheiformes > Rheidae > Rhea > Rhea americana. Next base: position 126,373 of record NW_028186005.1, on the reverse strand, counting down.
TTACCTCAAATTTCTAACACTTCCGGCTGCAGATGATAGGAAGTGTAATGCTGAAAGCAGAGGGTAAACTTTTACAAATGCCTACAACGAGTTATACGTATTTTTTAATCTCATTGGTTTCTTCACTATTTGGGAACTGGATAATGACTTCTGAATTCTTAATGTTGGCAATAGGTTACATGCTTGTTCTCTACATAACTATCTACTTGCTTATTAATAGAAGAAATCCTGGAGGAATTTTAGCTAACATGACATATATCCTATAAAAGCTAGGAATTTAGAAAAATATTGAAGAATGAAATAAGGCTTTATCAGTTGATTAAGTGATCTGTTAAACAGTCTTCAGATCAGTTGCTGTTCTTGAGATCAAGCTGTGTTGTTTATATGTGAGCAGGTATGCAAGCGGATGCAAGGTCTGCAAACTGAGATGACTCGATCTTTTATTAAGCCACATAAAGCCTGTTTTGTCTGGCATTTCAAAGATAAATCCATGATGAAAGCAAGATTTTAAACTCAGCCTACATCGTTCTTGCACACAGACTGTTTACATTTGGTGTGGAATGGAAATGCGAGAGAATGTAGAGCAGTTGTATGGAGTACAACTACCCTGTAGAGCAGATTACAGAAAAGGGATTTAAGTGAACAGCACGTGCACAGAGTGCTACACAGAAGACTTCTATTTGTCTTTCTTATAGATTTAGGGGGGGRAAATGGCTTTAAAACCATAATCTCTGCTTTTCCTTTTACGTGCGTGTGGGGGGGGGGGGGTAGAAGCAACTGAAAAGCTTTTTAAGATAAATGACTAATTTCTGTTTTGATACAGTACAGTGAATCTCCGCTAAAGTTAGGTGCATCAAAGTTGAATTTGTTGCTTGTCAAGGATCTGCTGTTGGAGTGATCTCACTGGATTTAAAATATTTTATTTTCATTTGAAGTTGAGTATCAGGGAGGAAAAGTGCATTGGAGTTGAAAGGAATCAGCCTGGAGCCTTTTCACTTTGGAATCCTTTCAGCTTTTGGAAAAGTTYTAGACTAAATCAAAGTATACTCCCTCTCTTCCCGAGACAGAAAGACCGTGCCTTCCATCACCCTGCCTCCTCCGCCTCCAAAAAGATTTCAACACAAATGTTCCTGTGCTGCTGAAAYTGTAGGAAGAGAAACAGGAGAGGCAGCCTTCACCTTGTGACTCCTACTTTGGGCTATGGGAGTCAGAGGGAAGATGTAATGAAAAATTGGTAGCCAAGGCAGAATATGAACAACCAGTCAAAGTATTTCCCTTCCAGAAGTAGGGGAACCAAGAGGGCAAGTATGGTTTCCTCAAATCTTTTACTGTCCAATTCATCTTTGAATAAGGAAATCAAGATTTGCACTCTTTCTATAAAAAACTAGGTCAAGTACGACCACAATGACTTTTTACACTTCTTTAAAGTGCCCCACAGTAGATTCAGGGGTTTGAACGGTGCTTCGAACCCACATCACACGGTCTCTTTCTGTCCCCGGTTAACTGGTCTGCCTCAGTGCTCTGCCTGGCTGGTTTTAGTGATCAGCTGCCAGCAGCCCAACCTGATAAAATGTGACTGCTCTTGTTTGCCACAGGCATCATAGTCTGAGGAACTACTTCCCTTCAGGGTGGAGCTTTGATGAGGTAGCTTCATGATATTCACTGCAGCATGAGAGCTGTTGCTCTTACAGACCAAAATACACAAAATAGAGAAACAGTGTGAAAAAGAAAAATATGATTACTCTCTTTTGCAGGTAGGGTATGAGAAGTGACTTGCCCAAGGTATCAGGAATTCAACTTAGACTGTATCGGGGACCTTAACCACAAATCAGCATTCCTCTTGTAATTGTGTTTAAAAGCCTCTCTAGTCTGGCACAATTATATTGGGCAGTGTGGTGTTCAACATAATCATATTCCTTTAATATTAAAAACCATCCAGTACTTGAGAACAGCATATGAAAACACATAAGCCAAATCAACCTAGCCAATATAAATGCACTGGGACTATTTTAGACGATTGGTTTTAAATCATCTAAAAATCAACCGCCCAGCATGATTCTGTAGCCCAGAAGCTTAGAGGGTGGAGAGGGGTGAACATGCTTACATAACACAGAAATAGTCCTTCATAAAAATAATTATAGATATAATATTTAAAAGAAAACAAATGATATTAAATGCTATATTTACATATTTAAGAGGAGAGAAATATTCAAGTGAGTTCAAATATTCCTATAAGTTTCTATTTTAAAAATCTTGGATCAAGCACTGCCAGCCATTGACCCTACTATGACATCTGTTGGTCTTGGGTTTGGTTCAGTTTCTTTCTCTCTCTCTTTTTAACAGATGACTCCACTTAAATCACTGCTTGGTTTCCATTAGACAGATAGAAGGTGATTCACTTAGTAACATGTACATCTTTAGCTAATTAAGTCCGAATAGGCTTAATATATCAAGGAAGCTGGTGCGATTAACAGCACTAGAGGCTTCGTCAGACACTGCACCTAGTAAGTACTGTCCTTTGTCTAGCCCTGCAAAAAGAGTGAATAAATACATTGTGTTTCCAAACTCAGAATGTSTACAGCCATATAAATACTCTAGAATGTTTTCTTACCCCCCCTAAAAAACTTATTGAAAATAGAAGTTAAATTTACAAATGTGTGTGTGTTTGTGCATGTGGGTATGCCCTTAAAACTCTGACCCTGCCAATCCCAGTATAGGTTGGTTCTTTATCCTGCCTGGGTAGGTCCAGAGACTGTCCTTGGAAGCCTTTTCTGTTTCAGTGCTTCAGGCTGGAGCCACCATTCCTGTGCTGTTTTCTTCCTGTTAACTTTAGCTTTGTACAGATTCTTTCAGGGTGCTTGGTCTCTGGTTGTCGTAGCTTCCCAATCTTCTCTGTCGTGGGATCACTGAATCTTTGAGTAGTAGTTTGCCACTCGAGTCAATGTTACCAGTAAAGACCCCTGACTTGACTTGGCTAGCCAAGGTTGTGTATGAGAATCTTGCCAAATGAGAAAGTATTTTTTTTTAAAAAAAAAGAAAAGTAAAATATATTCAAGACATCCATTTGAATGGAAATGGGGTCCTTATTTCATCACAGCTGAAGTTTTCTGTAAAGTTTCCAATTGTTTCACCAGTGATATCTGTGATTGCATGCTGTAGTCATCAGGGTATTGAAAGAAGCCTTTCTTCTCCTACCCCAGAGTTTCTAGACGGGTCCAAGCAGAGGAGTTTTACAGGAGAATACTTTAGAAAGGAAATGGTTGAGAGTAATCTTTGCTACTTCTCAAGAAGACTGTCTTTCAAGAAGACTCTGCACTGCCCAGCTGACTGAGCCATAATCTTTGATCCATCTACTTCTGTACTTGCCTCATGTCACGCTGGGGAGTTTTGGCCAAGGCAGTCCCACAGAGACACTGCCAAAACTCTTAGCAGCATTTTGGTGGCAGAAGTGACTGCAGCATATTGTGTAAGRTGGCACTGAATCCAAGCGTGGCTTATTAGCTTGGGCATGGTACTTTGCAGAGGGATGCTTTGCAAACAGTTCTGGTTTTAGCCTGGGCAGCACTGGTTCAGCATGCCTCTGATTATAGCCAACGTGATATGATATTCAGAATGAACGGGTCATTCATGACCTGCTCCAAGATAGCGATTAGCAAAGCTGGCTTTAATACAAGTCCTCTGAATGTCTATGAAAAGGAACCTGTGAATCTCATGGCAGCCAGGAAGAAAGACAACGGAAGTAATTTCATTTGCGTAGAGAAAGAGGAGGAAGAGGCTCAGTTAATGGTGCTACACTTGAGAACCAGAAGGGCCGTGGTTCCAACAAGGGTCACCCTTACTTTGTTTTCTGTGCRCTTGGTGTAAGAATTCAATGAAAAATCAGTTATGGCTGAGATATGGACCATTACATCAGACCTGAAACAGAATGAGAATGTCTTTCTGTTGGGCTTGGGGTGCGGCTTTTTGGTAACAAGTAGTTGTGGTAATTCCAGACAGCTTAACGTGGTATATATTATGTCGTGTTAAGCCCAAAACAAATAACTTCTTTTTTCCTCCTCTCCCTTTGATATTTATTATCAGTGAACAGCACAGGCCATCTGTCATTGAGTCCTGAGATGGCTGCTGTAATAAAAACCTGACCACGCACAATGCACATGCATAGCTGTTGTTTACAAATGCTTCATTGAGTTTGATGACTAAAGGACTGGCTTCTTTTCTTCCCGCTGCTGGTGGAAGGGCTGTGAGAGAATATGAGGAATGCAGCAGACTTTACAACTGTGATTTTATTGTATGGCATATCTGTAGGTATAATTAAATTAGGGCACAAGCCTCATTCAGAGAATGAGATTTATACTGGGAAATTAAGCCCTTAAAGATTTGAAATTGCCTGTGCAAATTTAATTTGATCTCTCAGGGTCACCCCACATGAACAGACACTTGACCTTAATTTTTCTACACTTAAGTTCCCCATCTATATACTCCCATACACTTACTAAAAGAGGCTTGTGCAAATTAATAACTGTGAAGCAAATGAATATTAAAGTTATGAGTGGTGCAGAAAAGCTTACAGAAAAGTGAATTATTTTATCTTAAGAATATATAAGAAGGAGGAGGCATGGAGATGCACTGAGGACAGTAAGGTCTTTGGGATCTATGTCTCCTCTGCAATGCTGAAACAGTGTAATGAAATGGAATTAATCTAGCCCCCACTGACCATAATTTGAGTTCATTTTTCTTCTTCAAACAGCCTTTATTTTTTCCTAGGACTGGTCTGTATTATAACCTTGAATGAGCCTTCTCACCTCTCTCAGCTTCTAGTGGTGCTGGATAGGAGAATTTGGATATTGTCACTAATAGTGTAACAGTATGTAGTCCAGAAGACCTGTGTATTACAGATTCATAGGCTCTTTAACATAAAACAAAAGCAATATAAATAGAGCAATAACAAATCAAAACATAGATATGTTCTGTTAGATAAATAACTAATAGGCAGCTAGTAGCACTCAAAAGAGCAGGAAGAAACKTCAGGAATTGTTAGAGAAAAATGTTGATTCATCCATTTTTGTAGTATGATTGCCATGAGAAAGAAAGRAAAAAAAAGGAAATCAGATTACCAAGATGAGTTATTAGAGGTAAATTGGGTCAAATGTAAGTCCAGAAAATGCAATTGCTGTGCATAATAGCACTATTTTCAAAAATCCTGTGTGAGATATTTTGATCACTGTTTCTTCTGGAGGAAATTATTGCTAGAGAAGAAATAGATCTTTGAAAAGACTGGATAAATTTAAATTGACATTGTTTTTGATAGAAACTCAAGTCTATCTTTAATTCACAATAAAAATGAGTATTTTGAGTAATTTAGATGATCTCCTAAATGTACAAGGATTTCTTCAGAGTAAATTGAGATCTACAGAGTAGGATTCATACTGCTTATATTCAGAAATGCTCCCTTTTTAGGCTACTGCTGGAGAATTGTAGGAACAGTACCAATGTTTCTGCTAGCAAAGCATACAGGAATCCCTTGGAAGAATATAGAAAACATCAATTTAAGAAACAGCTAGAAATCTCTTTGCAATCATCTAAGAAAGCTAAGACAAATTGAAGGTGGTGTGGCAATAAGGGCAGAGTATGTCCAAGTGGTCTTTTCCTGTCTAGAAGTGTCTAGTCCATATGTCCTTATTTGGAGTCAACTTCTTTGCAAACAACCTGTGTGAGATGTTTCTCTCTGTGTTATAAAGAGATGCCAAATCCTTAGAAAAGATGAAGTAAGTGGAGTAATGGAGATAAACACAGAAGTTCAGTGTTACTAAATACCTAGCATTGCTGATAAACTGCTACTGCCAGTTCTCAAGACGCTGCCTTTGCTGCTGACCAGGAGTTTTCTTCTCTGTTCACTTTGCTGTTTGGCTTGACAACTCTGAGTATTGGCTTGGACATGTAGTAAGAAAGATGTCAAGGATGAGGTTTAATTAGACTGAAATTGTAGTAGTAAGCTCAGCTGGCAAATATCTGGCAGTCACTCATGGAGTGTAGGTCATCTCTTCCTGCGATGTCTCCGAGGAAGAATTTCCCTTACTGTTGGGCCTGGATGARGCCGAAGGAGCTAGGGCCTGAGATTGTTTCTCTGCAGCACTAGATAACAAATTCTGAACCCATTCTCCAAATGTCTTCAAAAGATTTCTTTAGTCCATTTTCTAGCTCCAAGAAACCAGACTTTCTAGAATAAGTACCTGTACCTCTTACCTGTGAACTTGTAACAGCTTCAACTTTTGTTTTGACGTGGATCTCTGAGCAGCTGGAGGGTATTGTAAAACAGAACAACAACAAAAACCCAAACTGCGCTGCCAAGAAATAAAAATTTCTTCCCAGTTTCAAAAAAAAATGCCTCATGAAGGGTCAGAGCACACCCAAAAAGCTGTTTGGGTGCTGTRCTGATTCTCTGGGGTCCAGAACATAGAATACAATGATACAAGTGGGAGCGAGAGCTCTGTCTGGCAAGGCAATGTGTGTTTGTGTACATGTAGTCTGTTGATTACCTCTAGCAAGCCTTGAGCTCAGGGAATGATAAACCTTTCTTATCAATGTTTCAAACCCAAAAGAAAAATAAGCTCTTTAGGATGCTGAACCCCATTTTCATTTCCTTGGCCATAGAAAATACCCATTTTTTCTTTAAACCTAAGAGTTTCCACTACATAGTAAATAATGACAAGGATTATTTTGAAATACTTGGTTTATTTCCAGACTCCTTTTAGGCTTTCTTTCATTTCATCATGATTTTGTTTTGTACCAAAATAAAACTGTGAGATAAATGCATTGAACAGAAACCTAAGTTGTGGTTTCATCCCGGTCCGTAAGTCAATTGGTTGGCTTGCTAATACAGGCGTTTGCAGGCACCTTGTCGTAACACTACTGTAGTATAGTACTTCGGAGGCCCAGCTATTTTAAATCATAATAGTGACACAGTATGCATGCTTTCTTTCAGAAAGCGTGGGCAGACCATGCTGCATTGATTTTTTTTTCCCCTTGGCACACTATGTATCTTTAATTTTGTCTCATACTTTGTAATGTAGGTATCAGGGCATAGAATCAAAAAAGCTCTTCTCAGTATGTAAGCAATTTTTTTATAAGGAAGAAGAAAAACACAGCAAGCCCCACAATATTTGCTTTTAGATTGATAATATTCCTTTAATAGTTATGTTTGTTTAAGAACAAAGGAAGTTACTGGGGAAAAAAAGAAAAATATAAAACTTGAGGCATTTAAAACATTGCAGTTGTGGGTTTAGGGAGCGGATGTTGGCAAGATGCGGGTGGTTGGTCAATAAAAAGAATTTTTATAGCATTGATTTTGATCCTACACCAGTATGTTTACAGCAACTGACCTGCAGTTACTTAGGACAGCTAGGAGTGATAACGATTTATTTAAAAACTTAAAAGCCGTGTATGTGGTGTCATAGTGGTCAGCTTATTCTATTCTTATTCTGTGCTTATTCTATTCCATTCTTATTCTTGATTATTCTATTGACTATTCTATTCTATTATTCTTGGCTATTCTATTCTTATTCTGTGACTTATTCTAGAAGAATTGCCTAATAGAAACTGACACAGAATATATTGTGTCCATCATTTATGCTGCTAAACAAAATAAAGTCAAGATAGGATTATCTAGTTCTGTTGCTCCCCTTTTCATCTCCCGTTAGCCTGGTTTCCAGACACAGTGAATCTGCCTAATGCCAGCAGACACTGTGGGTGCTCAGCATTGCTTTAAATAACAGCCCCTACCTCTTTTCTGAAAAGGAGTATACTGCTGTGTTTCCTGCACAGCAGGAAGGCACAGTGGGAGACACAGTTGCTTTTCACACTGAGGATGCTGATCATCAGAAGAGCTATGGTCTAAAGCACCCTGCCTAATCTCTATAGAAATAGTAGAGTACAATGAGATTCTTAAATGAGCTAGAATTTGAGATAATGGCATAATCAACTTTATAATAATAGTGCTTACAGCGCAGTACAGGATAAGTCTGATAGTTATATCAGACTCCATTCAAATACAAAAGAGAGACACAACTTCTACCAGAAAGTAACTATGCAGCTTTCTGCTCTCATTTTCTATTCCTTGTATGAAATTGGTAAATGCTATGTGCGCTCTAAGGGATGAGGCTGTGGAAGAATATCTCCTGCTAATACAGCTTGCTTTTCTTCTATAAATAGAACATTTCCGAGAGCTGAATTTAAAAGAAAACAAAAATGAGGGAAAGGGTTGATTAAAGATTTTGTTTTATTTTTGCTAGTAATCCAGTGTGGTAATATTGAAGCATTAGAAATTAAAACTTTCTGTGTATTTGTTAGTTGGACTGCCTTAGCTTATTCCCAATGCATTGGTAATCAAGTATTCTAAAACACAGTATCAAATGAGATTGCAAATTGCTGAGATCAGAAGTTTCCCTATTTTTTGCCAGTGTGTTTTTCCCCACCCCCCCCACCCCCCACCCTGAGGAGAGTACATTTCTCCACAACCTGGAACAGTATGTTGCATCTTTTTTTTCTCATCATCCTTTTCTCCTTCAATTTGTAGCTGCTTGTAACTGCCGATGGCGACGCTTTGCCCAGCTGTTCAGATCAGGTTGGTTCTGTCAAAGGCTTTCTGATGCTGCCCTTGTTTGCCAAGAGGCAGGAAAAGAGGAAGAGGATAGCTTGGTTTTGGTTCATGCTAGTCTTTAAAGCCCTTCCAGAAGTTCGTTCTATTTTCTTATGAGGCAGAGGGACAAGAGGATTTAATTTCAGAAAATTAGTCTTTGTAGCTAGGTATAGGGAGGCAGGTTGGTTAAAGTTTACAGCCTCTTTTTGTTTAGCCTCTGGAAGAATGCCATGGAGTCTCAGGTTTCTTGCATAAAGAGAGATCTGTATTCAGGCAGAAGGTAACCAGGCAGGGTACAGGGCGTCTGCAGGGAAGGGAGGGAATGGCTCCTGCAACAATGAAAACAAATTTGGGTCATCCCAGTGGTTTCTTGTCTCAAGACAATGTTGAGCAGACAAAATTCCCATAAACTTTTAGGGGGTCCAAAATATCCACCCTTGAACAACCCCCCCCCCCAACTTTGTAAAATGCTAAACAAGAAGGAATTTCCCACAAACCTGATGATCCTTAATGCTTCTTACTGGCTCGCAGGGAACCAGAAAAGTTGAGGGCTAGCCCCATCTTCATTTCCTTCCCAGTGAGTCCTGTGTGCTTTGATCGTTCATGTGCAGGCACATGGGGAACGGTATTTTGTGCAAAATACCTTGCTGCACTACCAAGTGCACCAAGGCACCTTGATTCTGAGGAGCTTAGCCAGTCATCGGTGCGAGCGCAGGATTCACCTTGCTCCCATCTTCCTGAAACTGAAGGTGTCACTGTGCAATTACTAAATCGCGTTGACAGGTTGCTCCAGGGCACCGAAGCTTTGCCTCAGGCATAAGCAGAAGACGTGAAGAAAAGAAACATGCTTTTATAAACATAGCACACAAGTAGCAACTCACACTGCATTGCATGAGCTATAGCAGTGAAGCTAACATATTTTTATAAGCTCATTTTCCTGATTTTATAGAATCATTGAGGAAATGCTTGCTTCTTCTGTTTTGTTTGCTCGTTTATCTGTAACAGCATTGTAGCCCTGCAGTAATTTTTCAGTTGCACGCTATTTTATTCTTTCCCTGCGATAACTTACAGAATGAACTCCATCACAAAGAAAATAAAATGTTAGGAATATGGTTTTGGCCATCTTTCTACGTTTTGGGGAGAAGTTTGCAAATCGTTTGTATATGTGTAAGGTCATCCTTTAATATCAGCAAGTTATAAATGATTCCTGTCTGTTATGTTATTTTTAAGCCTGTGATTTGAGCATGAAACAAAGATTCTGGAGTTTCTGGGAGCTGTTCCAGATCTCCCAACAGCCCTGTCATGTATGACTAACTCAACTAATCTTTTCTCCCCTTCCTCCTCACCCAGCAAACTTTTCTATTTACAATATGTTACTCTAAAATTTCAGTGGTCCTGAGCATCCTGTATCTTTTGCTCTCAGTTGCTACTCAGAAAACATCATCAAAATAGTAGTGGAAAACCCAAGTAATTCCAGAGTGTTTGTGGGACCTTAGTTTTAGTAAAACAGTGAGACCAAGACTTGAGTTAATTTTGTGGAATTTTAGACAAGAGGATCTGGAGCTTAGTTAGCTCCAGCATCCATTCCCAGGCAGTGGGGAAAGACTTCATGCTGGAGATCGGTTCTGCAACGCAGATGGGCTGCACCAAGCCTGCTGCAGTCTACGGTGCTGAGATGCACTCACCGGGTGGCTTTGCAAGATCCTGGCAATCTTCTGCTTTTTACAAAGTTACAAGTTGGTCCATTCTGAGCTGTATTTTTCATGAATATTCAGAGGTGCCGGATCTTGCAATGCAACTTTTCCAGAACTAAGCTTTTCTAGTGCTGTTTTTCTCTCGGTTCCTAATTCTCTAGAAGTAAGTTTGGTGCAAAGATGTTTGAGTTTGTCTTTAAATGTGATGGATAACTGCAAGCCATCCATGAGAGATTGTTGCGTTTAGCCCAGTACTGACTGGTGTCTGTTTTGTTTTGATTTTTATGGAATTCTGGTCTGGTTTTGTTCTCCTTTTAAACTAAGCAAGAATATGAAAAAGGTATAAAGTCTGGTTCACTAAATGTGCAAGGTGAAGTCAAGTGGTATTAAATAATCCTCTTCTGGCAACAATGGGCTATTGTTCAATATCCCAACATAGGTTAACCACAGGGTTGTTTCTGAGAATCAGTTTGATTTATGATGACATTGCTGGCAGCAAGGAAAGTTCTCCGGCAGTTTTTTCCACAGTGCTGTGTCAGCAGTTTATTTATACGTACATACGTGTATATATTTATTTATATATTTATAGCAAAGAAGTCTGACCCAATTCTAGTATTCATCCTGTTTTTCTTTGAACTTAAGTGATGTTTATTCCGCAATGATGTATCAACCTGCAATTCTGGTTGCAGTTTTAGCATACGTAGCAATTACAAAACTGTGCTAGTCAGAACAGCTCTGAGAAATAAATTATATTGATCTCATGTTGCAAGTCTCCTGCTAGGAAAAATTTCTTGGGAGTGAAGAGGCAGTAATTCAGTTTCTAGAAGGATACAACCTGTCTCAATAAAGAAGCTGTGAATTCACATACACAATAACTAGAATACCACTAAAATAAAATTTGTCATCAGAACCATGTTATACTGTATTAAAAAGATATTTTGTCCAAATTAAAAAATTCACCTATGTATAACAATTTACAATAGAAGTTTTGTATTTCTCAGTATTGTTCTTGGTGCCTTGTTTCTACCTTTCCCTCTACCCCTTGCAAAAATTAAAGAAACTCTGCCCTGCCTTGCTTTATAGGTAGTTCCTACTTCACATGCTTTTTATTCCTATTCTTTCATTGGGCAAGAATCCAGATTAAAGCTATGCAAATCTGGAAATAATGAGATTTGTATGTTCAAATTCTAGCTGAAGGGTTTTCTTTTTCTTTCTTTTTCTCTTTTTTTTTTTCTTTTTTTTTTTTTTTTTTNCCTGACTAGTTGTGATAGGTCTCTCACTCTTTGGTTTGTCTGGATCAAGCAACCGTTCTGACTATTTTTTGAGGCAGTAACTGCATGTAATTTGAGCCACTGAGTTATAGATGTTTTGCAAATACTGAGCTACATAATGCAGTACAGTAATTCTTAGATGGTAAGCTGTGGGCTGTCCAGTTCAGATCTGGCTGGTCATATTGTTCAGGCTTTTACCTCTTTTGGGGGGCTTGCAAATAAATAAATAAAGTTGAAATGCATAGAATACTGCTATAATTATTGTGATGTTTTATCGTTTCTTGTAAGGAACTAGTACAGTCACAAGACTAGTGATAAACAGTGACCCACAGGAGGGGTATAATGCACATGGTCTCAGAAGGGTATGAAAAGTATTGGTGAGGCATTCCCCCTGCTAAGGGAAATGTATGGGAACACCCAGACTATAGAGCACTCAAGTCCAACTTCTTCCCTTGGGTGCCAGGGCCCCAGCATATCACAGGCAGACACCGAAAAGCTGAGCTTTTCTGTTATTATATCACTTTTTGCTATGGTGTTGTCTAGCCATTCCATAGTCTTGTGCAAATGATTTTTCAAGGACAACATTTAGTATTGCCTCTTGAAGAAACATTTCTGTCCTAAGTTTGCATATGGGATTGCAGTTAATATCCAGAAGTACCCAGATCTGGGGTTGTTTGTTTTTCTAAAGAAAATCTTGTAGCCTATGAGTGAACAATAAAATTGTTTTGCTAGATAGGAAAAACACTTGAATTACTGCTTTTCTGTTTGGTTTGGGGGTTATTTTGAATAACTTGCTGGACACAGTAATATTTAGAAAAAAATACTGAGTTCTTCCATGTTGTGGAAATGTTCTTGATTCATAGATACATGAAATGCAACTTAATATCTTCAGTAATGAAAATATAGTACCACTCTTATGTAGATATGTGATGTACCTCACCTGAAATACAGTGGGAGCCATAGGAACCTATGAAAAATAAGGAAAATTTCCACAGTAGAAGTTATGTTAAGAACTGGGCGGTTCTATTTACTTAAGTAATAAATTTGAGCTTTGATAAGGCTATGCAGATTTTTAGGTAGTATAGAGAAAGTAAAGGGATGGTCTCAGTTCTCCCATATTGCAAGAAGAAAAGAATAATCCTTGAGGCTGGCATCAAATAAATAAAAAATTAAAAAAGGAAAACGACTTTTACAGAATGCATCAATCTGTGGAATTAGGTGCCAGCTGAAGTAACCAGTGCCAAGAGGCTAGGAGCACCATACAGAGCTGGGAATTTGTTGCAACACTACTTGTTGCATTAGCTGTGCTCACGATTTTGTACTTAGTGTATGTATGTGTAGGTGGTGCGCGGTATTTGTCTGGCAGGGGGGACACCATGCTCAGGAAAGCGGTTTTGGCAGCATTATTGCTCTGTGCCTGCGCTCTGGCTCTGCTGACCCTGCAGTATCCCCAGTGCAGGAAGGCTGCCTGAGCGTTCGTGGTAGTGGGGGGGCTGCGTTCATACCGTGCCCTGGCTGAGGAAAATGTCTCATAGGTAAGTTTTTGTGTTGAAAGACCACTTTCCAAGGGAAGCACAAGAATTTAATTGTTAACAAGAACCAAAATAAAAGCTGTGCCTATGATTTTTTGCATGAATAAAGCAGGATCTAATAAGTAGCATGTTCTTTATTATTCAGGGCTAATTAATTCCCTGGATGTTGTCCATCCTGTGTGCTAGGAGAGAGGGAAAGTTTGTGGAAAAAAAGCAAATAAATAAAACACAAGCACGCAGAGAAATTTTGTTACTTCTTAGGTTTCAGAAATTTAACAGAACAAAGGAGAAGGCTCATTAAATAAAAACATCTGGCTCTGGGAAGTCTAGCGCGCTGGGCCGGCGCCTCCTCTCGCAGGCACAGCAAGCTCTGCGGGCTGCTGCGCGCCGCCGGTAGGGCACCGCTGGGGAGGAGGCTTCCTGGCCGTGCGTTTCCTTGCTTAGGCACAGGCAGGCGTGGTTTGGTAGATGCAGGCTTTTCTTGCCATTTTGTCTCAGACTTGACTTCTGCTTCGTTCCCTTTAATGAATTTTCCCCACTTTGTTTCCTCTGAAGCCCCGAGGCCTCAAAGTTCATTTCCTTTGCTCCTTCCAGGCTGTGATCATGTTATTCATCCCATTTCCCCACTGGTCCCAGACTCACCATTGCTATAATTTTCCAGGTGCTTCCCGCTCCATCCTTCTCTTTTTCTCTTGTTTGCAGTTGAATCAGACTTTTATTTTTCCTTCTGTGTTGCCTTGGCACAACTAGGATTCATAGAGAGTATCTGATAAGTCTCCTGCACTTGCTTGTGGCATTCTCAGTCTTGGCTTAGCCCATGTCACTGCTCCTAATTAACCAGGGGACTAATGTCTGCTACCTGCAACCGCTAGCGGACTGCTAAGGGAAACTGGCTGCTGGAGTCTCTGCAGGGGGAATAGGGAAAATGCCATTTATTGGGCAGTGATACTGTGTTTTTCACGCAATTAACAAGAAGGGACATCTTCTGTCTGGAAGGAGGTCTTGGCAGAATTCACCTTGCTGCTTCAGAAGATGGAGTGCTAGAGCTTTCCTAAAATGCTCCCCCCCTCCCCTCCCTTGTGTTTTTTTTTTTTTTTTTTT
>NW_028186005.1:4526-112130 GCF_003343005.1 Rhea americana | reverse complement strand
TTTTTTTTTTTGTGTGTGTGTGTGTTTGTTTTTTAACATAAATTCATTTTCCCTGACACTGCTCAGACTCTTAGATATTACATTAATTCATCAGAACTTTCCCAGAGACTTTGAGGCAGATATTCAGCATGACAAGATTCAGGCGCAGGAGTTCCAGTTGGGCAGAATTACTTAAAGACGGATCTTCTTACAGGAAGCGTGGGATAGACTATACAACTGATAATGTATTAGGGATCTGAAGTTACAACTGCTCTCTTTACCTGCGTGAATGTCTGACCCATTTTAGAACTGTAACTGTACATTTTGATGGAGATTGTAAACCCTTTTGCAACTGAACATATGTCAAATACTAACTGAAGTGGGAAATAAAGTCCTTTTAAGGATTTGATTTTTATTCCTGCGCAAGGTGAGTTTTCTTGTTAAATTTCTAAGGTCTGTAATAGTTGCTTTGGCCAAAAAAAACAGAACTGGTGAATCACCGAGATTCATCAGTGAGCCAGCAATTTGCTGAGCAAATAGGGCTGTAGTGGTGTCTCAGTACAGCTCAAAAACTAGGAAAAATGAGTGAAACAAAAGAAAAGGTTTGTTGCAGAAGTGTATACGCATGCCTATCTCAGCATTGCTTTATATTTTTTGGTGAAAGTTTTTTAAACATTAGCTGTAGGACAAACAAATCCATAGCTGCACGTGCCTTGCATCTGTGGCCGGGCTCTCGGGCGGTGTCCGGCAGCGCGTTGCCGTAGCGAGGGCTGCAGACCGTGCGCGGTACGACGCAGCACCCTCGTCACCAGCCAGATACGATCTTCAAAGAAGGGTGAGCTGAAGTGGAATAAAAAAGCAAAGGGGAAGCAGAGAGATAGAAGAGATAAAGGCAAACTTGCTATGCGCTACTGTTTTGGATGTTTTTACAACAATCCATCTAAGTAAAATTGCCAAGCTCTTTCTTTGGTATTAATGGTGCTGTTGCAATCAACTGATGCTTAAAAATTGGACAACCATTCCAAAGATTATTTTCACTCTACCTTCCTGTGTGTAACTCTCGTTAACATCAACAGGACTATGAGCATACAAGAGAAAAGGGCAGTAAGTGTCCAGAGCGGGCTCTGAAGAGCACTGTGAACTGAACAGAATTAGTTGTTTTTAAGCCTTAATCTAAAACAGAGATGCTCTTCTTTAGAGGCTTCTCTGAAACATGAAAAAATAAATGGCTTGTGCATGACCAAACTTAATGAAGGAAGAGAGTAAGCAGTAGGATGAAGTGGAATTGTTTGGTGTTTGCTTGCGAGTCTAAATGGACCCCAACTGAACAATTTCACACTGGTTTAATTATGCTGCTTTAACCCGCTGGACTGTGCTGACCTTCACTAGAGCGGGTTACATTCCCTGAAAGCCCTAGCTTAAGCTGTAGCACATTTTGAGGTCATTTGCTCATTGCAAAAACATTTTATTTGAAAAAGTCTATTCCCAAATCTAATGTCGCGCACTTGGCTCTAATTCAGCAAGGTACTTAACTACATGCTATACTTAAGTATTAATATCCACTTCCATTAGAAGTATTACAGCTAAAAATTTATCCTCTGCTTACATAGCTTTTTTGTTTGTTTGTTTTCCTTTAAAAACAATTGTAACTTTACTACTTTTAAGAGGCTTCCAACTTTTATGAGGGGAGTTGAATGATGATTGTCATGCTTTTGTCTCTGTATATATAAATCCCATTCAGTGCGTAAAAGCAAAGGACTCTAACCACATCTCCTAAAATCCATGTATGGCTAGAAATTTTTAACTTCCTTATCTCCAGGGATAAGGGCTAGACAATTTGCTAGGATAAAAACTTCAGATTCCCAAGATCAGATCACTGCAGTGAAATCAGGGCTATACAACTTCAGAAGCATTCTTTATGTGCCAATAAGTTACATATTATAGTGTTGACTGCTGAAAAGCAGCAGTCCCATGTGTCCCATTCATTTATGCAGGACTCATGAGATTTCCTTCCAGCCCTTTGCTCCTTTTCAGCAGTCAGCACTCTTGTATAGTGTTTAGGAAGTCACTGATAAATCTCACATGGCAGTACAGATTAGGGGGAACAGGGTATGATTAGAGCTGTAAATGCTTTTGAGAAGTCTGCAAGGTAGGTATACATATAGTTTCTCATTTTCTGCAATGACAAAGTGTTCAGCACATCCTGGTCAAGGGAATGGATCCTTCATAGTGAAAAAAAATGTATGAAGGCTGCTTAGAAAAGAAGCAATAGCAAAAATAGGAATGTGTCTGCTTCATAGGTGTGAAAGAAGAAACGGTGATGAGTTTCAGGCATCAGGAAAGCTCAGAAGACTCAAATGCAGGCTCCATCCCCATTGTATTTTTCACAGTAAATCATTTCAGAACCAAATAGAGGCATCTCCCAGTTTGTCATGGGCAATGAACCTTGAGATTAGCTAGATGTTTTCCAGCAGTCTGCTGGATGCCTGCTGCTGCAGAGGGTTGAGATACAGTGCACGCTCCTCTCAACACTGCTACGTTTTGCAGGTTAAAGCAACGCAAAACATGGCCTCAGCCACCCCATGCTGAGTTGTCTGTCTCTTGTTGACTCCCATTGCATGGGGACCCAACCCAGATCACAGGCCAGGTCACTAACAGTTGGGGGTTATGACATGAGGTTTGGCAAGGCCCAAGTCCACCTGCAGATCTGGTCTGTCTTACATGGGTGCTTCAAATCCCTATCTGCAAAATGGGTGATGGGATAGTTCCTTTGTTCTGCTTATTTTTTTCTTCATTTCTTCATTTCTTTCATTATTTTAGACCAATAAGCTCTTTGCAACGGGCTCAACAGCATTCATGTCATTGCTGATATCTCTCTTTGCTGTAATGTAAATGTAGCTGGTGATAAATATTAAACTGGGAGAGGCATCAGTGGGCAGGGCCAAAAGTCTAAATAAGACGCATTTCCATGCACCTACTGTTCAGTGATTTGAATCTGATGGCCAGCTTGTCTGACAAAAGGAGTAAGGCATAGACTGTTACTTGGCAGGTTGATCTCAAAAGGCAGGTTTAAGCTGGATGTGCCCAAAGGATGAGAACTCAGACAGGCTTGGATGGCTGTGAAGGAGCTGGAAAGGGAGAAGGTGTTGACATTGCAGGGAAGCACACAGAAGGAAGGAGTTTTGTGCCGTAGTATTTGTGTGTGTGTGTTAATTGACACAAAACTAACCAAACTCATATTCTCCAAAGGATTTCTATATGCTGTGGCAGAAATGAACAGAAGGGCTGTGCATTCATTCCAACATGAAACAAACTTTGGGATCTGTTTTGCCAAACGTTGTCATAAAGAGATGGCAGTTGTCTGTGGTAGTTGATAATGAGAACTGATAATTTTTTCTGAGGTGGAAAAACTCTGTTTTCTTCTTTTCATTTCACTCTTTTAGCATCTTTTATTAAGCAGAATTCCTCTATGAGGTATAAGCTAGTGACTTTCTGCTAGGAGACAGCTACAAAAACTGTGAACACTTCAGAGACTATCACAGTTGCATATGCAAGAGGACATAATATCTGATGTGATTTTGTTTTTGTTTTCCCATCTCAGTTCATTCTTACTCTCCTTTGGCCTCTCAATTAGATGCCACTTGCTCATTGATAGCAGGGACACTTGGGTCATGGTGCGCCCATCAGTCACAACAGCTGCACCAAATTAGTGAAAATGTTGTACAATTAAGTTATTTGATTACCTGAAATTAGTGTAATTTTACAGAAAGCTTGGGAAAAAATCCATGAGATAAATTTTTGTGAACTCTGCATTTGAACCCAAAAATTCATTATTTTGCAATTATACCCTCATTTTACTGAAAACCTGAGGTTCCCTCAGCTGTTTCTTCAAAAACAACAAAACTACAAAGACTTGAAAGCCTAATGAAAATAAGAACAAAAGAGATTATTAATATGAAGTTGGAAATTCTGCATTTAATAGGATTATATCAATACCTGTCACTTCCTCCTAAGCAAATCATGACATCTCTTTCCATTGTTTTCCAATGAAAGCACTGATCTGTGTGCTTGCAAATAATCTGGCATTTCTCCCAGATGGTCTCTGGGTAACATATTTTTTCTAAATGGAGTAATGATTAGTCCATAAAGAATAGTTTGTTAAATAAACACTGAGGAGAAGCTATGATACTGAGCATTTTTCACTGAACACTATTACAGGTATATTTTCATAGCTCAGTCTCTGGTCTTTTTAAAATGTCTTACAATCGAAGAAGAAAAATAAGAGAGGAAGTATAACTAATTTACTCAGCAAAATCTCGAGCTATGCAGAGATTGGCAGTTGCTTCAGGAGGTGGGAAATGTCCGTTTTTAGGCAGTGGCTCAGAAGGGCAGTGATTCTGCCATTTCTCCTTACTCAAGTGAAGTATTTTAGCCTTTCCCTCAATCACTTTGATATAATGAAATTCAAGCATATCCATGATTGCTTTGAGCCCCACTTCAGTTCACATCAAAGTCAGTAGAAAATCTGCCAATTAACTTTAAGGTTGTAGGATCATGACCTTGCTCCTAAGATCAGAAGTAGGATCGCAAGTAGCAAGTTAGGCAATGTTACAGTAGCCAGTCGCTTAGAACTGTTTTCAGTTTGCATACTTTTATATTAGTATTTTTGACATTTGTTTTCAAGGGTTATTTGAGAATTTTATGTAACAGAGTTTTATTATGGTGCTTTTTGTTTAGCAGAAAAAATATTTCTGTAAAAAATACATTTTACAATGTATATTTTAGATATGTAAAAGTAAACTTTACTGAAATGCTTAGGTTTCCCTAGAATCAGAGAATCAGTAAGATTGGAAGGGACCGCTGGAGATCATCTAGTCCACCCTCCCTGCTCAGGCAGGGTCACCTAGAGCATGGTAGACAGGGTTGCATCCAGGAGGGCCTTGAATATCTCCAGAGAAGGAGACTCCACAACCTCTCTGGGCAACCTGTTCCAGGGCTCCGTCACTCTCACAGTGAAGAAATTCCCCCTCACGTTCAGGCAGAACTTCCTGTGCTTCAGTTTCTGCCCATTGCCTCTTGTCCTGTCACATGGGGCAACTGAAAAGAGTTTGTCCCCGTCCCCTTGGCACCCTCCCTTCAGGTACTTGTACACATTGATAAGATCCCCCCTCAGTCTTCTCTTCCCCAGGCTGAACAGGCCCAGCTCTCACAGCCATTCCTCGTAGGGCAGGTGCTCCAGCCCTCTGAGCATCTTTGTGGCCCTACGCTGGGCTCTTTCCAGTAGCTCCATGTCTGTCTTGTACTGGGGAGCCCAGAACTGGATGCAGTACTTGAGATGAGGCCTCCCCAGGGCTGAGGAGAGGGGCAGGATCACCTCCCTCCACCTGCTGGCAACACTCTTCCTGATGCAGCCCAGGAGACCATTGGCTTTCTTGGCCACAAGGGCACATTGCTGGCTTACAGTCAGCTTGTCATCCACCAGCACTCCCAGGTCCTTCTCTGCAGAGCTGCTCTCCAGAAGGTCAGCCCCCAGCTTGTACTGGGGCCTAGGGTTATTCCTCCCTAGGTGCAGGACTCTGCACTTGCCCTTGTTGAACCTCAGGAGGTTCCTCTCTGCCCAACTCTCCAGCCTGTCCAGGTCTCTGAATGGCAGCACAGCCCTCTGGTGTATCAGCCACTCCTCCCAGCTTGGTATCATCAGCAAACTTGCTGAGGAGGCACTCTGTCCCCTCATCCAGGTCATTGATAAGAAAGCTGAACAGGATGGGACCCAGTACTGAGCCCTGGGGGACGCCACTAGCCACAGGCCTCCAACTAGACTCCACGCCACTGATGACRRCCCTCTGAGCTCTGCCTTTCAGCCAGTTCTCAATCCACCTCACTGTCCACTCATCTAACCCACATTTCCTGAGCTTCTCTAGGAGGATGTTCTGGGAGACAGTGTCAAAAGCCTTGCTGAAGTCAAGGTACACAACATCCACTGCTCTGCCCTCATCTACCCAGCCAGTCATGCCATCCTAGAAGGCTATCAGATTGGTTAAGCAGGATTTCCACTTGGTGAATCCATGCTGGCTACTCCTGATCACTTTTAGAAGAATCAGTCTAAAACTCCAATGATTCAAAAAGCTGTTCTGCTGCTTAAGCGCATCATTTAAAATGTCTTTTGAGGTGAGCTGATTACATGCTGGAGTACATATGAGCATGATTATTATATAACTGTGGTTTGGAAGACACACTTTCATTCTAACCTCTCAACAAGATTCTTTATTTGATTAAGTCCCCTGTAGTATTCTGTGCTTCGGGACTTCTGTAATGCCATTGTGGTTGGTCAGAGAAGAGGCTGTAGTGTGTCATGGGGAATGGATTTCCACTGAAGAGCATGGCCAATTTGAAAGGATGGTAGGGTTGAGCACCTGAAGCACTTCTCCTATTGGACACTACTGTTGCTCCGGGTGGTCGTAGCATAGTGTCTTGCCAATCTGAGAAGCAGTATTTTGACAATATCTATTTTACTCATTTAAGAAAAAAATTTGGCAAAGACGTTTTTAATTTGTCAGCATTTCATCTTTTTTTGAATGAAATTGCATGCTGAAACATTGATACTTCAGAGCTTCTCTTGGACTTAATTTTGCACTTAGTGGGAAAATTTGGAATCTCATATACTAATTGTCACTCCCTGAAAAATTATGGACTCAAAAGAGTGAGAGATGACAACAGCCCAGGTAATCCAGTGCTGTTGAAAAATGCAAGAATCAGAGAGGTGAGAAATCAGTAAGTGAGGTTCTGAGATCTGTATGTGCAGGAGGTCAGATTCTTTGATTTTAATGGTCCTTCCCAGCCTTAAAAAATAGACCATAAGAAAAATCATTAAAATGATTTTGAACCTCAAGTGTGAAGAATCCTGAAGTTGATAAAAATCAAGGAAAACTGGAGTTGCAAAGTAGGAGTACTCATACACAACATTTTGACACTCCTACATTTGGTACTGATGTATACTTTTACCATTAGAGAAACATAAAAGTAGTCTTTTCTCCGTGTGAATTCCCCAGACAATTCATGGGGGACCCTCCTTCATGGGGGCTTCTTTGAAAAGTGTGAGAGTTGTGAAAGTTAGTGTCTGCATTTTCAAGCTTTTATGCTACTGTCTTGAGTATATTGCTTTTACCAGACAAACTGTATCTGAGAGAGCACAATAGCACTTTAAAAGTGTTGGTTTCTTTAGCAATATGCAGTGCTCACATCAAAAACTCCCTCACTTGTGCTTGAGGTACTCTTCATTACAACTCCTTGGAGGTCAGTGGTGCCAGTTGGCTCCCAAAGGCGCAGAACACAGAACAGAACTCTCTCAGGTTTACACAATGCAGAAATGTTTTCTATGTATGGATTTTCACTGAACACTTAGCATGAAATATTTTACCCTACATAAAAATCACCGTTTTTTTCCAAAGTGCAGTGACTTCTAAGGAGCTATATGATTTATGGTTTGTCCTGTGTTTTTCCCTTGCTTTCTACCAGGTTTAATTAGCAAAGGTCCTTCTGTGATTGTGCCTTTGGAAGTGAGTTTGGGATCCCTCTGAAAGCTGCCACTTTTTATGCCTTGGCACCATTACCTACAGCAAGTCCCTGCAGCTCGAGCTTACTTCTCTCTGATTACGCTCAGGCACAAGAGGAGGTGGAGGCTCCCAGGCCTGGCCTGGCCTAGGTTTTTTTGAGGAAGCCAGATGGTATATGCCACATGTAATTTGTGTCAAAAGCAGTTAATGCTGACCTGCTGCAGCTTTTTTTTTTTATATATATCAAGTGGATCTCATCTTGTAACAGTTGATATATATCACAGCTGGTTTGGTTAAGGGACCGTAAGTGCACTTTGAGCAAGGGAGCAGGTACTCAGTCCTTGAGACTTAATAAGATAAGACAGCTCTATCTCATACTATCATTATACAACTGGTATTTCTCAGTATGGTCAGCATTAAATTCTCTAACGCCAAAATGGATAGCTTTGCTGAGAGGGGGCAGGAGATTCCCCCCCTCTGGCACTTCAGCAGATATTTAGTATCTGCCAGGTCGTCTGGTTAATAACAGCATGGGCATGGAAGCGATTTGTTTCCATGAGAAGGAAAATCTGTGAAATTAAGCTTTGTTTTCATTAAGTAGATTATTTGGATCCTTAATATGATGTATGGCAAGTAGTTCCAGTTCAGCTGAAAAGATAAGTCTCAAAGGGAGCCACACCAAAGGCAGAAGCACGCGTGGAAGACGGGGTGCTTTATGGCACCAGGTGCATAAAGGAACGCTATTCACTCATGACAGCAGCATTTTCAGAGAGAAAAGCAGGAAGATTAAATAGTCCGAATGTTATAACATGTGTTTATTGTACTAAAGTAGGTTCCCCTCCTCAATAAAACATACTTTGATGAGAAGAATTTAAGATCGCTTCAGATGATAGAAGGTGAAACGTTCATGGCTGAGACTACAAAGCAGCAGCGTTCCTTTTGCAGGTGCTTGAGCGCCAGTGGTCTTTAGTCATATATCACAGAGAAGTCTATTTTGGTACATGAATAATTGATTATAGGTTAATAGAAGTGGAGTAAAATTATAAAATCAAGATGTTGATTGTAACAGTGCTCTGTGGTGCGTCCAACATACTTTCCATTCTGAATGGAAGTGTGTATATTTTTCAGTTTGTCTCGTCTGTATTTTATTAGATGAAGCAAATTACAATCACTTATATAAAGTTACACCATTTCAATTATATAAAAGATTTAGAGCCTCTAGTGTTGTATCATGCTGTTGTGTATTTAAATGTTTTTCTACCAGTATTGCTCTTACGGTCAAATACAGTACATTAAATAATTGGTTTTGTGAGATGCTAATGATTTGTTCTTTCTGCTTATCCAAAAAGTACTTTTTCCCTTGCGTAGCGTGTTACCAGAACAAACCTGTCCAGTTATATGTCTGTCACAATTAGCTACAGAAATCCTAATGAGATAAAAATAAAAACCATGTAAACCATTACGATAGCCTAACGTCACTGGAGGAATAGGATATTATTATAGGAGGCAATTTGGGAAGCAACAGCAGGTTGCTGCTGTAGGGCAGCTGTTTTAATTTTTAAAAAAATCTACTAGAGGTGCTCATGTCAAACTCAACAAATAGAAACTGGGACTCCGTTAGAAGTGACTGGAATATTCCTCATTACCCACTAGATATCCATCAGGACCCAGGTTTCATCCACTCCAACTATGTTAACACAGACAGCATTGCTTCTGTTAGGTATATAAATAAAGGCATTATGCTGTTGTCCCCTTTTCCTCACCCAGTTAGAAAGTCTCCCACTGTGCTGGATGATAAGGTGAAATCCTTGCTCTGAAACATTCTACAAACTCATAACTTTGTAAGGGAGTGGAAGAAAGTGAAGGATGATTAATAAATAAATAACTGTTGATAGAACCAAAAAATGAAGATTTTAGCCCTTTAATCGTTATTGTATTATAGTGTTGAAGTCAGTGGAAGTTATCCTTGGTACTTGTAAAAAGCCATCCACATCCTGCATGTTTAGTAGTTTTGTTATTTGTAATGTTATTGAGTAAGTAAGCACAAATTCTTAATCCCACTTTATTTAATCCAAACCGATACCTGTAAACTTTCTCAGGTCATGAATTCAGTGCTCAAGGCATCTTCATTTCTGTTATACCTTCCAACCCGGCTCGTGTGCATAAGGCTTTGAGAGACTGCCTTTGAGGCACATTTGTAGCTCACTGGTAAAGAATACGGGGAACTTGCAGACATGCATCTTGCCATCATATCAGCAGTTATTCAGCATGAGTCATGATGCTTCTCTTAACACCACAGAAAAATGTTCTAAAACTTATGGTATAAAAATGTCGGTTATCAGCTTAGAAGTTGAGAGGAGCTTAACAGTATTCTTTGGTCAAACAGTCAGTTTGTGTTTGACCTTAAACTTACAGAATATTGCTGGCAGCTGAGAGCTGTTCAACAGGACTATTTGTCCTAGATGTGCGGTGAGTTCCTAGGTTTGACTGTGATACCGTGAGGTATCAGGAGTCTCCATGTGGATGACATAAAGACAGATAAAGTGAATGAACAGAACACTCCAGTAGATTTTAAGTTCTTTGTGCAAATTAGTAAAATGCTCCCTCAGAGTAAATCAATTCACCCTAACTAGCAATATGTGTTGGTACATTTTGCAGATCACTAAATTTATCGGCATATATTTTTGTAAATTAGATAAAAATATATATTATATATATATATTTACATATGCATTTATTTATTTCAAGAATTGGACTGAGAACCTTTGTGAGAGATGAAAGTAGACCTTGCTTCCAAAAGATCTGTTTTTAAATCTTATAGCTTTGTTATGGTTGTATGTTTTATGTTACATGAATTATGTCCTTTAATGTGAGTATCTGGAAGATACATTCACCATTGGATTTAACTTGCGTTTTGGAATGTCCATAGAAAAAAAGATCAGCAGAGCAGTAATAAAAACCAGGCATTTAGTAAAGTTCTGCCTGACACATCTGTGAGCAGTAAAGAGACACAGGGTTTTACCAGCTCTGAGCATTCAATCATAAGTGAAACTTTACAACTTCAGTAACAACAGCACTGTGAAAACATTCATGGGACTGCCACAAACCCCGTGCTTATTCCTGAGATCCTTAGCTAAATATTGAATGAAATGTCTTGTTGCAAGGCATGTCAAAGCAAAACAAACATGCTTTCATATCCACTTTTTTTTTTTTTTTTTTGGCCTCAGAGGTACCTCAGGTGACACAGAGGCATGTAAATTGAAGTTGATTTTAAAGTCAACTGGATTTCCACGCTCAGAGTTGCTACAGGTGCATCTCTCCTATGGTTAATGGCAGTGGGGGTTGAAGACACAGCAAAAGAAAACATCACGAATACACAAAATTGGTATATGTGACCATATAGAGCTTCTTTATTTTTCTCTTTAGCTTAACATTTCAGAAATGCTGACAACTTAATTTAAAGATTGGAGTCTGTTTTGTATTTTGACAATATTAGAAAAGGATGTTTATAAGAGGGGCATTAAAAGATGCAAACATTCCCTTTGTATGTAAAGCTTCGGTTCTGCATTCCTAGGTAACCTACACTTTCACTTCACAGGAGGAATGATGTATTGTTTAGCTTTTACTTGAGTACATTTTGTTTTCTGTTTTGTTAAATTGCATTTAGTGGAAATATTTGCAGTATTTGCTAAAGTAAACTCTGCGCCAACACGGGGTGAAAATAACATTACAAGAAAGAGAAGCATGTATTATAATGCTGATATGAAAAAGTTGCCTGTTTTTAGTCACATTAATAATAATTAACCCTCTAGAATGGAATCCAGAGTGAATCTACACATGGAACCATTTCTGTTTTCTTTTGCCTTTGTCCTTGGAAAGCCAAAGTATAAGAAAATTACCAGAAAGTTGTTTCTGTGCCCAGAGCATTTAAATTTGCTTAATGCCAGGAAAATCAAATATGCACACAGACAGGATACCAGCTGGTCAGATGGTAAAAGAGTTAACTGTTTTTACCACTTAGATGCGCTGCAAAGAGTGCATTTCATGCAAAGCTTTTTGGACCATATCCATCACATATAGTTTCTGAACTCCAGGGAGGAAGAGCTTTTAACATAGGTGTTAGTAGACTGGAAGCAAGCTATGTGATGGTAGAAAATACGTAAGATCAGAAATAGAAAGGCAACCAATTTGCCTTGGTTTAAGGCATTCCTGTGTATTATGGCTTAGATGGGGCTTTTAGCAAAGGACCTGAACTTGAAGCGACTAACCAGGTCTGCCTGCTTTCTGAGAGAAGGGTTTCTTAAGAAGAGAACCTTCCATATCCCCAGGCTCTTTTGAAGCTCCTGGCTGAGAGCATCAAATTCCTATACCTTGATAGTTAGCATTGTTTACTTTAGGAGTAGACAAGTAATGTGGATGCTAGAAACTTAGTTAAACTGCACCTTTTCTGCATTCAGCAACAAGTGTTGGCACCCTTCATATCTGCTCCCTACAGTCACCACTGCTTAAATCAAATTCTGAGCGTGGAGTAACCCTTCTTCTGGTTTATTGCTGCTCCTTGTGCATTCAAAGGTTATAGCTGTAAGTTGAGTAAGAAGTGTTTACTGTGAAGTATAAAGATTTGAATTTTGCATTAATCTTAAGGAAAAATTACAGCTCTAAGGTGAGGAACATAAAACACTTCTTTACCGTGAGGGTTGCTGAACCCTGGGGCAGGAAGCCCAGAGAGGCTGTGGAGTCTCTATTCTTGGAGACATTCAAAATCCAGCTGGGCAACAGTTCTGGGTAACCTGCTGTAGGTGACCCTGCTTGAGCAGGGGAGTTGGAACAGATGATCTCCAGAGATCCCGGCCAACCCCAATTACCCTCTGATTCTACATGATTCTGTGATTTTGTTTAATTTGGATGAAGAATACAATTCTAAAAAGTATTTTTGTTACCATTCCCACATTAAAGTCTGTCAGAGTATCAGGTTAATTTTAAAGATCTGTAAGCAATTATGTGGTAATGACATGATGAATAAAAAATTATGACTAAACTTGTCTAGTAAATAAAATAAGAAGGTGAACTCTCCTGTTTGGTTTCCAAGCTGGTCAGGGAGCCAAGTGCTGTGTTGCCCAAGTTAGAAAAGAGTAAACTGTGTTTACCTCTGCTTACTTCAGTTGCACCCATCATGTCCTCACAGTGACCTCCCCATTTGCTTATGAATAATGCCTTCATCAAAGAGCCAAGTGGTCATTTTATTCCAATTCTTTAATGTAGTGCACATTTACTAACATCAAAGCAACCACTAAAGAAACCAAGGCTAATATACCAATCACATGGAGAGGCTGTGTTTCAGTTAAATCTAGCTACAAGTAATGATTCTCCATTTTCTCCCGTTTGGATTCTTCAGCTCACCTCCTCGCTGGTCAGGAGAGTTTTTCTGTCGTGCAGCAGGTTGGGCTGAAAGATTTTTAATTTACTTGTGTGATTTTTCCGATGTTATTGAAGTACATACATTTTACTCAGTAAAATCCAGCTTGGCTCAATTCTCTTCTGTGTTCAAAATGGAAAAATAGGTATTTTATTCTGTATTTGTGGGATCCTTGTTTTCTCAAAGAAAAGTGCTGCTACATAGTGTGCTGAGCATGTCCTGAAGGGTCTTTAGGTCCTACTGAAATCAGCAGGAACAAGGGAAGGCAGGAACTTCATTAACTTAGGATCATAAATAGCCAGTAAAGATTTTCACGTGCAGACACAAAAAGATGCACAGATATCCTCGGCGGATATCTATTTTGTTAGCCAGCAGCTGATTGCCACCTTACCACCACTGAGACTTATTTGAACTGCGTAGGGCCTTAGACGTGCATGAGGTTGGATTCCGGTTCCAGCTTTGTGTAGGGGACTTCCAGTATCTGTACAATCAAAATAATGATACTTTCTTTGCTTCTTAAAGCACCTCCCGATCTGTAGATGAAAAGTGCTACAAAAAAAGCTAAATACTTGCTGCTGTAAGCTAGCTTTAAAGCCTTGGCACTACATTCATCAGCAGCTCAGAGCTTTTGAAGGCAAGACCAGTTTACATCACTGTCATAGCAACAAGTATTTTTGCAGTGCATGAATGAATTTTGTTTTGGATTAAGTGTAGCTGGGTGCTGACATCTGTTAGTGTTTACTGACAACACAGAAATGAAAGAGACTAAATATTTTGTAGTACCGCACCTACATTTGACAATAGTATGCCAAAAAGAAACTTCCCAGCTGGTGTGTGACTCCCCTTGGGTCCAGGCCTTTTTTAGACTTCTCTGAAGATTTGGCAGGAAAAGCTCTATAAGGCTCAGATACAACGCAGTATGTGTTCTCAAAAATGTTTCAGATAAACAGGTAAATGCTAGAAGTCAGTGGCAAAAAACAATACAGTGACAATGCAAGGAAATAACTTTAGGCTACTTAATTTTCTAATCCACAGTGAACTATGATGATTTAAAATTTGGGCTTTAGTATTCTGTGGCAGAAGCCATCACGGAGAAGGTCAGCTCCTAATTTTGACATCTCTGGCAAGCTTCCTATTTAATTCAACTTCCAAAATAGGTCTCAGAGCTGAATTTGTAAGAATTCGGGCGTATTTTGGAAAGGTACTATAAAAAGTACTTTATATTAAGTACTAAATATATATTTACTGATCTAGCACTGTTTCTCTTTCTAATCTCTGCCTTCCTGTTTTTTTTTTTTTTTTTTTTTTCTTTTAACTTTTCAGTTTGCCCAGGAATGAGAGTCATGAATCATAAAACTGACCACCTTCTTCCTCCGGCACGGTCATTTCAGATTCTCTTGCCAATGCAGTTTGCTATTTGACTTGGGTATTTCTCAGTGACCTAAATTTTCTGGTTTGGCAAGCACTAAAAAGGCGAATAAAGCCATCAAACTATAAAGATAGCCCAGCTTTACCCGCTTTTCTCAAGAATGTTTTTCCACCACAGCTGGTAAGTTTGGAGGAGAAAGGCTCAAAAGAGAAGGCCCAAGCCCAGTGGTCTCCTAGCCACTTTGATCCACTGGTGTGGGCCTCTTGTATAACATTTGCTGCTTTTCTGACTTTGAATGTAAAAAGGAATCTTTCTATAAAGGAACTTTCTTGCTCTCTACAGGCAAATCCTTCCAGCTTCCCCTATCAAAAGTTTAAGGTGACTCTTTTAAGTTTAAAGTCCCTCTTGCCAGTGAATGCCAGAAGACTGTACTGGCCACCAAACCAGTGCTTTTAAGCATATTAAGGAAAAACAAGAGGCACCTGGCTTGGATGGAGAGCAGTGGGGGGAAAAATAGGAGTCGCAGTTAATTTACAAAGCAAATGCTGCCGTACGTAACTGAGCTAAATATGGACTAGCATTTCGTATTTCCGCATTTATAAACATTTTATGAACATTTATAAACATTCTTTTTAAAATGTATTGAAATGTTTAATTATTTTAATTTCTATTTGCTTGAGCTCTCCCCCCCCCTTTTTCTATGCACTGAACTTGCAAGTGAAGAGAGCCTCTCGCTCGGAGAGGGTGCTTTGCCAGCTAGCCCCTGCCCTAGTAAATATTAACTGTCATTCCACCGAGGGACTGTACTCACAGGAAATAAAATCAACAGGAATGTTACACTACTGTGTGTACATACCAGTGCTCTGAGTGACTTATTTATAGTCTTAGCCTTAATGTCTGTTCATTAAAATCTCACAGAAGGCCCCCACACACACTTCAAGCTATAAAAGCCTATTTAATGCACTCTGTTTCTCAGAAATCAGCAGCTCTCCAGACCCCGTTCTACTAGGCAGGTTATGACAGAAACTCGGTCTTGCGGTCCCATGGCTTGCGTTTTGGCGTTATTAGTTTCACCAGCATCGCTGCTGGGGATCAGCGCGCCGCTCAGGGCCATTGTTTGTTTTTCATGTAAGAAAATACAGTAGCATTTCATAAAACGGATTGAGCTGAGGAGGCTCTGTGACGGGTTGTTGGCCAAGCTGCACAGCACTGGAACGGCGCAGACTGCAGCACGCTTAGCCAAAGCACATCATACATCACTGTCCTATTTCACAGCCAGTGAAATGTGAGGAGCAAAATGAAAGGATTTTAACATGCCATTCTTGGTTTTTGGTGGCTCTGGTCTAGAGCAAGTCGAATGTCTGGGTTTTGGAAGGACTGAGGAGAGGAGGCTGGGTGAGGAAGAAGCAAAAATGACTGATTCGAATTTTAAATTACTAAAGCGAGGAGTTGCTATTGTTATTGGACAGGTACGGAGAGGTATTTTGGTACTTAAATGCTGTTGAAGCCAGCGGGAGTTGGGCCTTTTGGAGGTTAGCATTGGTGTACAGGAGAAGAATTTTGGAGTCATTACAGCCAGCAGGATCCGTTAGAGCTCCTTCCTAAGATCCGCTTTCTTGGGTAGGCTGTGTTGAACCTCACCTCGCTTTGATGTGGCAACTGCATTGGAGGATTTTGTCTCAAGGACAGATTTAGCGATGTGCCTCTGCGCTCAGGTATCTAGCTCCACATCGGGACCTGTCACTAGGCAGACTTGCAGAGATGGCCAGAGTGGCCTGGCCGCTGGGCTGACGCTCCCTGTTTGTCAGCTGCTGTCGTTCTGCAGGCGTGACCAAACGGAAGAGCTCAGGTCCTTCCCCGCAGGAATTTGCAGCCAGAACGGGCAACACCATGACCTACCACTTTGCCTTTTCTTGAGAAAACAGCATATACAAAACAGTTTTTGTGAAAGCAGGCCAAAACTGC
Source organism: Rhea americana (assembly GCF_003343005.1). Classification (NCBI taxonomy): domain Eukaryota; kingdom Metazoa; phylum Chordata; class Aves; order Rheiformes; family Rheidae; genus Rhea; species Rhea americana. The sequence goes on along the minus strand of NW_028186005.1, from coordinate 95,848 downwards.
GCAAACATAACTCAGTTTGTGTAGGGACAGTTTTTATTTTGACTCTCTTTCAGATTATTAACAAAATCTTTGCTGTTCTTTGTCACAGGGACGGGTAAAACAAATTTCAAGTTAGACAATAATATCTATAATGTTATCGCAGTGGCTCCCTTGTACATTAGCACCAGTCCCTACCAGAGCGTTCTTCTAAGATTTTTCAGGCTTCTAAATGCCCCAAGGAGTTGCTGTTAGTTTAGCACAATGCTCTGCCAGCCATCTGTTGTGGTTTATATCATTAAGTATCAGTAGGGGTACATATTACAGAACGAAGAGAAAAGCCCTGACACAGTAGAACTAGTCCCCCAGAGGAAATGATGGAAAGCCAGAGAGTACATCTTTTTGAATGTTTAAAACTACTCAGACCAAAGTATTAGAGCCCGTGCTGCAGGGCATTATTGCAAGCTTACCTATGAAACCACACAGGTCTAAAATTTTCCTGATTCTTGGATGGAGGCTTGATCAGGGTAATGTTAGTAGACCTTTGAGAATAAGCCACCTCTTTGTGACTTTGGAGCACCATATTTTCCCATAATAAATTTGCATTGCAAATGAAGCAACTTGAAATATGCGTCTTTAGGAGAAGAAGAAGGAATATACCTTATATGTATTTGCATTTCAATAGCACCTAAAATATGTGGTGCAGGTCTTCTGTTTGCATCTGGCTCTTTGGGATAATCAGAATCGCAGTGGCCAGAGGAATTGCTTTTGAGAGGAACAGTTCATAGCTGGGTCACGAGATTATAGCGGTTTCACAGGGACAGACTGATGCTAACTGATGGAAGAATTGCAGTCATCTTGGGCTCACGGAGTAAAACATAGCCTAGCCTGTTGGTGTCTGTGAATAGTTGTTTCTTTTCTGTTTTACCCAGATAAGATCCTAATGATTTTCTGTTAAACAGTGTTAACATGACATTGAAAATACCATTTTATTTCATCCACTAAACTGAATATGCATGCTTTGGTGGGGTCTGTCCTGTCTTCCCAACTTCTTTAATTGGAACAGGAATACAAGTAAAGGCTAATTAAGAACAAAGTACAGTAAAAACAGCTTTAGCAATTTGTAGTTAAACTGTGGTATTCCACAGTCCAGCATTTTGCATTTACCAGTGACAGCGTCCTACAGGAGCAGAGGAACAGCATAGGATGTAGGAAAGGGTAAGAAGATGATAGCCTATGGAATTATGCTTCTGCAGTTCACTGTAATTCCTAAAGCTTTGCTGAGACAAAGAAGCGTAGGTCGCCAGTGGGCATGTTCGTACACCAAGACACAGAGAATTTTGTTCGGACATGCCCAAACTCCTTAAGATTATGACATATTTAAATCTATTTAAAGTGTGCTTGGTGCCCATACCACACGTGGTATTTCACATTCAGCAATGTTTTAGCTTGCTTAATGTTCCTATGACTGTTTTTTTAAAAAAAAAGGTGACTAGACACTACCAGGAGTCCAGACCTTCAGTTCAGATCCTTCCTGTCTCATCACAAATCACGTCCTGGCTTGTTTCTTGTGAAGGAAGTTAGAAACATACAGTGAAGTGTTTTGGAACTAATTGCTAACACTGACATTGTCATTTACTAATTTCTTGACAAAATATATCAATCTGTTAAAAACATAAAGTATTATAAAATATTTGCCTCCTATTTAATTTTTGGGTGCAGACATTTAATTGTAGGATTCACAGTGTACTCAGAAACACTGTATAATATTTATTTCTTCAATGTATCACTACAAATACTGCAGGACACAGATGAACTCACAAAATGTTGTGCTTCATCTCTGGGTATAATGCATGATTACTTATTTTCTATCTTGAATTTGTGCCTGTCTTCGGTTACTTCCCAGATCCCTTTACTTTATCCTCATTAGTACCCATAAACACATCCTTCGTGAATGTTGCCAGTGTTCTTTGTTATCAAACACAGATGCAAAGAAACCACTGAGATTTCCTTGATTCTTTTTCAGTCATCGGAAATTTCTTTGTTGCTCTCTTTGGGCCCAATCCAAGCTCTGTAGGAGTCAGTGATTGTCTTTCCACCAGCTTCATTGGGATTTGGATCTTGTCCTTAATAGTCCCATTAAATTCATTTTATTTTCAACCTTTAAGCATGTCTCAAAAATATGTTATTTTAAAATTCATTATGATTGACTATTTGAACTTTGTGTATTTTTTATGTTTCTTGGATACCTTCTTTACATTCCTTAAGCTGTCGCTTGTAAAATTCAAACCTCGTCGCCGGCTTTTGTGCGCTTGCTCACTCTCTCACCCTCTCACGCTCTTTTTCAGGACTCTGTTTTCACTCAGCTAACAATAAGCTAGTTATCACTGGTCCTTACGGGGTTTTAGTTTTAAGTGTCTTTCTGCATAAGGATATATGTCCCTCCCAGGCCAACTCTGCCACCTTTCTCAAATTTGGCAAATCTTGTCTGCTGCACCTCTTGGCTAGTCAACATTGCTAATTTCTTTCATTAAAAGTGTATTTCATGTAGTCAACTCAGGTCATCTGGAATTTCAATTTTCCTGTATTCACAGTCATTTCAGAGAGTGAGATTTAGAGCCTTAGTAAATATTAGTCTTGTCTTCCACATCTTGTTTAATAGTCCCCTCATTTATTAGCAGTAATACTGCAGCACCAGGGGACGCTCCGACCCAGATCAGTGCATGGTTGCGCTGGGTGATTCGCGTGCACTAGGAGCGAGTAGCCCCTGTCCCAGGAGCTGAATAGACAGGGCAGCAAAGCACGGGAGCAAAAGTAAAGTTACTTCCTAAGCAGCTGAAGGGACTGACCAGCTGTTGAAAATAAAGTCTTTGCTGTCCCACCTTTTCCAAGTTAAAGTGTTTGTGTGGCTCCCCAGTTGTGGGGGGGGGGGGGGGATGTTTTTGATCAAGAAGGTTGGCTTTCTTTCCTAGTGTTACCAAACTGAATTTAAACTTTCAAATTTTAAACCTAAAGGCTGCTCTCACTTATCAACTCTCACTGCTAACAAGTACATTTTTTTTCTGATGTACCATTAAGTGCAGTGTCTTCTGAACTAGATTGCTAGCACTATAAAACCCAACTTTCTTCAGATGTCGCAATGGTATTTGGACAGGTCGGTCATGCTGATACCTTTGAACATATGTCCCTTCAATCCTTCTGCCACCCATTATCTGCTAATTTTCACATCCACATTTTTTCTGCCATCTTAACAATTTTCTTGGACTCAAGTAATGGTTATGAAAGCAGCTCCTAGTCAACACGATTGATTTCTGTAAAAGCTGTTCCTTGAAAGTCATTTCAACAGCTTTTGCAAAGCTGGTTGTTGGGCTTTTGGTGAGTAATATCTCATAGCTGAAAAGCAATTTGATAGTTCAGATTTTCAGTAGAGGGAAATACACTCAGATTAGGAATATACTTTTGTGTTGTACAAAAGCTGGACCTTCACAGCAGTGACCAAAAACAGGGACAGAAGCGCCGCCTGATGCTAACAGCGGGGAAAGGTTTTTCCTCTACCTGACTCATGTGAAATAATGTCACCCGTATCAGCTCATTTGTGTTAGGACAGAGGAGCTCCTCATTATTTTGCAGTCCCGCAGCTTGCTTGCTTGCTCAGTTCCCTTCTTGAAGGCTTTGGAAAGGAGCTATGACACTACACACAAGCTGAAAGTATAGGTAGTGCCAGTAGCATAGCAAGATCTAGAAAAACGGGAGGCAAAATCAGGAGTGAGGTAGCTAGAATCTCCCTAATGCCTGGGGCCATTCTTGCACCTAAAGGAGAATTGACCTCCAGCAGCCTGATGTTGGAGGAGAAATTATTTAGCTTCAGTCCCAGGTCTAGTGGACACAGCATAAAAAAACCCATCATAGTTAGTAGTTATTTGTACTACTTAGGGTATCCTTAATAAGTGGAATAGCTGTGGCAGAGGAAATATCCGGTCAGTCGTCGCTCACACACTTAAGATGAATCAGTGAAGCCCTAAGAGGAAATGTGCACACTGCAGTTACCCCAGTTTTCTCTACTCTGTGTATAAGCACAGCAAATTCTCCAGTGCTTTTCATCCTGTATCTCCCTCGAGTGGGAAATTAATACAAAAATGGAAAGTAGTTTGCCATTAACATGGCAGTGATTATCCACGGGCCAGACTCACATCCATTGAAGTCGATGAAAAAAAAGTTCCATCAACTTCCAAGGGCTTTGGCTCAAGGCCTAGGAGAACCTCTTCAAATTTCTGAAGATTGCTAGGCTACTGAAAAATAATGTACGTACAGTACTTCAGTGTACATATGTTGCTTTGATTATTTCATGAATATCACGTGCTTTGATGTTGGAGGCTATATAAAGACCGCCAGAAAAGATCTGTTAACTAATGACTGTGTTTATGCTGTAGTAGGCAAATGCTGAAACTGAATTTGGCCTTTTTCCCCTGGGACTGAATCCAAATAAATGTCATGAAGTAACTGCACAAACAGCACTCACTGGAAAAAAAAGGTCTTTGTTTCACTAATAAGCTGCTTTAAGGAACAATGGATACAGTTTCTCAGTTTTCTTTATATCTGACAAAATAAAGCAGGCAAGAATTCTATTTTAAGGCTGTTTGAATGAAAGCAGTGAAAATTGGTTTGCTTAACAAAGGTAACTTGACTAACTATTTGTTGTGGTTGGGGAGATGTGAGAATGCCTATGAATGTTTCTGGAATCCCTAAAAGAAGGCGTGCTCCACCGCAGCTTGCTTGCTTGGCTGGTAAGGGCAGTGGTATTCCAGCACAGGATTTATGGAGAGAAGATTACATAGGCCAGGACAGACAGAAGAGTTGCAAAGTGGTTAGAGATGCTGATGTTAAAAGTAATCTGCAAGAATGTGTCTTTCAGTGGCAAATTTGTAATTTATTTTACTACTGGTTCTTGTTGAGCCACAGGTTGTGGACTTGTTTTCTGTTATTCATTAGAAGCTTTGAATGTTTGTAGTGTCATTTGGGGGACAAATCCTCTTTAGTTAGATTTCTTGCATCCAGATTCCTCCTGAAGTCAAACTGTTTCTACACTCATTACCTGCTGAAGAAACTGCTGCCTTCTCAAGCTGTGGACAGACTCTTCCTAACCCAGCCATGTCAGCAGAAGACATTACTGCCCCTAGCTACTTACCATCTCCCCTGCCAAAGGATGCTGTCCTCACTCTCTGCTCTCACAGCGGTTCGTGCGGGAGCTCCCTCATCTGTTTTAAGCAAAATCAGCTACTTTTGTTTTGCTTATAGCTGCTCTGCACCAGCGTAGCAGGCTCTGCCTGCAGCTCAGCTTTGTAGGAAGTGTTCGTACAAAGTGCACGATGAGCAGATCAATAGGGGTGGGAATCTCTAATGAGGGCAGCAGGGAGCGGTACTCAGCAGCCGAGAGCAGGAACCTCTTCCTGCTCCCAGCAGGACCCCAAGGAGGACATCTGTTCATGGCTTCTGTCTACAGCTTGTCTGTAGGTCTGACCAAAATGCTGCTGACAAAACGGGATTCCTGCTGGGAGGAAAAAAAAGGTGATTTAAATATTTTCTGGAGGGAAGTGTTGATTCAAAAGAAATTCAAAAGCAAAAAAAAAGTGAAGTGGTGCCTCTAGTAAAGGAATTGAGCATTTTCCATAGAGTTCAATGAATGTCACACAAAAACATCAGATTCAGAATTTCTCAAGGAAAGCTATTTCTTTTACTAGCAGATTTCAAATGGATATTTATGGGTATTTACGTGCATATATTTTCATGAAAAAAATGTGGTTTCTCCACCAGTTCTAACAAGTACCATCATCTTGCCAGAAAAAAGAGAGGACTTCATTTTGCTCCCACACCCCTCTATAGACATCAACCCAAAATTCTCCTAGTAGAATTTGACCCTAAATATTTAAATGGCAAAATATATTAAAATGGATGGGCATGGCTGTGGCCACCAGTCCCAGCCTGCAATCTGTTGTGACAGATAATCTCATTTCCACATGGCTCATCTACTACAAAGCATGGGGAATACAATTTTTACTGCCTTGTTTTCTGCTGCGTAGGAGGTTTACCCTTGCCATCAACTCAAAGGCACTCAGCTTTGCTGCCCACTCCTTTCACTCCTGTTAGTGCTTAGTGCTTCAAACCACAAAGCCCTGACATGAATGCACAAATGTGTTAGCTAAGTGCTCTCTATTTCTTATTACAGAGTACTGCCTGTATTCGTATCAGAGCATTGTCATTTCTGATTTCTTTGTCCTGTAAATACACATAAAGAAACCCACAAACCTTGCAGCACACTTATAATTTAACATTAAACTTCAATAAATGTCTCTCAGCAGACTTTCCATATCAAATAGTTTGGCAATCTCTTGCTGTAAAATTTTATCAGGGGAGTTTCAAAGAGGATGAATTAGATCTTCCCATGGAACTTATCCACAATTACTGTCTGTGTTACTTAAAAAACATTTTCAAAGAAAATTGCATACTCCATATGAGAGTATACCATTGCTTATTTCTTCAAACAGGTGAAAAATATAGACCTTAATGAAGGTGTACATGCTTGCCATGTTCACTCTTTTTAAATATAATGTTTTCTTGTACAGGGAGGAAATTATGAAAAATTTGCTAACTACTGAGAAAGCTCCAGAACATCTCAATATCACTATTTATATAAACAGTCAGAAGCTGTTTCCTTTATAGTTAAGAATGCAAGGAACTGATTTTTGTCTCTTTGCCTACAGATTTCAGTAAATAGTAGTCTCAAAGTGAAATTATCTTCAGCCTTAACTAAAGAATCATGCTGTGATGGCATAGGATGCTTCCAGTTAAGTAGTACACTGCAGAATAAGCAAGAAATACCCCATGAGTAGAGACTGTTAAAAGAGGAAAGAGCATAATTTAAGCATCAGTATATAAATATGTTGTAAATTTTTCTTGAATCTATATTGCTTTTCTTAAATGTACTAAAATTGAAAAATAATATCATTGGAAAGTTTTAACAGAATGATTTGTTTTCATAGTTCATTTATAGTTAATTTCCTGTACTAGTAGTAGAGGGAAAATGATTTAGCAGTGAGTCTAGTGTGAATTCCTTACAAGAAACCAAAAGATAAATAGCTTACTCCCTACTGCCTAAAGGTTTGAGAGTGTGGATGAACTGAATTAATAAAATCTTTGGAGTCTTTGTGTCCTCCAGTATGGAAAGCATGAAAAGTATTCCTCTGCTGTGCAGTTTATTTTATGTGCGTGTTCTCCAAGAAGGCAGATTAGAGATAACACAGGCTGAGTTATCTCCACCTTTGAAATTTCCACTCTGCTTTTAAGGTCTCTGCAGGCCCAGAGGAGTGTTGGGGCCTTTCAAGCCTTGCATCCTGGGGGGCAAACCGAAGGGACCCCCACACAGCAAAGACCTTTTGCAGTGAAATGAACATGAAGAAGGCTATTTGCTATGCTTTTTCCTTTTCTCCGGAGATATGTGATGTTGCCCTTCATGTACATGAGCTCCGTTGTGCAAGTTCATCTTCCTGATTTCTTCTTTGAAGGCAGAAAGTTATTTATTTGAGAGCTCATTCCTGTATATAAGTGTTTGGCTGCTACACTGTTAAACTAAGGCTGTTTTATGCTTTCTTTGCCTGTATCTCAGCTGTTCTCAGCACTTGCATGCTGGCAATATCCATCTGAGGGAAGGAGGAGAAGCAGGAAGGGGATAGAGTTTGCAGCAGAACTTGGCAGGATTTTTATTTTGGTATAATTTGACCTTTGCTTAAATGAAACAGGTTAAAATATATATAGAGAGAGAGGTACATATAGTGGGCAATAGACACAACATATCCCAGTCTTTTTTCGTTTCCAGATTAATTAGAATAACGAGTACATATAATGGCTCGTGATTGCTCCCCACCTTTCCTGCCATCCAGCTGTCTGGTTTTGAATAACAATTTACATTTCCTCCCAAACCTCTCCTAAAAAAAGGCTTGAACCTCCCAGGTCCTGAGCAACTCTAGTAGGCAGGACTGGACTGTGCCTGCCAACCAGCTGCTATTGTAGTTCTGAAAATCAAATCAATTAATCTCCCACTCATTTGCTTTCATTGGTTACATATGAGATACAGTACAAATGGGAGGGGGTCTCAGTTATGAAAAGCAGTACAGTTACACAGTTAAGCCTGCTTCTCTATTTCATTAACTTACTTAAAAAAAAAAAAAAAAAAAAAAAAAAAAAAAAAAAAAAAAAAAAAAAAAAGTATACTTTCCCACCTCTTCCTCACTTAATTTCTGCACTGGAATATATAAAGTGAATTCAAATATTCAGATAAAAACATGAAATAAGCAAATGCAGCATTGTGATAAACTTCTAAAACTTTGTTGTTCATTTTGTAGAGGATAATTTGTATTGGATATTGAGCCACAGAGGCTTGTACTCTTGACTGATGAAATGTAGTTGAAACTAGTGATAAAACGAGATGTGAGCTGATAACAGAACCTAGCTATTTGGGCATGTTTTGTTTTATCCCCCTGGAAAATAAGGTTCTACATATCAACCAATGTGGTATTGTGGAGCTGAAGAGTTTAACAATGTGCACAGAAACAGCCATGTGCAGATACCTGCTGCTGGTCCGACTGCTAGTTTATGAAGGTACCCAAGGACGAAAACCACAATGCCTTAAGCAGTGTTTTTTCTTTTCTTGGTATGGTGGATGTTGACTGTTAACTCGGATAGGAGCTTAGTACTAGCCAGGCGATTACAAAGTCGTTATGGAAGAAAAATGTGGAACATTGAGTTAAACTCACTAACAGTTAGTCACGTATTCAAGTAATATTTTTAGAAATGATATTTTGAGTTATTGACATGCTAGTTCATTGTTCAACTCTGAAAGGTGCTCAGTACCTTGGCTGAACAGCAGCCAACTTCAAGAGTACTACACTGGTCCTTCCATTTGACTATGTGGATCTTTTCTGTGGTATTGCTGGAAAATCTGCCTGTGATTTGAAGAGAGTAGGATGGGGTCCCGGTTCAAGCGTTCTTCCTATCCTTCAGAGACAGAGAGGTGTGAAAAGGTCGGAGGAACTTGGAGTGTTTAATTGCATGGCTGAACGGGGAGGCTAAGGAAAGGGGTTCCAGACCTGCTTTCGTGAATTGATATCAGAGTATTCAGCATCTTTCACCATATATATGGTCGTATAAAGTCTTCAAAATTAATTAGGTTATGCATACAAAGAAGTTCGTAGTGAATGTGCAAATAAAAAACACCACCCACTTCTGGGTACAGAAACAGATGGCACTAATATTTGTAAACTAATTGAAATAATATGGAGTTACTGATGACTTAGTAGTGAAGGTCAAGGAAACTTGGACAAGTTTGGATTTTCAGGCAGCTGGAGAAGGTTATCTTATTTGCACTCTTTCTAAACATAACTGTAAAATGACTACTGCTAAAGTCTGTAGCAGCCCTGTTTATTCTGGAAGTGTGAAAATGACGTTTATATTATAGTAGGCAACAATATTTTAATTTCTTTCCTGACAAGGAATAGTTTAAGAGCACACACAGGCATGAGCAGTCATGTGACAAGAACAATCTATCTGATATGTATGGTATGGTGTATATATGGATATATAATGGTATATGGATATATGTGGTATGGTATGTATGTGGATTTCCAGAAGGATTTGATGAGATCGCTTGCAAAGGACTCTTAAATCCTCTCACTTTTGGCAGGATAAGAAGGATGGTCTTCTCATGGATCATCCACTGGCTAAAAGATAGGAAGCAATGGATGGGAGTAGATGGCTGGTTTTCACATTGGAAGGGAGTTACTAGTTTATTCCCAAAGGACTCTGGCCTGGAGTTTGAGCAGTTGTATTATAAATGATCTGAGAAAAGGTGAACTGACAGTTTTTGCTGTGATTTTGTGATTATTCCAGCTAATGACAATTCAAACTAAATGCGAAGAGTTGCATGATACTGAGGGCAGAGGAAATTCAGTGTAAATAAGTACAAGGCAAGGTACATGGAGAGAAACATCCTGAGTATATACACAGATTGCTCTGAATTAGCTGTTCTCTCTCCAGAAAGAGATCAGGAGACTCTCTAGATAATGACATGAAAAAATCCATCTCTCCCCAGATGCCCTATAAAGAAGAATTAGGAATGGAACAAAGAATGAAACAATCAAGTTATGCATAATAAATATCTTATTAATATAATGAAGAATGAATACGATAGATTTTCAAGGCATCAGCATGACACAAGAGCATAAACGCTGCTGTAGGAAGTGTTTGATTATCTGTGCTGCAGACAGATGAGGGCTGGGAGCTGAGATGCCAGGGGAGCGTCGCTGGAGCGACTCAGTACTCCTTTCTACCCACCTTGCTTTAAGACCAACAACTTCTGCTGGAGAGGCCACTTAGGGGGGCTCTCTTCTTTTATCACCAGAGCTAGATTTGTCAGCAACCTCTGTCCAAAAGGGCTTTTGATGAGATTTAGGATTTGAGTGCCTATGTCCATTTAGATAATGGTGCACAGGCTCCCGAGCATGTCTTAACATGCTATTTTAGATTAAGTATTTATCTAAATTTAACTTTCAGATACCTTTTCTTCCTAAAAATATACATTAAAGTATTTGTGCACTACATATATTTTCATTATTTGTGTATTGGCCAGGTTATGGTGGACTAAATTGTGGCAAGAGATGTTACTGAGGCAGTGCCCAGCACGCTGCCGTTGAGCGCTGGAACACCTCTCATTTGGAAGAGGATGATACAACGGAACAAACGTTTTGCTCAGCAAATTTTCTCAGTAACTTGTATATGAATTGAATTATTTTCCTAATTCTTAACCAAGAGACCCTGGAGTCCTGACTTCTTTTTTTGCATAACACCATTTAGCAAACTATTCTTGCAATCGCAGATAACTCTACTTTAAGTTTCTCTCCTCATTTTGTTCAAAATATCTATTAGCCCTCCAGGCATCAGAATGTTTTAGCAGTAGGTGAAATGGTCCTTGTGTGTGTCTGCATGTAAGTATATATTGATATGGGGAGGACCCAGTCACTCAGCAGAGGCAGCGTTTAGTCACTCGTGGGGATTTTGTTCAAGCCAGCAGGACACGATCAGGTACATAGATGGTAGCTGCAGGGGTTTCTAATATTGCTAGTGTGCTTATAGTATAGCATGGAAGGTGCTATATGAATATCACTTGCTTTATTAGTACCAGTAATTACTTTTTATGCTTTACATTCATTTTATGCTCTTCATAAGAAAATGCAAACGCTCCAGACTACCTTAACCTTCAAGCACATCAACGCGATTCATTCCAAGGGTTAACTGTGCTTGTAGTTTACTGTATTAGTCCCAGTTGTATTCAACATAAAAATGTTTTTATAGCACAACCAAATACCAGCATATTTGCGGTTGCAGTCAGATGTTTTTAACTATATTGGATCTAACCCACAATGGTTTCTGAAGATATTTCCATTGTTTTAGCCAGATTTAGAGAGGCTGGATTAAGCTGTGGCACACCAAGCCCAGTGGTGTTTACAGATGTCAGTATCAGTCTTAAAGGGCAAAGAATATGATGTTCCATAAACCTTTATACAGAAATAAATACCTCACAGCAAAAATGTTTTTGTAAGATCAGTTACTATTTCAACTGTAATGACCTGCTTAAAGAAGGTCAGGGGCCAAATTCTTCTCTCATTTACCCTGGCGTAAATCCATAGTAGCGTAAGTGTAGAATGCAGGCTCGGCAGTGTAGTACTTGGGAGTTAATTTTCCCCTCACCCACAATGATTTAATGCAATCGGTTCTGTTTGAATTATTAATTTAGCGAACTATTCCGTGGATAAGATAGTCGGTGATAAACTGCATACCGTGAAAAATGAATTCAATCAGAGCTGCGGGGCAGAACGTTGTTCCCAGCAGAGCTTATTTTAATCGTCTCTTTCTAAAAAGAAAACTGTTCGTGTTGATCTGCTGAAAAAGTGGTTCGGGTGGGAAATGTTACCATGTTTAAACTAAATAGGTAAGTTAGTAATACATTGGTGTTCTGATCCAGCTTTACAAGTGTATCAGACCCTAGAAATCCTCAACTCATAACTGCCAATGCAAACAACCTCCAGCCTTGCTCTATTTTCCAAGCAGTGTTGAACAAAAGTTCTGGTGTGTACATGTTCCTAATTTTTGCAGTTCTGTTCCAGTTTTAAATGTTATGGACTTTTTCTGTGTCATCTTTAACTTTCAGTTACAATTTGTATTTCTAATCTTTACTGTAAGCAGGGAACAGCTCTTTTAATGAAAAGACCTAGTACCAATTTAAATATCAAAAAATGTTGTAGTAGATATTACTTAAAGGCTAATTTTTTAAAATCACATACTTGACTTCCATGTGTGCAGTGCAAGTCCAGAGTATGTACACAAGGAACACCACATCCCTCTTGAAAATCAGTAGCAAATCTGTTTTGCTTAAAATAGAAAGCTCTTTAATGCAGCCAAGCTGGAAAAGTGATTCAAAGTCCTAGGTTGTGAACATCCCTTGTAGTAACAAGCTACCTGTGGTTCTGGACCTAATCCCAAATTACCTAGGGCAGACTTCACATGTTCAACCACCTGAAGAGCAAAAGTAATTTGAAGAGCCTATACACTCCTCTGCTTATTTTCTAAATGCAGCTCAGTCCTATATCCATTAATGTGGTATTGCTCAGGAACCTGACTCTGCACTGCTCTTCTAGCTTTCAGCTGCTTCTGCTTCTCGTAACATGCACGTGTAACTCTTGCTTAGCCTGGCCACTTCCTAACGTTTCACCTCTCAGGTGTCAAGATGACTTGATTTTCTGTGTGAAGGCGGCTCATTGATCATTCCAAGCACAAAGCCACGTTAAAATGTGATCCTTCCTAGATGATCTTCACACTGTGTGGTTATTTGAACACACTCTGTATCCTGGTCACTGGGAAATGGGAGAAAGAGTGAGTCAGGCGGGCTGGTTTTGCAGCACTTTGACACTGCGTTATACAGAACTGCTTGAGTTTCCCTACTCAGCCATGCAGCGTATTTTTTAGTAGATAGTTTCTATATTAAAACCTGATTTTTTTTGGATATGCAATGGATAAATTTCTCTCAAATAACTGTTCCTAATTTAAAAATTACACAAATACAGTAACAAGTGAGAGGACTTTTATTGTAGTTTTAATTCAACACAGAGCACAATATATATAACCATTGAAAACAGAACCACAGCTTGACAGACTCAGATTTGGCGCTTCCCTAATCCTGTGGGCTCTGTGCAAAACTCTAATGGAAAAATACACAGGAAAGGATATGATGAGATGAAATCAAACTGTCTGCAGCTCTGCAGAGATACTGCTCCCTTTGGGGAGGGCTTGGGGTGGAGGGAGTACCTAGCAATGCTGAAGAAGCCAAAGTCTTGGCATGAAGACTCTGTAGGGAATCAGGACTTTTTCTGTTAGCATCCAAAACTCGGTGTTGAAAGCTGCCTGCCTTCATGGTCCCCCACCCTCTGCCCTGGAAGCAGGGCTGACTTCAGAGCCCCACTGCCATTTGATGTTCCCATCACCATGCAAAAGGCCGGGGACTCTTTGAAAGTTTATGGTGGCATTTGCTACGCCAGATGGATTTCTATCCAGATGTCCTAACAGCTGCTTGGAAGGCATGCTGTACAAAATGATTACTTCCCTGTTGCACATGCAGTTCCTACACGCAGAAAAGACATGGAAAGACATTGGCAGATTTAGGGGTAAAAGGAAGCACAAGTTTTATTTGCCTTGTTTCTCACGTGCTGCGAGAAACCTGGTGCTTTTATTCTTCTTCTTCTTTAGGTCACTTGAGATAGAGTTCCTCATTTCTTGTTTTCCAGTTGCATACTCTGAACCCAAGATTTGAGCTCAGATGTGCAGGAAATGCTGCATATGCGACTCGCTTCTGTATTTCAGCCAGACTCATTTCTGCACGCTAGTTTGCAAATGTGTCAGTCACACACTTCTGAAAATCATATAGTCTTTTGCCTATGATTTCTATTATTCCCAGTTTGTGAAAAACTGCAAAGCACAGACTGGGAGATAACAGCTGTGTAAAGCCACATGTAAGTCAATTAAGTCAAAGACAAAATTGCCTTTAACTTCAGTTTGGCCAGGATTTTACCCTTGCCCTTTTCCCAAGAATAATGATAACATGATTCTGCAAGCATTTGTATCTACCACCAAAGACCTGATGTTACAAAGTACTTTGTGGACATTGATGTTTTTCCAAAGAGCTGCAAGGAGTCTTCTGGTCCCCACCCAGCCAAGCACTCACTGAAGCACTCTGTTGTTGGGAAAATTTCTGGTTCTGTGCATGCGTGTCTGAGTAGAAAATCTAATGCACTGGCCTTGAGGATTTACCTTTCTCCAGGAGAATCAGTGCTTTGAAAATGTTTTACATAGCTGGCCAAAAAAATATGGACAGCCAGCCTTTTTCAAAGCTAGCTGTCTGCAATGTGTCCTTGCTTGTGCCTAGAGAGGCTGGGCAGTGCTAGCTGTTGGCCTTTGAAGTCAATGAGATTACTCACAGAATAAGGTGCTTGAGGCAGAATTAAGCATCTGGGAAAGGCTACCTCAGCAGTGGCTTAGCAAGTTGCTGATGGAGGTGTATCTTCTTTCTGGATGTAAAGAAATGACAAGGAAAATCTTTGAGGACTGTGTTCTGAGCAGCTCTCTTTTTTGAAGCTAGACATGAAATGGGTATGAGAATGGGGCTGGGTTACATTTTGCAATGTGAACGTGTTTTTGAAGCAGATCCTTGTAATCAAGTAGATGGGATGAACAGTTCTTTCTTCTCTTTTTATTTATTTGCTCATGCAGTAGAACCAGTCAGTGTCAGGATGTCGTTGTATTAAGAGTTGCTTAAATGCACAAAAGGCAGCTGTCCTGCATGAAAAAGCCCACAGTGCTTGGAAGTTTGTTGTACGCGTAAGAGAAAAAGTCTGTTCTTTCAGCACTATGTTTCTTGCTTTCAGAGTAAGCACTTGTTTTTTGGAAGTAGTCTGGACAAATAACCAGTTTTTTAAATCAAATATTCAGCTACAGTCTTCTCAAGGAGTTACAACTGTTGTGTATATTTTGTACATTTTTCCCTCAAAATAAATAAGAACTAGTAGTTTTACTAAAAATGCATGCTGTTTAACGTGTGCTGTAATCGCTCTTGTTGCCCATTACAGTACCAAAAAAAAAAAGAAAAAACCTTAGTGAAATTCAGCCTTAGAGAGTATATATCTCTTTCTTCATTAGGAAGGTGATCCAGTTTCAGTTTCTGAATGTCCTAGTTAGTGTAAAGAAGCACAGATCTTCTGCCAAGTTCAATTAAGAATAGCTCAGGTAGGAGGTGAGTATTTCCATAGCAAATCACAACTTACTTACCTTCTCAAAACCCCTCCTAAAGGAGTTTTTCTGATGGGGCATCAGTCCATATTTGGTCTTCATTCCCTCATTCAGGTACAATGATGTGACTATATCTTTTTTACGTGATAACTTTTGTGGGGTTTTTTGTTGTTGTTAATTTGTGGTGTTATTGAAGTTTCATTTCAGGGTGTACATATTTAAAAATTTCACTTCTTGAAACACAGCTAGTTATACACAAGATTTTACAATCTAGAGTAGATCTGAAATGGCTGGGGCAGGTAGTGTACAAATGAGAAAAAGGAAGGGATGAGGTAGTATGAGTTTTTATAGCAGTAAGATCATGGATTTACTTTGTCTAGACACATACATATCTTGGTAGTTTGATTACAGTAATAAGGAAATAATATTGCTATGTTGCAGTTAGACTGTAATTATACTGTTTCCAGTGTGTAATTACTACTTATAAACTGCCAAACAACCAATTCAATTACTGATGTCCTTTTGGCAGACATAATCATGTGTATGTTTTTATAGGTCAGGTGTACTGACCTCTTACAGTATGGTGAATTATTCTGGGCTGAGTATTTTACTTTCTGGTTATAAGCATTCATAACTATCAATACTCGAAAGCAAAACTGCACTGTAGTTGAGATGAGTCCAGGCTTTGCTCTGTGTGGGAGGGAGTAAACGGGACAAATCACAGTGTATCTCCTGGGTTCTTTCATAATAGCAATTACTCTGCATCGTGTTGCGCACAGTGTGCTTCCCAAAGTACATTGCTGTTCCGCTGCCTCCTGCCTTCTGCTTTGCTTTTGGGAAGGACTTTCCAAGCCCTGCAAGGACTAAGGGCTGTGAGGGGTCCCTCGGCACCAGCTCCCAGGGCTCCTGTTGTCCCCAGGCGCATGTGTTTGATCCAAGTAGCCAGGATGTAGAAGCAAGTGAAGCCTTTTATAGCAAGACTTATGTTAGAAATGTTGACTTTGAGGAAAAACATCAATAGAAAGTCCTTACTTTCATGTCCAGAAAAGATCTATCAGTTATGTAGTTCTCTCAGATACTAAAGAAAGAAGGAAAAAAAAAAGACAAAGAAAAGCTATCTGCAAGTTCTGGCAACAGCCCAATTTACAAGAGTATTTGGCCATTTAGCCCCACTTATGACCTCTTTGAAATCACTGTCTAACTTCCCATTGCCTGGATTTTCTCTGAGTCCCTAGTCTCAGCTGTTGATGGAAGATATGGTAAATAATGTTGGACACTTGAAAACCCCAGATTAATTCCATGTAAACGTCATATAGGTCAAGAAAGATTGTGTTTCATGTTATTTACTGATACAGGGCAGCATTACCAGTGGAATTTGAACATCCTATACTCTAACATCCTGGTTCATTTGGCACTCCTTAATGGAAAACACAGAGCAATTATATGCAGACAATGCTGTAATGGAAAATAATTGAAGACAGCCATGGTTTGGGGTTTTGTTTTGTTTTGTTTTTTAAACAATGCATGCCAGGTCCTGCATGAAAGCATCCTCTTTTTTCTTCCCCAACATAAATGCAGCCAATGTTTGAACCACATATGAAACCACAGTTCTGGGACTCTAACTTCACAGCCAGCTAGAAATGACCCAAACAACATCTGCTACATTTAGACTTTGAAAGTACTTTTTCACTTTGTTGAGTTCCTGTCTTTGCTCAAATAACCCTTCGTAGAGTTAATGTTTTGAAACTGTTTTATCCAAGTAAATGGACAACTTGATGGTTTTTTGAATTTCAGCAATGGATTTGTGTGAAAATCCATCACATAAAAACGGATAAAGTATATGTGTGTGTAAGTCTGTGTGTATATAATATCTGAAGCATTTCTTGTTATGTCTTCCACAGAGCTGTGACAGTTAAAGCAAGCTCCTTTTAAGTTAGCATATATTTGATGTCCCCTTGCTTTTTATGGTTTTAAGCATCAGTATTTACCTCTGCATAAGTGAAGCTTTCAACACAGTAGTTCTAATATTAATGTGACATATATGCCTATTCTTGTTGCTCTTGTTATTATTAATAGTAATAATAATACTTGAATTACGGTAGTACCTCAAGGCCCAGCCCTCATCTCACTGGGATTTTACAAAGAGTAAAAGAAGAGTCCCTTTCCAGACAGAAGATCAATTAGAAAGCAGGCACAAGAGAGGAGCCGTGAGCCACAGCAGATGAGTAGAGGAGCTGAACTGAGTGTGCTGATCCCACATCCAATACCCAGTCAAGGGAACCAGGAATAATCAAGTCTAATTGATCTGGAGAGTCCAATACACCTGAGTGATGTTGCATGCGTTGCAGCAATGCAGCTGAACCTCCAGCACCTGTAGGGACTTCAGCCCAGTACCTCCGGGGGCTTTTCAGCCACAATCAAGAAGCAATAATACAGGCTGACAGCTTTCAAAAGTCTTGTACTTCCTCTGCCAGATGGGCCATTGGGACAGAGCGGTCGTTTGTATGTTCAGAAGCCAACTAGAGGGTATGAAGTGAGAAGAGAACTGAAATAGTGGAATGAAACTTAAGCCCTTTTATATTGATAAGTTATCCTGATCCTTGCTAAGGATCTGATCACCTATTCCTTACTGCAGTATTGCAGTAACGAATTGCTCAGTGATCTGCCTACACGTGCAGGGCACTTGGCAGCCAGAACCCACTCTAGTTAGTGTATGCTGTTGGACCTGTGCCTCCCTCCCAGGCGTGCACGGGTTCAAGCCCATCTCCCCACCCCTGCTAGCAGAATTTCTGGCTGTGCTCAGCAACCCATCATGGGTCTAGCTTCCCTCTGCTCCCTTTGGAAGTACTCAGTTTCCAGGACTCGTTCAAAGAAGCCCCTGAAGATCTGGTTTGGGTTTACCATCCTGAAAACAAAAAGGACTGGCTTAATGGGTTAAGCCTCAGGCTTTAGGCATGTGGTGTCAAATTCAAATCAGATGTAATTGAGGATATATTATATGCAAGTAAATATGTGTGAGAGACTGTAAGTTAGTGTGATTTGTACACCCGAAGCAGACAGCAAGGAAATGAACCTAGGAGCAAGAGCGTAAGATGACGTAGCCCCACCTGATCTCACGTTTCTTCTTACATTGGCTTAGCCAATGCGCTTCCAAAGCACATTCTGGCAGATTCCTGTGCTTGCTACAGCACCACCATTGTAGGGTCTTCCCAGTCATCTTGGTCAATAGAAGCTCTGAAACCACTGGGCCAACATCCAAAGTTAACAAAACATATTTTCTCATATTTTACTAATCACATTAGTATAGCATCACTGTGTATTGGTTACAGTGGACCTGAAACCAATTCATGGATTAGCAGTGACATATGTTGCTTAATGATGCTCTTCAGCATCAGGACAGCTAAGGTTTGAGTGGAGAGATGTTCTGTATGAGGATCTTTTTGTAGGAGTTGGTTCACATGATAAAAAAAAATTACAAAGACTCCATCCTTTAAAGAATTGGTGTCTATATACATATAAATTCTTTTAAAGCAAAAATTGAGAAGGTTCTTAATTTATTTCAAGAATGGAAAGTTTTACATATGAGAAGGAGTTTATTTTATATTGGAATTTATAGTATTTTATGTTTTAACTCTGCTTATGCAGACAATTCACTTTGACATTTTGAAAACCGTGCTAATAGTGGAAGCCTTGTTTGTATACATCAGCTTCTTCTTCCACGTCTTAGCCATCTGTAACGGCACTCTGTCATCTGGTAGGTTCCTATGCAATGAATTTCACGTTCATGTTGTTATGAGAAGTTTAAGAACTTGCTCTTCTTCCAAGTGCCAGAAAAAGAGAGATTTGTATCAGAACCCGAACAGGGAAAGACCTTGTAGAAGAACCTGTTGATGTAGTTTTCACACCCACTTTCAGTAACTTAAAGCTACTCTTGGAAGTAGCTTATGTTATAGAACATTGCGTGAAGAGTAATGTCCATTAAGTTATGGTCTATGGGAGCAAAGTAACAAAGTGGAAAGCAAAGGAAAGAGGACTGAGAGCTCTCTCTCTCTCTCACACACACACACACACAACTAGGCCTGCTTTCTTGCACTAAGTCATTCATTGTCAGGTTGGGCAAGTTTCTGTGTCTTTCCTTATTTGTAAAAAATAGTGTAGTTCCATACTAATTCCCAGTGGAACAGGTACATTATGAAAAGCTTTGATGCAAAGTGCTCAGCGAGTGGTATGCCTCATTGTTATTGTTCCTTTACTTTAACTATGTTAAAGAATACATGTATGCCCACATTTTAATTATTCCTTTGTCTAAATCCACTTAAATTATTTGACCAACTGATAGACAAAATATTATGCAACAAATATATCTACAGTTCATTGTCACAAGACTATGGGAATTGTGAGCAAGCAGGCATTAAAAAAAGCTTCAAGCGCTATTCTTGATCGCTATGTATTGCTGGAAATGAAGGCAGGAAATCCAGCCTCCTACAGTGACAGATTAATAAATTACAGCCTAATTCTGAGCTGGTGAATTTATGGATTGTTTTTTTCTCTTCAAAAGCTGAGTTTTCACCCAAGTCCTGAAGGGGAAAGCGCCATTTCGTTGTGTATGACTAATTGGCACGGACCCGATGTGCTATTGATGCAGTTTTAAGCTGTGCGTAAGCAAGCCAAACACCCAAACAAGCAACGATGGGTTATGTTAGGAGTTTTTGAAGATCATTGTATGTGGAAAGGGATCACAGTGTTTGAGTCTGCAGCTGCCTTAGGAGCGAGAAGTCCATCTGGCCTTGTAACTCAAGTACTAATGGAAGTGATTAGGGAATTGCCAACACGGCAAGTAACAGCCTCCCTGGTGGCACTGGCTTTGATTGATTTTATGCAGCACCGAGAGGCTCCATGTTTCATACTCAGGCACCCCACGTTCAGGATCAGAGGTTATGGGGATGGGAAGGCAGAAGCAGTATGATGTCTTCATTACTCTAAGGAAAAAAGCCAAACATGCTGAACACCAGCACCGCTTCCCCAACTGCCATTGGCATCAGCTCCAGAGACACAGGGTTGCCAAGTGTCTTGGCTGATAGTGGCAATTGGAGCTGTCAACAAAGGCAGGGGGTGGGGGAGACAAAAGGAATTATAGGAGTGACGAAGAGAGCCAATTTAGGGTCTCCAGCTAATACCAGCCCACTGTGAACAGCAATGACTCCAACGAGATTATCTGTGTTCACAAGAGTTGCAGAATTGCACCCTTCAAGATACTTTGAGCGTACATTGGTTGCTCTTAAATGTACATACGTATGCGTGTTTGTATGTGTATACAGCGGAATTACAACCTGGGGCATGGGATCACCCTAATGTATAGAAGAGGAAGCATCTCTACTGTGTGGTTCTAACCATCAGCAGCAATGTTTCTGCCGTGTCTAGAGGTGCTCCTGTGCTCATGGGGCTAAAGGCAGGGTGTTTTTTCAGTTTGCTCTGCTGGCTCTTTCCACAGTACAAAGCAATGGCCCTAGCTGGCTGCTCTGAGCAGCTGTTTCCCTCCATCCTCCCCCTACCTTCTCAAGGCTGCTGGGGCTGATTACGTGGTGGTGGAAACCTGCAGATCCAGGTGTTTGCAGAGCCTGCCCTGTGGCTGTGAGGTCCCTTCCTGCCCCAAATGGAGTACTTCTGAATCTGCCCAGTTTTCACTGAAATGGAAACTCCCCAGCAGAGCCACCGTCAGAGAGACTCTGCTCGCCTTCCCTACAAATAAAAGACATTGACGCTACTAAAGTTCTCCTTGGCAGAGGAATAAGCTTGAAACATTTCAGACCAAAGAACTGTTTGCATAATTTTTATGGGAGCCAAATACATCAACAGTCGCATTGAAACTACCCAACCGGACAGTATGTTACAGGGCAGCTGAGGGTGCCGAGCTCCAGAATTGTAGAAGTAGTCTGAACTGAGCAAATGAGGAACGTGATACCCCATTATGTGATTTCAGCTAAGATACACAGTTATGTTAGGTCATTTAATATATGGTATCGTTTAATACAGTCTGGCAAAAATAACCAGTTGAATCTGTTTGCGTTACAGAAGTGAAAGCGTTCTGTGTTTTTTTCATAGTTGTGTTACCAGGCCACGTTATGTCTTGTTGATGTGAATAATTAAAATGAAAAAATATAGTTTAAAACAAGAAAAAATATTCTTGAGTATTTTGCTTCATATTCTTTGCCCAAAAAAGTATCTTTTTTAAATTTTCTCTGTAATTTCAGTTTTAAAAAGTACTCGCTATTCTCCTTTAAAAATCCTCCCGTTATAAAAAGGAAAAGAAAATGAGAATTTTCTTCCTCCCTCTCCCTCCTTTCTTTCTTTCTGAGCTTTCCCTCTGGCGCAAGGGAAGACGAAGCAGAGAGGGACCAGCGCTCTCGGCTTGGGCTCCCCGCTCCCTTCCGAAAGCCGCCGGGGCCGGGGCTCGGCGTTTCGGGACGCCGGCGCCCCGCGTCGTACCGCGAGCGGGGAGCGCGCCGGCGCGCCGGGGCGTCTTTGCCGCCGCCGCCGGCCGAGGGCTCTTGGGCGAGATGCGCGCGCCCGAGCGCGGGGAGGAGAAGAAGCGGCCTTAAAAACTGGTGGCCGCGCGCCGGCGCGATTGCGACCGAGGCACGTTAGCTAATGTTTGAAATGTGAGCGCAGGGTCAGCGGATGAACCGTACCGTAAACACACATGTCAGCGGGAGGGCAGGGGCGAGGATAAAATTAGAACCATGTGCAGCTCCGGTTCTCCCGAAGCCCGGAGGTCGCGGCCCCCGCGGCTTAGAGGTCCCTCGACGGGGAAAACTATAATAATGTCGTATGTCACGCCGGGAGACGCTGTGCTTATTAATTTTTGTAAGGTCCATACAATTGCTAAGAAAAATGTTTGGTGCTGTGAAGGGGAGCGTCTCTTTAAAGAACATCTGGTTTTTATCACAGAAAACTGCTCTCGAGTCGGGCCTTAACACAATACATGGAAATACAGTTAGAACTCACAGTGAACTGTAACTAATCCCACAAACTGAAGAATCAGCACAAATCGCTAAATACGATATTTAGGGCAAGCGAATAAAGTCATCTGATAAACTCGAGCGCTGCCTTGTTACCGCTATAGATGCTGTTGTTGACGAGCGCTGCCCAGGCTGGCCTCTCTCTGCGCTCTGCCCCACTCCTGTCCTAACTAGCGCGGAAGCTGCAGCGGGATTTTTCGTCTTTCTTCCCGCCATTAGTAAATTATGAACGGTGCTTCTCCCAGCGCCGCGACTTTGCGGTCGTTGCGTGCGCTGTAGGCGGGACGGGGGAGCAGAGAGGAGGTCAGGTCCGCGGGCAGCGCGCCCGGCGGAGCGCCCGCGGCCGGCCGGCCGGCGGGACGCGGAGCCGGCGCTTAGGAGGAGGCGGCGCCGTTGGACACATGGCGGCCCTGTGAACGGCGCCAACAGGAGCGTGCTCGCCTCCCTTACCTCGGGCACCGGCAGCCTCTCGTGCCCGGGGGATACAAGCTGCAGAAAACGTTCTGGAGAGGCGCTTTTCTGGAATAGCAGGCGCTCATGGGACTTTTTTCTCTTAAAAAATTTGGGTTTTTTCTTTTTCTTCTTGCATTTAGTGTGCATCTGCTCTTATACAACAGTGTCCTCTAGAGGAATAAATATGGGACAGAGAGGGAGAGGTCCTGAGTTCTAGGCTTTGCCTCGCCGTTGATTTTKCTTGTGCTGATAGGAAAACATGTCTGCCGCTTTCTCCCTAACGCTAAAACAAAATGTACCTGTTTCAAAGCATAGCTATGAATATGCATTAACCACAGCTTCTCTGGCTCTTTGAAGATGCAGCACATGTATTTTTCTAACAGAAGCATATTAGAAAATATCAGGGTCTTGCTGATCTTTCCATTCTTCGGGGCACTGTAATTCCAACCTCACTGTCTTCTCTTTCCAAGCCAGATTTCTCTTCCTTTCTTCAATTTCCTATCACGGTTCCACTTGTTGCATTTCTTGCTTGCCAGAGAGCTGTTTCATCTCCCTCTCTGCATTTCAAAGCCAAGGCCCTGAAGTTGTCTGGGATGAGTATAGCCCTGATAGCGGCCAAAGCAAGGAAGGAACTGGATGTACTACTTGGTTCACACGAGTCCGTGCTAAACCTGTTTTCAGCTGTTTTCTCAAATGCAATTACTGAATGCCACCCAAGCCAATAAGGCTAGTGTCCTGACTTTTTTCCAGTCTCTGTATTCGTGGATATACAGGTCTTTTCCGGCTGTTTAGAAGAGGATTCAGGAACGTAGGGCCAGAAAGAATCACCTTCTGTCTTTGAGGCAAATCTCCCAGTCGTAGAGAGATGCCCAACTTAGGAGCATGCAGACCTTCCATCCTGTAATCACAGGACACAAAGCACATCCTGTCACCCTCCACAGGAACATAGCACGAGAGATCAAGGTAGAGAATGAATAATTCTTCCTGGCCACCACAAGCTATGAAAGCTTGAAGCTTAAAATTAATTCGACATAAATATACTACAAACAGAGCTATATTTTCCTATTTTCAGGAATTTTTCTAGTTCAGTTAAACAGTCTTTTCCATAATGCCTTCAAACTCCATCTTAAAGCTGTTTAGGCATCTTGTCACCACTAGCCTAATGTGGGAGGAGACTGCAGAATTTCACTCTTCAGACAGCTRGAGACCTCTTATCTAGTTTAGCTGTACTTACTTGTGACCAATTTCCTACTATTTGATCTTATGCTCTCTGAATATATTTATAACCAGTCATATATCTCTTCTAAGCCTTTGCTTTAAGAGGCTGAACAAGAAAAGTTCCCCTAATTTCCTATCACAGGATGCACACTCTCCCCCTAATCATTCCTGACATCCTTCTTTGAAACATTGTTTCTTCTAAATACTGTAGTCCCGAAAATACCTGGAAAGAGGTTGTCGAGGAAACCTGAGACTATGAATGTTGAGTAAATTGTGTGCGTCTGCCTGTATTCAAACACAGAGATGGTGCACTCACAYATGTATCTTCACATGTATTTTAAAAGGAGAGAAAAAAGTATCAAGTTTAGAGGCCCCACCAAGTTCTCACCATGTGCTTGGGCTGGAAGACCTCTTGGAGTCCCCATTTGCTCAGTGTAAACAGCCAGGTGGAAGGTGCAATAGGAAGACAACCAAAGCAGTCTGGTCGAGAAACTATAGCCACCTCCTCTTCCGATCTAAGAATTGCGTAACTGACCTAGCTGATTTTTTAGAAAGTTGGTCTGTGCCCATACAAGTATGGCTACCATAAGCAAAATATTGGTAACAGCATAAAGAAACCTTAGAATCAGACATGTTCTTATCATGTCATCTTACATACTCAAGTCATCTAAAAGCATTTTATAAATCATAACAGTCTTCTTAATACATCATCAGAACCAGTAAAATCTTTGTGTGCTACCCCATTCTATTTTTCATTTTGCTTATTTAAGCCTTTTAGAAATGTGTATGGCTTAAATGCTCATATAGCTGTCACTACTTTCCTCTGATTTCATTACCTGCAAATTCTTGATAGAAAACTGTACACTGAAACTAATACATTGTGGAAGACTTAAAATGGTATTTTGGATGACTTCTCCTGGGTCACCTTGTTAAGGCAGTCAGCACTTATTAAAATATGAGTAGCTTAAATACATGTGACCTTATTCTGCTCTGTACTTAAAGGCTACCCAAATTATGGACTTGATTCTGCAGTCACATCTGTGCTAACATACACTTATATATAAGCAGAACGTCATTCACTCTAGCAGGGCTTTGTGCGACTAACAGTTCTGTAATCTTGATCAAATTTAATAGCCAAAAGAAGAGGCTAACTGCAAATCAGTAGAGGAGAAATGCAAATCTTGCCCACCCCACAGAAATAAGAGGGCTCTGTGTTCCTGTACCCTACCCTAATCATTTTTAGATACATTTAAAAGCCAACCCAAAATCTAAATGAATGCAAAACCAARCTGCAAATTGACTTCTGGCATTTTGGATGCTCTTATTTAGGTGCCACTCAGTTTTGGTGGCTCTGCAAAACCAAACTTACATTATTATCACATCTGTACTTCTAAGGCTGCTTCTGGCACCATCCAGGGCAATCTGAAGCACAATTAGCAGAGTAAAACGCAGTGAAATTTTGTTTGAAAATGGCCTATTATTGTAATCCCATAGCTTCTCTTAACTGAACAGTGTGTCAGACTTTTTCACTGGAAAGCCATTTTTTCGTATTCCTACTCTCATTTCCTCAGATACAACTCTTCAACAATTTCTCACATTCAACCCCATTCACTTAAAGTTTGACATCAAATTTGGAGAAAGTTGGAAAGTTTTTTTTTTTTTAATTTGAGAAAAATGAACCCATTTTTCTAGGGTTTTTTTTTTTTTTTTTTTTTTTTAAAAACTTTTCCAAAAATAATTTTTTTTTTAATTTTTTTTTTTTTTTTTTTTTTTTTAAAGACTATCCCAAAAATAGCTTTGCTGTGAAATTCCACATTGTTTCTTTAGCTGTTGGGTTTAAGGTACTGTAGTGTAAAGTAGTAAAGAAGCCAGATTCTCGTAGATGTTAGAAACTTATGTTGGTGAATGACGCTGTACCTGGGAAGGAAAGGGATGAGCGCTGGAAGCTTTCTGAATCTGCAGTTCAAATTGAGATGTGGACGTCTGGATTGTTGATGTTGCCCTTGTAGTAGCACAGGATGGACTGAAAGAACCCCGTTAGCTTTCGTCCTCTGACACATCATGCAGGGCTGTACGGTAAATGTGTGTGCTGAACCTCAGCCAAGCTGCATTCCTCATTCAAGAGTGACTCGGGGATTAAGACAGTTCCTCGGTGGTTCCTACACCCTCCATTTGCATGCTCATCTGGGAGAGTGAGGACATGGGAAGGTGGAAGGCATGCTGAGTTGTTCTTTATCCTTGTTCGTTTCTAGCTGGGGTTTTTTGTTGTTGTTGTTTAACATTTATCTTAACTTTGTGTTTCCCTGTTCTCAAGTGTTCGTAATTTAACACTACAAATTCTACTAAGGAGCACCATTTCCTCTCTCAATTCAAAATGAATGAATGAAAAAATTTAATAATGTGTAAGTAGAGTGAAGGACAGTTGTAAAGTTGTACTAGAGTATCTATTTGGACATTCACTTTCAACAGTTTTTAAACAATTGCTTTAGGTGCTGTGGTAGTATAGTGATGGACATTTATATAAAGTCTCGTGACTAAGGAAAGTAGTGATTTTCATGTTTCCAATTCTGCTTTGCTCTGTGTCAGTTGAAGAAGCAAGGGTGGTTTTACCATCCTCAAGGCTCTAGAAGAGATCAGACTGTTTGACGACGTGCTACTTGTGGAGGCAGGGAGACATTTCGTTGTTGCCAAGCAGCCAACAGTTTCTGAGTTTTGAACATCTGAGTCGTGGTTCATGAGAGGTGCTTGTCTAAGCACCGTCAGGTGCCTCATTATGTTTTGCCACTAATTCCTGTGATGTGTCTTTATGTACTGCATCTCCATGGACAAAAAAAATGAAGGTTTACTTCTGAGATCTCTTCAGGCCCAAGGAAGGAGGACTCCTATTGCTGTCTTCTCTTCATGGCATCATTTGGGGGGATATTGCCAGATTCAGCAGACTTAGGTTTAGCATCTGCTGCGTGTTGAGCGTGCAGTTCTTTAGTTGCGTATCTGCATTTTAGGTAGGAAACAAATGAAATGCAGAAAATCTATTTTTGAAAAAATTGGAATTTATCCTTTTGCAATGTGCTACATGGCTCTAAGGCCTGTACAAAGTAACTATCTTCATAAAATTTGCTTTGCATTTAGAGGGAGAAAATCTGCAAAAGCAGGCTGATGTAAAAGTTCTTTGCAAAGTAAATAAAAGAGTGGTTTCGTTTCTATCAGGCATATGAAGGTGCAGTTTTCAACAGATTAATTCCTGGCTTTTGCATATCCTTTTCTGTGCATTTTTAAAAGCTGAAGGCTGCTATATTTCTAGTGCAGTGCGCCCAGGCTTTGTTGCTCTTAAGCACATACACTATTTTCTGGGTTTCATTTTCAATCCATAGTGAAAATGCAAAAGTAACCAGGGCTGGATATGAGTGAAAATTACAAAGACCAATAAATACACAGAATAGATAGAAGTTTGTGTGACAAAACTGATGGTTCACAACATTTGATAAATACTTAGTGCTAGTACTACAAAACAATCACTGCAATTAATCAGAAGTGAAGTCCACAGGTTGAAAGCCTCCAATGAGCAACTGTAGAAGGATTTTCAGAACGGCCTCAGTCTGTTGATGTATCTCGCCATAAAATCTTTCCATATTCATATTTGGTTTTTGGCTGAAGAAGTTAAACAGTGGTCTGGCTGCTAGTACAAAGTGTTCTGTCTCCGTTCCCCTCCTGACTTCCTGCATTTCCATGGCTCCAAAGCGAGGGAGGAGTCCGGAGACTGAGCAGAATCAAATGCAGGTGGGGATTATGTGCTAACCGGCCAAGACAAACAGCACTCGTTCTGTCTTCTATCTTTTCTTTTTTTCCCCGAACTGTCCTACATTTGAAGCTATCGGTCTATATTTGCAACTACTGGTGCATTTCAGTGGTACCGACTGCTGCAATTCCGCATCTCTCTCTGCCAGAGGGAAACAGGCCGGCTTGTTTCTTTTACATGCTCTCTCCGCAAAGACCTTTTTTCCCCCCTAATGGTTCAGTTTTAAAGGCAAAAAGAAAAGAAAAAAGAAAAGAAAAGAGAGAGAGAGAGAGAGAGAAGACAAATTAATGCAGTGAATAATAGATCTGTGCAAAAGCCTGGTAACAAAGCCAGAAGAAACTTGGCTGGCTTTCAGCTTTGTTACAAACTCAAAGCCCAGTCCAGGTGTGTGGAAAATTTTGTGACTGCTCTCCAGACTGCTGAGCAAAACTGAGCCCTCTTTCACTCAAGCCAGAGCTGATTCCTAGGTTTGCATGGCAACGTGGTGCAAGCCCAGGTCCCTTGGGATTTGTGGGTCAAAGCCTCAAACTCAAACCGAAGGGCACCTGACCCCCAGCACCACAAACTCACCAAAGCATAAGACAAAGAATGTGTCCCAGACTGCTGGATTTGACAGATCATTAATGATTTTCCCTTTAAGCCTCAATTTTTAATTATAAAAATCCACTGATTAAATTTTTGTTAGAAAATTCCTGAAATTTTGTAGCTGAGATATTATTATCTCTCTTCCTTTGTCCARCTACATCTGGTGAAAAAAGTTACAGTATAGTGGAGGAAAACAGAAGAAATCTCATCTTACTGTGGGCTAATTTGTCTTCCTCTGGCAGCATTTTGCCACATGATCTTGCCCTTGGGTCCAGCTTGACCCCTTCAGAGTCTATCCTTCTGGATATTGAGTGTAACCATACACTTCAAAAAGTGTGTACATTCAGCAAATATAAGCCTACAGCCCCTTTTTATGTGCTGTATCTTTAAATGCAAGCTTTTCTCTACATTAGCTCAAAGTGATTGCTGGTGGAGAGATTTGCCATGCTTTATCATGAAGGATGGTGATTCTTTAGGTCTTTGGTGGTCCTTAAATCTAAAATATGAGTCATCAGCTCCGAAAATACAAAACCTATAATGGCAGCTTTCATGTTTCAGTGACACGTCAGGGAAGCAGAGTCAACTGGACACAATCTGTGAGGAGGACCTCCCACTGACATCCTGCCACCCACCTCTCCTGGCCAGGTTTCCCTGCCTGCTTCCTTAGCGTCTCCCATGGGAATGGGAAGCTTACAATGGGAAGCTGAGGATCACCTCGGAGAGACAAAGGTCTTCATCAAGTTGTGTTTTTCCTCTGATCTTAGATAGCTCGGGGCCTTATAAGGAAAATGAGAAGTCTCACAGAACTTACCATCTAGAAAAAGCCTTCTGCTGTGGTTCTGCACTTRCTGAGAGGTGACAGAGGATTTAACTTGTATGGGTGCGGGGAAATTTTTTTGCTGGCAGTGAATCAACACCCAGCTCCCATGCCAGCACAAACTGCTCCCTGACACCAGCACCACAATCTGCTCAACATTTCTTGCTAGTACTGAGATCTCAGCTAATTTTAGGGCTGCAGGCAATTATGGAACCTGGTCGATCCTCCCCTTTTCCTCCTAGCTTTGTAGAGCTTCATAGACCAAAATCTGTAATGTCTCAGTACATGAAATACCGCTCAATACACATCCAGACATTTTCTGCATTACTAGAGGTACCCAAGCGTTTWTTAAAGGGCATCCCAAGTGGAACGCTGGGCTAATATACAGACTGAAATGGCGGCAGTTATACTCTTTGTGTAGCAATGTTCTCACACAAACAGAAATATCTCGCTGCCTTCTAGCTAACTGCCAAAAAAAAAAAAGAAAGTGCCCTTGATCCTTCTGCTTCAGGAGTTTCTAGTGATAGCCTAACATGCTGCAAGAGTTGCAACACTAAGTAGCAAGGGCTAGAAGAAACAAAGAGAGTCGACTGAGAGCGCCAAAGATTCTTCTGTGAACTCTGCAGTTCTGTTGCTTTCACCTTGCTCAGTAGGATACTAGAATGGGCAATCAGTGTCTGATGAAAGCAAGACAAAAACTGTCCAATACTAGCAAAGAGAGCTGCTTCCAATACCCGTAACTGTGTCCTTCTCTTGAAAGTTTTTTTCCAATAATTTTAAAGGTTGGTTATTAGGACTTTCTTTAATGCTTTTTTTTTTTTTTTTTTTTTTTTTTTGCTTATGATATCCTAGGTTAATACAGTTGGTTTTAAGTCTGGTTTAACTTTTTTCTGTTTACTCAATTTGGTAGAATTTAACTTGTCAGATTTTATTGCAGTGAAAGTCCTCTTTCCTGCTTCACAAATTAGTGCAGTGGAATTGCAAAAGCTCTAGGGGAAAAGTCAAGATGCAATTAAATGAATGATGAAAACACTCCTAAGGATATTAAAATCTTGGATTTTATTTGCCTGCTGTTTATTAACAAAATCTAGCGTCAATTTGAGTTTTAAATGACTTGATATGGTTTGGTTTTGAAAAATCAACAGTAATGCAGCAATGTAGGTCTCACTGGTTGCAGTAATACTTTATCTTAGAGCACCACTTTTGAAGTGATTGTCTGACAATCCCATTTATTAAGCTTTTTTGTTGTTGTTGCAGAGCGGTCTTAGAACATGGAGACTTTTGAACAAACCAAGCTGTAAATATACTCCAGGAGTACACTTTATGTGCTCCCCCTGTAATGGGCATGCCCTGCCTGGGACCAGTCAAGAGCTAGCTAGGACGTCCAGAGCAAGCCACCTCCAAACATACATAGTAGTAGTTTCAGGTCTGCCCCACCAGCTTTGCTCTGGAAATCCACCTGTGTTGCAATACATTACTTGCTAATGAGAAATGAGAARTATCATGAAATATGAGAATATAATGAGAAATAGAAAGCCACTATTTCTCCAAATTAACCTCAAAAACTATCTCCCCTTATCTTTTATTCTGCACCAAATGGGAATGCTAAATCTGAAGTGTTAGAGGAGGCAGATGAACATATCCTTGACTTGATTATGCCTTACTTAGTCACTAGTTGCAGCTAACAAAGCTAGGTCTGCAGTTAGAACCTGTGGGACTCAGTTGGCCTAGATTTGGTTTCTATTCTTGTGTATTTTAGGAAAAGTCATATAGCCTGGACTCGTTCCATAGCAGTTTACACAYCTGTTACTTGAAGTTCCCCTGGAACTAGAGACCTCTGAAGATTGCCCCATTGGCAACACTGGGAATCTAGAACACTTCTGCTTCAGGCATAAAGCATTTTTAGGGAGTCCGGGCCTTAGTGTCATCATGCCTCAGCTCCCCATTCATCACGAGACATGAGAATGGATGTATGGATCAGATGGCAGGTTTGTCTAGGCAGCGGAGAAAGTCTATGACGAAACTTTCTCCACGATAGCCAGTGTAAACTATGGGTGGATGGTAGAGCTACACTATATCCCCGTACGTGGTATACTCAACTYGGTTTTAAAAGTTCAGGGAACCTGAGTAAGATGGTAATGGCAATCCTGTAAGTTTCTGAGAGAGATTGATGCTTACAGTTTGAGACCAAAGAAGCTTTGTGATTTTAAATTGCATTTGAACTCTTAGAATGCATATAATTTTTGTGAGGTTCTAAGCAAGCACTCTTTAATTGGCCTCTGCTGAAAGCTTTATGAAAAATTATGATTTTTGTCAACCTTGGTAGAAAAAATGTATTGTGGAATATAATGGACATCCTTACAGTTAAGTAGTTGTGGCCTCCTAGCAGATTACATTTCAGCTGGTCATGYCTGTTTGACCTGGAAAATAATGCCTTCATTGTAAGACAGTTCTTTTAACCTTTAAGACTGAAACATTGCACACATGCTCCTGCATCTACTGAGTATTTTTATGAATGCATGATGTGGATGGTGCAAGCTGAAAAGGGAGGAAGAATACAGGGGCCAAACACTTGTATTCAGTTTGGTGCAGTGTGCTGTACAGAATGGACCATATCAGGCTGAGGTGTAGTGGGCAAAGGGCATCTCAGGCCTTGGCCAGCTGAGTTTACATGATATTTGGTGTCTACTGGTGGGAGGTTTTTCTCTAGCTCTGCCAATAGGCACACAGCACTTTGCCACCACACACCCTCCGTTCTGCGTGTGTCACAGCAGTGACAGTGCTCGTCTTTGTAGTGCAGGGGAACTTCTCCTGGTATCTCTGCAGGAAAAAATACACARGAGAGTCAGAGTGGTGAGTTGCTACAAAAGCTCTTGGAGGCTCAGCAAGTGAGTTAATGGTCATAGCTGTTTGTTTAGACAAGTAGAAATGTACTGAACTGGGGTCTGAGACCTACTCCTAGTGTGGCAAGCTCTTCCTATGTGACCTTGTGCAAACCACTTCTCTACTTTTCCTCCCTCCTTTATCTGTCTTGTCTATTTAGACCTCAGGAAGCTCTCAAAAGCAGAGACTGTATCTAACTCTGTGTTTGTACAGTGTCTAACATAACAGGGCCCCAGGCTTCCTGARGTCCCAAAGATGCTGTTGTAATACCAGCAATAAATGTTAAAGAGGTGTAAGAATCTGGCCCAGCTCATCACCGTCACCATCTGTTTTTATATGACAAATTAGTAGTGTGAAGGAATGCAGCTGAGTGATTAGAGCTGTGACTATTTGCTAAACTCCCTAGATTCTGCTCCTGGGTTTGGCACTGCCGTGCTTTGTAATAAGAGCTGTTTAAGAATTTTCCAGCAACGTGCTCTTCATCTTTCTCCCTTAGAGAGTGTCAAATTAGTAAAAAAACAAAACAAAACAAGACAAAAAAAACACTGAAGAACATGCCAGTTTCAACAAAGCTTTAATGGGAAGATGATTCTCAGGCCCAGGTTGGAATTCCTGAAAAACCAGAAAGAGAACAGCCGTCTCCTCTTACCTCGTTTAGAGTAGCCAGTAGCACCCGTGGGCGTTGTAGGAGGCTGTGGTTCGGATCTGTGCTCAGGTGCATGTTCGGCTGTTCCATGTTGCATGAAGAAGAGTTTGTGGGACTTAGTAGTATCATGGTGGCTAGGGCCATCAGCTGGGACTTGGAAGACTGGGTTTTGGTTTGAGTTGAACAGAAAACAGATCTGAACCCTGGTTTTCCCCATTCGCGCTCCGTTCCTCAGCACTGGACTCTGTCGTCCCAACGAGGAGGGAGCTGAGATTGTCTCTAGGGCTTTATGCTCATAGATTCGCAATGTTTGGAGGTTGTGCCTAGTGGAAAGGGAAGAAATTAGGAATCAGATCAGGAAACTATTTCCTACTCAGCTCTTTGTGAAAGCAGTTTAATTTCTTATTGTCTCTGTGTATCCTGTAATAAATGAGTGTACTGGTGCTTTTAAATAATTCTATATTGTGCTTTATCATCTTTCACCAGCATTATTGTTTCTCTTTTTGGGCCGGTACTTCATCTGATCTGGCTAAAAGTGTGGAAAGGGAGCTTTAAATAGGTGGTCTGTTCCCTAGAGCTTGGGGTTTATGTGGAGCAGCCTTCAAGTTGTTGTAATTTAACCACACTTTAGCATCAACTAAGGAGCTTTTTACTCCACAAAACATCATTAGATTTTGGTCATGCTTCCTCTCCACAGCACTTCCCTTGCACGGGTGAGTGGGGTGATGCAATGAGCTCTGCCAACTTCCCCCTCCASCAAGGATTCCTCTGGAGAAAGGGAATCCTCCAGCTGGGCAGGGAATGAAAGTAGTAAGCAAATACGCATTTCTGCTCCAGGATTTAACTCTTGTCAATGCGAAATATTCTTAAATCTTATGAATTTGATTAATTCTTTACACTGGCATTTTAAAATATGCTCTATTTTAAATTATTGTTTTTCTTGCTGCTTTTTAGAAATTCCTTGTTGTTTGTTGAAAATAATGTCATCCAATGGACTGAATCAAATAGGTTATGGAGAGTCTAAATTTAGCCATAAAACTACCATATTTCTGAATACAAAGTTCTGTCTGACTTACTGAGTGAAACAGTGGCTGACGATGATGATGATGTATTAATCAAGCCATTGAGTTACTAAATTATTTCTGTTTATTCCATTTTTCTTTGAAAAGGCTACCTTGACCAGTAGGTGTTTCTTTCTAAGACTATAAGCAGCACAGAAGTCTGGGGTAGCTTGGACCTGTCACATTTCCACCAAAAGTATCTCATTACCATGATGTTTATGCCTACGTCCACTGAATGAGACTTATGTATACTTAGCATGTCCTTAACTCCATAATGATAGGAAATGTACTCTAGACTGCCAGACTCATTCCCTTCGTGAAGGTTATAATATTAAAATAATTAAAAATAATATTAAAATTTGCTTTCCAAAACTAAGAGCCACATATTGCCACATGGAACTGCCATTGATTGCTCAAATGGGTCAGTGCCCTGAATTTTATGTTGACGGGGATGACTGCTGTGGTTGAAATGACACTTTCCAACTTCAGGTGCTGCAGTGACAAGGAAAGCTAGTGTCTGAAGTGGAGCATGCTGGTGCTGAAGTGAGTTCACTTCCTAACGCAGATCTGTCCTTTCTTCAGAAGCAGAAGGAAAAAAGGATTTTGCCTTTGTTCCTTCTTACTTGGAGGAAGGCACGTTATCAACCATTTAACAAAAGACTTAGAAACCTTGATCTGAGAGAAGAACTGTGAGTAAAGTTTGACTCTAATGCCCTAATTTACTGAAATTTCTGTGTTCCTTAGCTCTAGAGTTTGCTTTAGAGCCTATCTCTGGTGTAAAAATCTGCGAGACTTTACAGTGCTACGTCATAATTTTACAGTAAGAATTTGAAAGATGCATCACAATGAATTTCCTTCAGAGGCGRAATGGATTGAAGCACGAATGGCCTGTAGGTTGCATTTCTCAGTTAACTTGGTGTATTATTTTTCATATAAATTGCCAACTATTGTTACATAAGACACATGAATTAATATAGCCTAGCGGTATTCAAACTATAGTGTTTCCCCCACTCCTGGTCTAACCAATTAGTCTTAATTAGTCACATAGTGTTTAGAAGTCTCCTCTACTTTTCTAGTGCTTATTTTCCGTGTGAGCAATAGTAGCTGACGTGGCTTGAAATGTGATCTTGTGAAAGGAACAGACGTTACTTCAAGGTAATCTCCATTTTAGAACCACTTCCACTCAGAAAAAARCTCTTATTGTAAGTGAAAAAAGTTATAGTAAAGTATTTTCTTTTTTAGCTTGAGTTTACTAATGGCACAGCTTTACATTCTTGAAAGTTCTTAAGTCATTGAAAGGCAGATTATTCTGCAATGTTTCTTGGCAAATGATTCACTTGTCTTCACACGTTTGCCAGTAATCTAGACCAGACTCACAGTTTGCCTCCGGAAGTGATGAGCTGTTATATCCAGAACAAATTAGCACTGTACCAAGTAGAAGCCACCACATTTTAATTTGATCTTTCAGTGTCTTCAGTTGTGTAAAGACAAAATAATCTCCTAAAAGCATGATCTGCGCAACAGTTTGAAGTGCAATTAAATATGAAGGTACATGAGAGAGCTCTGTTGAAGTTTTGTGTTCAGGTTTTGAATATGTTGGGCAACGGGCCTTCCCAGGAAATGTAAAGGAAGGATTGCATGGGATTCAAGAGCCTCTCTAACCTAATTCTTAGCTTGTAAAGTTTGGATGGGTGGAGTTTATTCTACATTTTAAAAACATCATTTTTGCTTGTTAATAGCTATTTTGTCTGTGCAGCTGTCTTAACAAATTGTTTTAGATTATTGGAGTTTTCTAATTATGGGATGATATGCTTAAGTCCCCTTTTTAACGTRAAACAGGTATTTCTTAGTGCATTTACTTGTAGACTGACACAAATATATGTTAAAGCATGCCTTTAAACGCTAATACTAACTTATTGTCACGTATTGATTCCAGTGTTTCTTATGGAATATGCTGTACTGAGACACATTATTATTCTTTTATTCTATATTATTATATTATTATTAATTGCTCCAAAAGCTGATAATTGCTGTCCTTACTTGACATAAAACAAAAATCTTAAAGAAGATGGTGAATCAATTCCAAATTGCTTGGGATTACCTATGCCCTTTCCTATTGAAATTCAATTCACTAAGAAGAACTCTGTGGTTGCACAAAACCTCATGATTCTTTCATGCTTTCAGATGCTAAAGATGATGAAAATTTTATTTCTTTTCCTATTTTTTTTGTTGTCAATGCTAGCATAAATTAGTTTCACTGTAAAGAAAGAGGAGAAAAGAAAAGAAAATACAGCGGTAATTATAAACATTTGCAACATGAATTATGGACATGGGATGCCAGAATTTGTAAGTGGTGCATTTGCATCTTTAAAAGGCATGGTTTTACAGCACAGAATTTAATAAAGTGAAACTGAGAGGCAGCATAGAAACTCCTGAGGCTTTTCCTGAATTATGGTTAAAGCTTTAGTCAATATATCCCTTTCCAAGCAGGACAGGATAACTTCTTCAAAACTAGATTTTCAAATGTATTGATTTTGTTAAACTGTAACCTGTTTGACACCAGTACTCAATGGATTTACATTATCCAGCCTAAAATCTCCAGGTTTTCATTTTCAGTTGTGCCACACCATATTAATCGTTGTTGTCAGTTAATACTAAGACTTGTTTAGACTTTTGTCATCTCGAATTTAAGTTATTGCATCATTTTCTCTGACAATTTCACCCTGTATCTTTTTATCAAAATGCCTACAGCTGAGGTTTCCAAGTCTGCTGCTTGGATATTTCATCCCTCTCTTTTCATCCTTCCAATTCTCTGTCATATTGAATATAGGGTACTTGTAYTAATTTTTAAGACCTTTTATCAAGTATCTCCTTCCTGTCTATCATCTCTCATTGGGTAGCCAGAAGCCAGTTCTTGCCTTTGGTTCATCGCTTACACCAGCTTCCATCACCCACTTTTTAGAGAAGCCCATCTGTACTTTGCCTCATATATACATCTGCTCAGAGTTGATCTCCATAAATACCTTAAAGGTATGATGTTTTTCCAAAACTTTCTGAAAAACTCTCCTYTGCTCTCGCACCACTATAAAACTTTAGGCACTGTCTGTCTTGCTGCCTTGTTACCCTGCCACTTGTCTTACATTTAGTTTGAAAGGCATCTGAAACAAGGACTCTTATTTCCCTTTGTTTTCTTTCATTTTTTAACATGGAAGCTAGCACAGTTGAGGTCCTGACCAGATTAGTCTTTCCTAGAACTGTAATAATAAATACTTAATATAAATGATAGTAATTTGTTGATGTTATTTATACATGTGGTATAAACCTGAGAAGAATTGCTCTCACAATGCATTCACACAGCATTTCCACACATCAGTTTTTCTTTGGCTACTTAGACTTGTCTAGATTCACTGTTACTGGGAACAGAACCACCATCTCCTGCAAAAGGGCGTCCCTGCATTCGTAGGAAACTCACTTATCCAAACAAGGCCAGGTTAGACAGTGACATAGAGACTGCAGACTTGTGGAATTAAATTTTAAGATGGGATTTGAAATGGAAAATCTGTGTCACTGCAAGTATCTTAAAATTACTCACACTTGAGAAGGGATTTTTCTCCTGTGTCTTTTAATTAAGATGAAAGTCAGTCTACCTTTGGTCTGAGCTATCGTGTAGACGTAGAATGATTTTTGAACTTCAATCTATACGTCCTTCAGAAATTACATATACTAATGTATCTGCCTGTTACAGTGCTTAAAATACGTACTCAGTGGAACGTTTTCTGTGTACCTAGTAGTTTCAGATGACTCTAGTAGTTTCAGATGATTTTGATTTTCTTCTGTAAGTATTTTAAGGACACAATTCAACTGCCATTCACTTCATTGGAAGCTGAATCAGACCCTAAAATGGTCAGTTAAGAATTCTGATAAAAGGAAAAATAAATTTGCTGTCAGGCAAATTGAAGTTGTAAGTGGAAGAGACAGCTGGCTCAGGCTTTTCTGAGCTTATTGCCTTCTGTATGGTTTCAGGAAAAGATTAGCTAGAGGCTATTACTTATTTGAATAACTCCCTTCATAATGTCTAGCTTTTAGCTATTTGAGAAGGGAACTTACAGTGTTTTTTCTCAGCACTTGTATTAAGTTAATGCAAAAGTTTACACTCTCTAAGCGCTGCTTTACCAAGTGGCTTGTTCATGACACCTAAGTATGTAGAAGAGAGTCTTTGATATGAAATACATGAGCATTGCCTGGAGTAGTACACATTATATACGGCTCAGCACTCTACCACCATATCACTCATTTCTCTATTAGGCTATGCTCTATTCTTTGAATAACAGCAGATTCCAATTCTCTTGTCCTATGGTATGGTCAAATAAGAATCTGTTTACTAAAGAATTTTTGCAGCTGTAAAATTAAGCAGAACACGTCCAGAGAAGTGAACGTCACATCATAAATAAAGAACAGTTTATTCAAAATCTCTCCAGCAGCTGATGAACCTGTCAGGCACAGGAGGGCTTTCAGAACAGGAAATTTCTGTGGAGGACAGAAGGTAGTTTGGGATCAGTGACTGCATGTTTTGTAAAAACAACAGTGTGCTGATACATCTGCAGAGTTCAACATATGAAGAAGTTGTACAGTTTGCCCAGAAAATTTCCAGAAAAAAAAAATCTTTATTTGAGCTTTGCTGCCCCCCAAATCATATCCAGGTAACAGGGGTGTCTACAGATCCAAGAGGGATATCATAAGAGGGAGGTCTGGTCTGAAGCACCTTGTAGCTGCTTTCATCTATGTGAGTCTCCAGCTCAGTCTGCGTGTTTTTCCTTATGTTATTAATCCATAGAACTATCTGATTAATTTAGTTTTGATTGGTGAGAGAAGTATCCTCAAGGCAGATTTCCCTCTTAAAATGCTCCCTGCCCTAGAAGGGAAGTTGAAGCCAATGGAAGGGCAACGTTCTGTCCTGGAGGTAGACGGGGAGGGAAACTCTGAATATGTCCCCCTTTTCAGCATGTTCGTGCAGACAGGTAGGACCATGCTGAAGGTAAAATCCAGTCAATTCAAGCTTCTTCTCTGTGTCTTCCGACAGCTTTTCAGTCTAGAAACTATAAGCCCGAGGTTGAGCTGTGTATCAGGTTTGATGCTGACACCAGAGTCATGGAGAATGGCACTGAAACCCCAAGCTCCTTTATCTGTTAAGGCCTGCCAAGGAAGAATACTTCAGTGGATAGTAGCTAGCGCTGCATTCAGGCAAGTGCTCGGAAGGTGAGAGGGTTCCCACAGGCACAGTAAAGGAGCCGTCCTGTCTTTCTGAAGAACATTATTTGCCTGGAATAGAGAGACAGAGTAACACAGATACGCAGTTAATTTTCATTTTAAAAAAAAAAAGAGACAGCGCAACCCAACAGAGTTTGGTAAAATGGTGATGCTCTTTGCATAAATAGGTTATGTCTATTATTGGATGCCTGTCCCTTTCAAGGAGAAAATGCCTTTTCCCCGAGCTAACTGTGGTACTTGTTCTGATTGTTTCTTCCAGTTTGTTTCTTCTGGTATATTCTTAAGGAGAAAAGAAACTTTGTCCTGAAAATTAGAATAACATAGCAGGATGCAAACTAGTTTCATTGTTGAGATTAGGGGCATGGGTACTTCAGCGTTTAGGTACGTATTTTTCTCTGACAGATGGCTGAAGTAGTGTGTGAAGAGATTCAGTGCTAGGGAAGGGTTAGGTCTAGATCTTTTATAGAACAAGCACCAATCTGTTTTGTTCCTCTCTTATAAAAAGATTAACCAGACTGATTTATTATGTATTACAGTAGTCACACACTAGAAAATTCTTTCCAAAGCAAAGGCTTTTTTTTAATTAAAAAAAAAATCTGTAAACAGGAATGGACAGGAACTGCTACGTTCTTAGGCTGATCCAGTGTGAACATGTTACACTTCAGTTTAAAAGTGGTTGGCAAACTTTTGGCAGGAATATTATTTATTTAATTAATCTATGTGGAATGAAAAATTTGGCTTGTTTTCCCTCTTCCCTTATGATAAAGAGCTTTTGCCTGTTGGATGCTTCATTGCTTCTCAGATGTTGCTTTTGCGACTTCCTTTTCTCTTAGGTATCCCACTTTTCTTTCAATTCTGTGAACCACATGGAATTAGCAACAAGGTGACTGTGTCTGTCTGTCTATCTCTCTCTCTTAAAATTACCCAGCAGATCCCGTAGTTTTACTGCTAGCCCATTAAGCGATTTTTTTCAATTAAAGCATCTCTGTACTGGTCTCTGGCAAGCAGCAGGTTTCCTGTGTCAGGCTCCCTCCGGATGCAGGAGACCCCTCAAATCAGCCTTGTGCCTCCCCTTTGCAAGTCGCACAACCCGTAAGTATTGTGCACAGCAGCCTGGTGAGCAAAGGTTGTCAGATATGTTGAGACACCCCATCAATTTAATGTGGAGACAGAAGCCGTTTGGGGAAGTACATGGACGGGGGCTGGGGGGGCAGAGGTATAGGGACAAAGATTTTGTCAAACGTTACAAAACCTTAGAAAACATGTGTATTGCGTGTGTTAATGTAGGTCGAGGTATGGGCAGTTCTTTCCTCAGGAGTTATCTCATGCCTAGTGGGCCCCAGGAGCAGAAGAAAGCGCTCAGAGGGTAGGCACATAAGCAGAAGGAAATCATTATGTTGTGTGTTTTCTTTTTTTTTTCCTTCTTATCAGTTCTGCAACTTAAAACTACCCTGAAGAGACATGTTTCGACAGAGCTCTTCACACTTTCAAACAAAAGAGCTTTTCTTTTTCTCTCTTTCCCTTCACCCTCCCCCCAGTTTCAATGTATGGCTGGAGAAAAATGATTGCAGTCATTGTCTGGCAGCAACAAGCACAGATTCCTCTCTAGAAACAAGTTGGGTCGGGTTCATGCGTGTGCGAAGAAAAAAAAAAAAAAAAAAAAAAAAAAAAAAAAAAAAAGGCAAGCTCCCTGGCCAGATAAATAACTCACTTTTGGAAGATGCTTCACCAGTGTTCCTGCTGTTATATAATAGCCAAAGCCAAGCTCCAACTATTTCATATTTGCTTAAGCAACAGAGTCAAACAGTGAAAACATTACTGTGCTCTGTTAGTTGTTTAGTCATTGATACTTGGAGAGGTGATACACAGAAGTACGCAGTAACCTGCATTTAAAATGTGATATTTTAATGGGTTTGCAGTAAATAAAGTGAAGACACTAACAACTGATTTCTGCTCTTAAATTAATTCATGTTATGTACATGGAAATGAGGGCAGAATTAATTTCTCAGTGTCTGGGTCCTCTCACTGCCCTTATGTATGCTTGCATTTAAACAAAAGAAGCTAAATTTCTGCCCATGCACTGATGGAAAGAGATATATCTATAGTTTTGTCTTTGTATTCATGATAAAGCGGCTTAAGGAGGTACTACTTGGTGGTGATTACAGCAATAAAATAATCAGTTGTTAAAAGGAGC
Organism: Rhea americana; assembly: GCF_003343005.1. Classification (NCBI taxonomy): domain Eukaryota; kingdom Metazoa; phylum Chordata; class Aves; order Rheiformes; family Rheidae; genus Rhea; species Rhea americana. Next base: position 54,548 of record NW_028186005.1, on the reverse strand, counting down.
AAATATAGTGTAACTGTTAAAAGCCTACGAGTGGGAATCAGGCCAGCTGGGGTTCTGCTTCCATTCAAGCACGCTGTGCAACTTGGAGCAAGTCAATAAACCTTGCAGTGCTTCACTTCGACCATCTGTAGAATGGGAATAATAAAAATATTATTCCCTGTCTCCCCAAACTGTGGTGAGCTGTTGAGATGAGCATTGAGTCCGTGTGCTGGGAGCTGAGGAAAGACAGATTTAAACTTTCCCAAAGTTCAGAAGTTTGCTTCCAGTTCATTTCTATTTGGGAGGCTTAAGTCCGCGTTTGCAATTGTAAATCTATTTGCCTCCCACTTGTATAGCTAGCAGGCCTTGTTGGCCTAATGTGAACATGCAGCAGACAAAACGCATTTATGTCCGTGACTGTGTCATTACAAGTCAAAGAAGTATTTTACAGTTTGGAAACTGTGGCAACAGGGAGAGATTTTCAAAAGTGTTTACATGGTTTAGGATGAAAAACTGAAGTGAGACCATGGGACTAGTAGTTAAATTCTTTACATATTTCAGAGACCTCTTGCTAGAACAATTCACTCAAGATCATACTAAACCAAATCTCCTGAGCCTGAGCTGTATACTTTTAATTATTGCAGCATCTTTCTTCTTAAAGTTGTTTTGCAACTCTTGGATGAAGGGCGCTCTAGAGCCCAGCCTTCATGCAGACTTAGCAGTGCGTTAACTCTGTGCGCCCCGCCAAACACCGGGCAAGCGGGTGAGGAATATTCRCAGGGTGCAAAGTTACTCGCTTGCACCAGCCTTCACCCGGTTAGGGCCAAACTGTGTTCAGTAAAGGCACATCTCAGACACAGGAAATACTATTCAACCCTCTACTGAATTAGCTTTGCATTATTTTTAACTATGAGTTGTTTTTCCTTTTAACTTACCTCTCGGATTCTAGGTTGTAGTTAGAAAGAGAAGTGCAAGTCCAGGCTTCTTCGTGTGTTTAGCTCAAATATGGAGTCGCAAGAGGTCCAGAGAAGTTGCAGCAGTGATTCCCACTGACGGCTTGCTTATTGAAAGCCGTTTCCATGGCTCTTGAGTAGTTCAGAAGGTGAGACTATCAACTAAATATATTCCTGTGCACAAATATTTAAAAGGCAACAAGAGCCAGTTCAGTAAAGCTGCAGAGAACACAACAATTTTGACATCCAGACTCTCCATATGGTAAAATTCAAATTTCTCGCATCTTTTGTATATTTTGTGAAAGCCAGTAAAAAGAGTAGCAAGATTCCTGTGTCAGAGTAAAAAGTACATATTCTCAAAATAGAAATTCTTTCACTATACCCTGGAAAATAATTGTAAAAAGAAAGATACAAATATAAAATGTTTTACTTTTCCTGCTTTCGGCCAGTAGGAAGAATTTTTTCACACAGTCCTCACTGAAAGCCTGCTCTATGGGAAGAGCTTACAGTGTGTGGTAAACAGCAGGTTCAAATCAAGGCTAAACCAATCCTCTCCACCCAGCCAAAGCCACAGGGTGCTAGAAACTCCAATCCATTGCAATACTGGAAACAAACTACCGTGCGGTAAATTAAGAGGGTTTTTTCCATATTGTTCTTCTATATGAATTAATTTTCTTTTAGCTGGACAATAGGAGGAAAAATAGTAAGAGGTAAAAAAGTGCGGAAGAAAAAAACTTTTCGATCATTGAATGACCCTTTTCATGGTCTTAAATTCACAGTAGTACAAAATAGTGAATATAAAGACCTTTGAAATAATCTTGTAATTTGAGAAGATGGTGTCTCTATAGGTCCTAAAATCCTTCACTTCTTGAAAGGGCTTTAAAAGTGGACAAATATTTTATTTTTCATTTGATAAGATGTAAGCAATCGTCAAAGTGATTTCAGAGTTGTGAAGTGACTTTAAAAAAAATCTGTCTTTTCTGATCTAATAATAAGAGACTTAATCCCGTAGTCTGTACATGCCTATTCCCAGTAAAATCTTTGGGAATTCTCCATGTAGGAAGTTTCCCATGAAATTCTAAAGGCAGCATTTTGCCTTCCTTATCTTATTGCTAAATGATTAAAATAATCTTTTCTTCTTTAAAGCAGCAGGAGTTTAACACTCAGTCATCTGTGACCACTGAAGTCAGGAAATATTAAGGCTCACAGTCTACTAAAAGGCAGTAGTATCCTTTCTGCTTCGGATTGACAAGACTTAAGTATCATCTGATTGACTGTTTGTTTTTCAATATAYGTCTTGGTCATTGGGAGAGCTCCATGCATCCAGTGTATTACAGTGGCAGGGCTCCAAGGCTGTATTTGGCTATCAGTTTATTCACTAAATTTTTCATTCAAAATCCCACTTGAGCTTTTCAGTATGGCTCAAATAAATTATTAGTTGGCTTAGTGTGCTGGCTATAAATGTTTGGGCCTTTATTTTAGCATACAAATGGCCTGGGAACTATTTCAGCGAAAGCATTATTAACAAATTCTGTGTGATAAAAATTTACTGTTTGTTTTGGTTTTCAACCAGGATTTGTTATTTTGGGGGAAYGGCAGGGAGGAGGCTGGTGGCAATGAGAACCATTCATATCAGAAACAATGTCATAATTGCACAGAGTAGAGCACTTGTCTAAAAAAYGGGATTGAAAAGTGATATATAGACCTCTATAGCCAAAGAGGAGATTCCAGGGGGTGGTGGAGGGGAGCTCTACACCAGCCAAGCGGGAGGCCTGGGAAGAGATCCCTGTAAGAGAGAGAGAGAGAGACATAAAGGTTTCACTAGAAGATCACTTTAAACAGTCAGCAGGCATACCCTGATTTCCACAAAATAGCTTCTATTCATGTTAACTCCTTAAATACAAATTAAATCAAGAGCATTCCTTCAAAGTGGACACAACATCCTGGAATCCATGAGCAGGATTCATTCAAAAGGCAGTGCCCACTGCCCTGCAGTGATCACCAAAACCTTTATTTTTCTGTATTAAAACTCCCTCTGCATGACATTTCTGGCAATATGTTCGTCTGGTCAGGTGTGTTTGTGCATCTATGCTGATAATGTCAGTTGTGCAGAGACACTTAGTGCTGWCCATGGCAGGATACCTGAGTTAGGATGTTCTCCTGTTAAATGGTACCCTGTGTAAACCACAGCTTGATACGTTCTCCAGGAGACAACTAGGACTAAGATTTTAGATCTGCCTCTCACAAAACAACATGACCAGCTTCTACTGTTTTCTTTCTCTCTGTGCTCTCCCCAGTAATCAAATCAATATGTACAAGACTGGTTTAACAAATTAGGCTATAGGATCAAGATGGTTTTCTTAGATCGCTGAAACCAAATAATACAAGTTTAATGGAAAATTTTCACCTCTAATAATTGGATGAATTTGTTTTTTCCACTCCTTTCCACAACTGGAAAGCTTGGAGAAACGTTTTTAAGAAATCTTTAAATAATGGGCAAGCACTGACACTGATTGTTCAGACTGAAGGGTCTCCAGGGCCAGCGCTGACCTAAGTGCTCTCAGGGCTAGTCCTAAAGTAAATATGTGGTTGTTAAGAAATAATTATTCTAGACTGTGCTCCTGCTCCTTATGAAGTCTATGGCAAAGGTCCCACAAGCTTTAGAGGATATCCTTCCTATCATATTTTCACACAGCGATCCCAAAATTCAGTCTGCTTTGGAAAACTCACAAGCAGGTCATGCTATCTGCTCACCTTGGGCAAAGTTGAAGTTAGAAAATACACTTAAAATGTCCAAGGATCACACTGAGGTTATTGGCAGTCCCATTGCTTTGCAGCATTAGTCCTTGCAGTTCTGTGCAGAGAAAAACAATTTGCTTCTCCAGGGATTCCTGCTGGAAAGAGCTAGTTAGAGCCACTTACAGAAACAGGAAATTCTTTAGTTTTGTAAATGATTTTAAAACCGATAGCCCTAATGACAGGCATTTCTTCCGAGGCCCGCTCCTCAGTGCTTCCCAAATGAGCAGGCGCCTGCGCCAACGTCGCCRGCGAGGCGTGCTGATTATGAGCAAAGACACAGAAATGGTTGCTTTAGTTTTGGGCGGCGGGAGGCAGATTTTACTCAAAAAAAGTAGGAAGTCCAAAGCACCTCATTGCATATTTTAGATAGAGCTGGCAAAAATAACATTTTGGAAGAAAAGTAAAAGTCCCGTTAGAATTCCGTATTTTGCCACATGGGAACAAGACTACTTCGATAACATTTTCAGTAAAAGGTTTTTGGAATGATTGAGTTAGACTTTTTCATTGCATTAAGCATTTTAATGCAAGAACATTGGAATGCTGCATTTAGACCATTTTGTTTTCTTTTTATTCCTTTTGGATTTTTTAGGATAGCGTTATGTTTTTTACTTTTTTAATGAATTGTTTCAATATTATCAAAATTCATAATGAAGCTAAAGGCATGGAGATGTTTCCAAATTAACATAGTTTGCAGCTGCCGCTTCTTAAGATATCTCGGTACTTTGATAGGTTGAAAAAAAGTTGTGATCTGCCGTGATTTCCCATACAACACAAACTCAATCTCCTGACCAAGGTGAATAATGATGATACTCTTTTCTGTGGAGTTAACCTGCAGTGTGATGTTGAAGCTAAGCCATGAAGCACATTTTGTCTCTTATATAAACATATTTGAGGATTTATTATGGATACTTACCTGCCTCGTCTTGAGCATTCAGAGTGCTTCACAGACTTACCATAACTTTATAAGACATTTCCCATTACAAGACCGTGGCTTAATTGCTTACAGTTATAACAGGCTGACCTGAAGTTTTCTGTTTTGGGTATCTGCCTCAGACTAAAGGTTTTTTTTGTGACTATTTCAGCTGAAAATTTTCAGCTATTCCAAAAAGCAAGTTAGGAAGAGACATTTCAATTTGCCCATGTTACTGTGATTATTTTGTAACCTCACAACTCCTTTGTTGAGCTGCTCTCCTACTCCATGTTCTGAAATGGAGTCTGGAAGTTGTCCTAATTTCAGTACATTTATTCTTGTCTTAAAAAAATGAATCAACAATGAGACAAAACCCTAACTTTCTATTTGGCCAAATTAAGAACCTCTAAAATCCTACTTCACATATTCTTAGTTAATAAAATAAAACAAAATGATTTAGTTTTGTAAGATGTCTTTTAAAGACAAAGTAATGTAAGAATATGTTGTTCATTCCTTCTTAACTACAAYAGCTCTTGCAATAGTACCACTTCTTCTAGTAAGGCTGTGCAAACTGCAGGTCAGGTTTTGGGAGAAATTTGTGAAGTGACTATTTACGTTTTTTTTTCTGAAGCACGGCCCAGTCTGTTGTTTCTGGGGCTGTTTATGCAAACAACTCTGAAGAGAAATAGCAGAATCAAAACGTTAYTCACCAAATAGGAAAGCAAAATATATCTGTTTTTTTCCCCATGTTTGATTTTTCTAAATCTTCAAGTAGCAAAGCCACAGGTAACTATTGTTATAGAAACATATGTGCTTTCTAAAAGTTAGAGCCATGTTCTTCTCTGGCGCTCAGGCCGTGCATGCCCAAAGGCAGAACTCGTCTCTAATGTTTCAGCTTATAAATATAAATTTGAGTACAGTCTTGTAGCTAGTGGGCATAGGGTTAATGAAAGAAGATGATGTTGATCTGAACTTGAAAAGTCTGATTGAATTCCTAGCTTTTGCCCCAGATTTTTGCGTGTGTGAGCACAGGCAAGACATTTAATCCCTTTGTATCTCAGTTCCATATGTATAAAACAGGAACGAAAATACAGTCTTCGCCCTGCCCCCTGTTTCTCTCCCCCATTTAGCTCACGCGTTTTTCAAGGCGAGGACTATTTCTTTGTACGTGCGCGTACGGCTCTTAGCCGCCGGGCTCTGACCTCAGGCGAAGCTCCTAAGAGCTATTGGGCTGTACTGGTAATAATAACAGAGCGAGGTARAAATCGGATAGACAGTGCTGAGCTAGTACAGATTCTCCAGGATGAAATACGGTTGAACCCGAGACAGCTATTTTCATTAGAGACAAAGCAGTTTGGCAGCAAAACTGAATTTGCTGTTATGTAAGCTGACTTTACAACTTAAAGCTGTATTTTTATTGATGTCTCTTTTTCCTCCATCTTCATCCAGTTCGGTCTGTGACTGGCAGGATTTTAGAGCTGGTTCAGCGCAGTATCTACCCTGCTGCAAGTAAAGTTTAGAAGTCTAAAAAGAAGGTTTCTTTAATTAACTGAAAGCCAGAGCCCAAAGTCTACTTGATATGAAAAATAGACCAAATTATAGTGGTATTCATAGCCTGCTGGAATGGTTGGTTGTTTTGGAAAAAAAAAATGTTTTTCAAGGAGACTTGCCAAGAAGCTGTTCTCTCAGGAAATGATAAATGGCAGTTTGGAGACTTAAGTGGCCTGTACTGTATGTATGTGTCTTAGTTACTGCTGACTCAATCATGTGCGCTCCTCATGTCTCCCACATTCGGCACACAGGGACTGCACAGGCCTAATGCACAAACTCGGTATTGTCCTGCACCTCGGGACTTCCACACACCGTCTCGGGATTGTTTTATTTGAAAACAGTGCAAATAAATTTTTACACTGCAYGTCGGATAACCTGATGGTTATTATTAATTTTACAGCATATGCKAAAAACCTTGCAATTTCTTTTCCAAAACTATAGTTTCTCAGAATATATTCAGCCACRTTTTCTTTTCTTTTACCATATATTTTCCATGCAAGTTAGGAAGTTTTAGGAAGTTTAATTTTTTGGGGGAAAAAAAAGAATGTAAAATGGCTAGAAAAAATGGCTAGAATTTCTATTGCAGACTTGTTTTTTTAATAGAGTAAAATAAGCGCTGTTTCCAGTTGTGCCCAGAAGAAAAATCTGCTTTAAAAAATGCAACTGGCAGTTGGTAACGCCAGTTCTTCCCACTGGTATGTGCAGCTTTCATTACCGCAGAGGGGTACGTTGTTTGCAGATGGATAAGCCTTTGGAGTGTTCTCTTCTATGTGCTAAAGCGATCCTCATTTTCAGGCCATTTCTATTACCTTAATCCCATTGCCATCAATAAATTTACTCCTCATTTACTCTGGGGTGAAAGAGAAGCAAATTGGGACTATTGTTTATGTAGGAGACATTGTTGCAAAACATGTCTGGTTCCCCAGCCACAATGGAGGGAAAGAGAGGTTCATAGGATACGCAGAGCTAAAGGGATTTTTTTTTTTTTTGCTAATGTCGCCTAATGAATCTGCCTGAAAAGGGTCATGCAAATAGTAGAAAAAGTTTGCATATACATTTCCATGAAAATTTATCCTGCGYGCTTGTAAATGACCCGATGAAGCACAGATGAAAGAGGCTGGAGATAATTTGATATAAAATGAATCAATTCACTACCTCGAGCCTGAATGTTCTCGTTAGAGTTCCTAGGCACGTTGTAAAGAATTTGTGGGTTTGGTCATTTGCATCCTTGAAAACCTTTTTAGCATTCACACGGGAGGCAGTTGCGAAAACGCGGAACGCTTCAAAGCTTCCTTTTCTGCCCTCGCTCAGTTATTTTTCTGCCCTCGCTCCTGCTCTTTGTTGGTTCTGAACAAGTTCCTCTGCCGTTCCCCTTCCGATTACCGTGTTGCGCGTCGCAGAAGGGCCGCGAGCAGCGCAGCGGCCAGCGCGGACCGCACCGCCTGCCCCTCAGGGCTGGCGCGCCTCTCCCCCGGCCGACGCGACGGCGAAGCGCGGAGGCTTCGCAGCGCCTTCGGCCGAAGCGAGCGCTACCTGCAGGAGCCCGCCGCCCGCCGGTGGGCCGGGGAGAGGTCTGCTGAGGAGCGTCAAGGGCCAGTGCGCACCGCTGATTCGTCAAGTCCAGTATGTTGTCATTCTTGAGCTCTTTCGAAGAACAGAAAATCAAGAAATAGCAAAAAAGGCAGTSTAGGAGCGGGCTTATCCGTCAAGCCGGCGACATCGCTGTGTGTGTCTGTAGGAAGCCTGGTAGCATATGGGGCCCGCGGGGGGCCGAGGTCCATCGCTGCGTGTTGCGCACGCGCGCTTCCGAAGGAGACCCGGCCGGCGGCGCGGTGAGGAACGCAGGCGAGGGCCAGCAAGCGGCGGCGGCCAGGCGTCAGCGCCTCCGCCGCGGGCTCCCCGCTGCCCGGCCGAGCTCCGCGGGGCCCAGCGCTGCCGGGCATCGCGGGCAGCGAGCGGGCCGTCGCCTGGGCAGAGCTGCGGCGGCTGACGGTGGCTTCAGGCGAGGAAGAAGGCCAGCGCTGAGCTTGGCTCTGGAGCTGCAGCGTGCTTTCAGGAGCAGCAGCAGCGCCTCTGCGGCACCAAGGGAACAACAAGGAGCTCTTCGGCTCTTCTCACCCGCTTACGAATTTTGCTTGGTCAGGCATTACTGTACAAGAAGAGATGAAAATAGATATTTTAATCAAAGTCAGAAAAGTACTTGATATCATCTAAAATAATGTTAAGTTTCAGATTGCAACAATAGTAATCCAATTACTCTCTTAATTTTCTCTAGTCCCTCAGACCTTCTGGATTGTCTCACTGGGCCCAGCAGTGGGGTATTACAGTCTTTCCCCTCTCCGGTCTTCAGTGTTTCAGTAGGTTTTCAGGTTTGCTTAGTTTGAGGCTTGGTTATTTTCCGCAGCGTCCAAGCAACTGCTCCGGCAGTATAACGCTGTCTGTCTCCCGGGGTGGCTGATTTAAAACCTCTGCCACGAGCGGTGACCCCAAGTGAGTCAAGTGCATAATTCGTACAGGTGTTCACTGTACTAACAAAAGCAGCGTCAGGCTCTGGGACCGCTGTGCAAAGATTGAGTTCATGTCATTTTCTACACATGGAAARCTTCTTTGTCCAGCACTGATATACAAGCCCTGTTTCAGTAATGGAATTACCCGAAGAATTATAAATAGACCCTGGCTACAATACGGAAGGAGAGAAACCTTGTTTTGACCTCTTGTATTCTGCAGTCCCGGCTACGCACCGCAGATACGAGCTCAGCTTTGATTGGCACTTCATGTCCTGGTACTGGTAGTTTAACCTGCAGATGATCCACAACGCCCCCCAAAATAGGAGAGCTGTTAAGAGTTGTACCTGGTTGAAAAACAAGGCCTATTCTGCAAGAGAAACCTGTATTGCAAAGGCATAGCAGCACGCAGAAATAGTGAGGCTAAGTGATGAGACAGCGAAGAGGTCAAACGAGGTTCAAGACACCCTGTGTTTGACATGTACTTACTTCTTCCCAAATCCATATATCTTCCTTGCTGAAAGGCTCGCTGGGAGTCCGGGCCCTGGGAGAGTAAAGGAAGTGTTCAGCACCTTGCAACACCGCATCACAAATGAGTTCGACAAAGACTGACCTGCATGAAATGCTCGTATAGAAATACTGCCCTGGAAAATGGCACTTTTTCTTAGGCCCTGACTCCCGCGTGCAGCAAAATGGCCTGAAGGAACCACTGTGATTTAAACAAGCTGCTGGTTAGCTAGAGGCTTATCTTGCTATTGTGCTACATGCATCGTCGTGCTGCAGCAGGAAAATAACAAGGGATCGAAGTAAGATGATATTTGTGATGATATGTCTGTGTGTCTGCATGTCATCTGCAAGCTGGGGATTTATTAGTTTTTCAGTCAGTAGAACTGTTACATAAATAACGTGTATCAGAACAGGTCACACATGGGCTTTTGACTCGCACATGTACCCTGCAAGTACTGTCTGAGCCAGAGAGGAGTAAGTGCAACCAGACCTCYCTTGCCTTCTGTGTAAATCAGCTTTTAAAGGGCACTGTCAGACCGTTGCGTCGTCCTGGCAGTACATGTCCCGGCTAGGGAGATATGCTGGTGTGGTTCTGGGCAGTTATCAGGAGATGTGGGCTCTGTTCCTGACTCTGAGCCATCATTTTCTGCAGGGCRTTGGGCAAATCATTTCAGTTTCCGTTGTTTCCATTTCCTCCACTGTAATGTGTCTCAGAAAGTGTTTTGAGGCCTGGAGATCAAAAATGAAAATGTAAATGCTTGGTATTGTTACCGTTTTTATTATTCCCATTGTTGTTCAGCAGGTATCTTAAAACTTAGATATATTTTGAGAAGATTATTGCTTGATTAGAAAAGATTATTTCGTGATTAGATAAATCAACRGGTATTATAAAGTAAAAAGGAATAACTTATACCTGAAAGGAACTGCAATGCTTGAGACTGGCTGCTGGCATTTTAATCTGTAAGGTGTTTAGTAGGTACTAGCTGAWAACCTTTTTTCAAAGGTTGCAATGGTTAGGAATGAATGAAATTCTCCATTGACTAGCTGATTGGTCTATCTGTTGGACTGAAAGAGTTGTAATACTTAGCAAAGAGATTAGCAGAAGAAAGAAAATAAATAGCTCCATAGTAACCTCTTTCACTCTTTCAAAGAAAATATGCAAAAGGAAAATAAGAAACGCCTGCAGCTACACCAGTTTGTGCTGTGACACTCAGATCTTCCCGCTGGAGTCTAGTTTGGTTGCTGAGGACACCTCTGAGCAACGTCCAGGAAGAAGAGGCTGCAGCTGGCACTGGAAAGCAGGGTGCTGATTCTGGGTGCTCCCTTCTCTGGGCACTGCTCTCAGTGGAGTTGCTCCTCCCTAATGCCCAAGGCCAAGCTGGGGCCCCAGTGGTGATGAAGAGCTATACTTTATTTGAGAATTAAAGTGATGTCTCTCATCACCTGCAGTCACTGGAGATCCCATAAGCTTGTAATAAGCTGGCTGGCTGTTCTAGATGAGGTTAGGTAGCTCCTTCTGCCACAGTGATGTTCCCCTATGCTTTCGCTATACCCCTACTCTTTGTTTCCTATCTATAAGTTCTGTAGAGCGTTACTGCACACTATCAAGCAGATGCTGCCTCCCTTTGCAGAGAAGCTACGTTTTGTTATTGATTTAACAGGGTTTAATGCAGCCCTTACTGGTGAGGGCTTGAGGGGAGAGATCCAGCTATGTATCCCTGCTCCTCCTCTGTGCAGCTGATAACAGTTGTGATAGTGGGTGGGAGCTGAGGGGAGAGCCATCACAAAGCTGTATGCACAACACTGGCCCCACCTCTGCCCAAAGGATTTCCAGCATTTCATCATGTCTAGACTATGATATGTGCTGTGCTATCTTCTGTAAAAGTCTCCTCTATCACAGGATAAAATTACAAAGCCCAACTGCTTTTTGTTTTGAGCAGTAATGATCATCATTATCTTAAGAATCCAGGCTACTGCCTATGAACCAGCAGAACAGCAAGAGATGGATGCACATTGAACATCTGGAGCTGGGTAGACCATTTAATCTACAAGCCTGTCACGATGATTAATCAGCTAGGAAAGACTGTGAGCTTTTTGCTTCCACCACTGAGCTCATGCTGCCAATCGATCCACTTCTCTGAGTCATGGCTTACTTGTCCAAATAAATGCCCAGTCTGACCGTCCTCCTTGAAGAAGCTACTGACAAAGAAAAGCACTAAGGTTTTTTTCATTATCTTTGTCACTAAATTTTTCAAGCATATTATGTTATCAGAAACATTTATTTACTTTCAGAGTCACTGTAGCTTAAAATGTTAGGGAGAAGAGCTTTGGTATTTTWACAGACTCAAGACCAAAGGGAAACCTTCAATGGAACCATTTTGGAAAAGTTAACTCCTACAGAACTTGTTACTGGTAGCAGCCAAATGATCTGTCTCTCAGATTTCAAAATGAGCCAGGCCCCAGAAAGTGTGAGGAGATTGGCTTAAAGCCATGAGGTTGTACTGAAGGAAGAAAAAGAAAAAAGAAAAGGGAAACAAAAATCAGAGTCTTTAAAAGCTCGTTGCTGAGACATTAGTGTGCACTGAAGAGTTTTCAGGCTTTTCTCTGCAATGTGGTTGGTTAGAAGCTAAGTGTAAAAGAGGCAGCTGAAATTCTCACATAGCTGGCTGGGTTCAGAAGTTGGAATTTTAAGAAAAATGTCTAATACTACAACTTTTACAGCAAAACAATCGCATATTTTCCTCCAAATTCAGTTGGCAGAGCTGGTGAACTCCTGCAGGCATAGGTAATGAGTTTTTTGACTGAAAACCCTTCTTCATTAACAGTTGGTTGCCTTTGTTGTAGCTTTGCTCCCAGTATCCGTAAGATCTACTAGCTCTCCTTTATGAATAATGCCATGACAGCTAAGAGGCAATATCTTTTCCTTTCAAACATGGTTTCCAGTGATAAATATATTAGGTTCTAGTTCAGTACTTGGTTATTTGCCAGCTTGTGATTGATGCTATCTGCCTCAGCTTTTTGAAGTGTTCAGTAAACAAATGCAATGCAGCTTTGGGGCGTCTATAGCAGCTCTACTGTAGAGGATGCAGAGCATCTGCATCTTCTCTGTGTTGCAGTGATTTTACTGAGTACTTAGAATTGCAACAAAATTAAAGCTTCTTWATTTTTAGAATATCATGAAGGACGTATTTCCAAGAATATAATTTCAGCAGAGTTGATTTGCTGTTACAAAGGCTGAGGGAATAGAGGGAGCTAGCAGACGTTTTATCAGAGATAAATTTCACCTCTGATCTTTGTGCAGCCCCTGGGGAGGGGGGGGGAGAAAGGGCCTGTGGAATTCTCTGTGGTTTTCTTTCATTGCGCTGAGTTTTCCCACTGAAATACTGTCTTGCGTCTGCGTAATTGTAAAGCTTAAAGGAATGGCAAAAACAAGAGGCGAACGGTCTCCGTTCTCAGGAGCCAACTCAAGTTAGAGTCTGCAAGAATGCAGACCTGAGTTTGTGTGTTCAGAATGGGTGCAAACTTGCCACCTTATTTATCACGAGGATTTCTAACTTTCGAATGCCATGGCCCATAAATGACTTCTCCATAATAATATTTATCAAAGTATTTCTAGTCTAATTATTCATGCTGAGCTTGTTCTCTAAAAATTTCTCTTGAAAGAATCTTTTTAAAGATTTTTCTTTTGAAAACAAATTCATGACCACATCAAACAGAGATTCATGTTGCCATTGGTTTAATTAGCAGCAACCCTCAGGGAATCTCAAAACTCACTGTTACTCTAATTGCTTCTCTCTCTCTCTCTCCTGCACCTCTTTTCCCCTACCATTTCTGATTGCTGCATAAGTCATTGTATGGTTGTTAATTTTGTAAGCTCATTTTAGCTATAAGGAGCTTATGTCTTTTTTGCCCACATGATAACTATCAAATTGCAAATAATGAGTGGATTACAGATGCTAAAAAAAATGAACTGGCCGAAAGTCTTTCTTTTTTTTTTTTTTTTTTTTTTTTTTTTGGAAAAGCCAGCTGAAGTCATCTTGTTGTTTAACATTTCAAGAGAAATAAAAGCAAATAGTAGTGCCTTTGCCTTTCTCATTCATGCCATGCCATGCCATCCCACCCCATCCCACCCCATCCCATTGTATCCACTGCTAATATTTTGCTGTTCGTTAGAATCTTCTGTGTCTTAAGGCACACTGTAAACTTTTAAAGCTGTTTCATTTCATGCAACCCCATCTCACCCTCATCCTGTACACAGTTTCCCAAACGGACAGCCAAGGAAAGTCCCGTCATCTTCTTATCCTATGCCTGACACCCATAGTCTTTCTCTCCCCTTCTGTGCTACAGAAAACATGTTCTCTTCTCTTCCCTTTCCTTGCCTTGCTCCAGTGGTATCCACCCTCACCTTTAAGATATGCATGAGGTTAGAGAAACCCTATGAATCCCTTTGTGAATGCAAGTACTCCGGTTGCTATCAAAGTAACAGTAACCAACCTTTTCAAAACCAACTCTTGATTTTTGGGTGCCTGGCTTGAGGTCCCTGGCTTAAGGGACCTGATGACAGCAGGTTGCTAAAAGCAGTTTCCTCACATCGGACAAACTCAGGCGCACTGCAGCTTTTCACTACCAGTATTACTTCCTTGAAGCAAGACAGGAGCCAGAAGATGACGATTTTCAGAGCAGTAGCAATGGCGTGGAACAGCACAGCACTGCACTGCAGTAACTCAGGCTAACTCTCRTTTGCAAGCTTTGGGTGGACTGAGCTTCCTAGTTCTCATTTCCTCAAGGTTACTCCCCGTGAGCAAAGTTATGAAGAGTGCTGTGAAATGCTTGAACTTGTGCTTGTCTGTCTGCTTTGTGTGGGGATGCAGTGTCATTACCGAAGGAGGCAATTAGTTTCTATTGTAAGACAGGACTGGGTCTGCCATATAGTCCATAACCTGTTGATGTGTCTCATTTTCTGCTCCAGCTAGAAAACCCAGTGCACCAAGTCTGGCTTTCTTCCCTTTGAAAAGGAGTATGGATGCCCCATTTCAGTGAAGTGTGAAACATAATATAAGCAATGCTGACCTAACTCAATGTGATGCATGACATGTTTGCTTTAAAAAATAGCAGCAGTCTCAAATCTGTTTTGAATTAGGAAAAGTGTTTGAGAGAAAGAAAGGAAAGAGGGAACCATTTCTTAGCAGGCATCTGAAAAAGAGCAGTTCGGAGGAAGGAAGAAAAATTGTCATGCAAAACTGAACAGTTAGAACTCAAAAATGTATTTCTAACACGGGGGACTATGAATGTATATCTCAGTCTTTGTTTTTTAAAAATAAATTCTTGGCAGCTTCAGTGCCTGCTATGATGATCCAGAACTGGAAGAGCTACTCAATGGTGAAATTATCAGCAGTATTCTGGCAAGGAGTTATTAGTCATAGTCCCAGTATCCTACAWGAATAAGAGCCAAGGATTCAAGAAACAAAACAGTCCACTTTGGAGAGAGGTCAAGGATTAGTCAGTTTTTGTTCTTTTTAATTGGTGATGGTGGTAGGGGGTTTTGGTACAGATTCCCTCTTTTATTTTTTTATTTTTTTTTTTTTTTAATGGAGAAACATTTTTGACATTTTTCTGTAGTTTGATCTTTTACTCTTTCTTAACCCTAAAGTGTTGTAAATATGCCACTGTTCCACATTTGAAACAGGAATCTGCAGCTAGGAGAAAGCTGCTGTCTGATAGCCAAACTTCTGACAACAAAAAATGGCGTGAGATTCAGAGGCGGTGCTGCTGCGGCTAAACCCGCAGAAGGAGCCCCAGGAGGCAAGCACCTGGGGCAATTGGCCTCACATCTGTGGGACTGAACTATCTGAAGCATATATGTGCCTTTTAGCTAAGCAGAGAGTCATTCTTGCTCCTGCAGAGAGGTACCAGGGCGCTCAGCAGGCAGGACACAGCACAGGGACATTTCGGTGAACAARGATGTCAACTGGGAACCAGCAACCAGTCAGCTTTCAAACCTGTTCTCTTATTAGGAGACAAATAAGTTTTTGGTGGGGTTCGCTGAGATCTTAAGATCTGCCTAGCACAGGGGAAATGATTTTTAAAGTTTTATTTGAACTCTCCCTTTCAAGCRGCCACTTTGTGATAGCAATAACCATACCTACTTACTTCAGTGTGGTAGGGTATACGTATATGGACACTCCCACACTGCTTTGGATATAAGATGTGGTAGTTAATGCCATTTATTCTACCATTATATCCAAYCCATGACATAAACATAAAGAATTTTTTGTTTGTTTCTTTGATCAATACTTCCCTTATCCTGCTTGTTAACTCAAGCATCTTTGACATCCTCCACAAAGCTACATTTCAGTTTAGGCATAAGTTGAGAAACCATTTCAGATGATGGTGCTAGATGGATGTCTGGTCATTTTGTTGGTAACTTCTCATACGTTTGCTATCATTGATTCACTTGTACGGAAAGACTCTGTCTCTTGCCAAGGTTGTGTCTTATTTTTAAATGGAAATGGAAGACAGTTGTGGCTGGTCAAGGAGATATTATTTCCTGAAGGTGAAGCTATAGAAAATGAAGATGAGCAAATTCTTGAAAAATTCAGAGTATTCAGTTAACAGGATAGGGGAATTTTATATTGTTTAGTAGCTTCTGATAAAAGTTATATTTAGAGACAAGCCCCCTAAAACACTTTGCTGRCTTTAGTCAAGGAGACAAAAAGATTTCAAACTTGTTTGTTCATACTGTGATACTCTATGAGTTTAGAGGAAAGGGTTAAAAAAATAATCTCTGACCTTTGTAATATTTTATTTAAAAAAAATGATGTGTCCTGATGCTGTGCTGGGCCAAAGACTGTAGATTTTGGAAACTGTCCTAACTTGAAAATTTCCATGTGTTTTAAGTCTTGTCTCATTTATCTGCAAGAGTTGACCACAAATTTTAATTGCTTGGCTATAGCCCTCTGGATGCCAGATAAATCTGTGAGCATTGCACACATCTGGGCATATATTCAGTACTGTGAGGTCCACAAGGCAGGCTGGGCAGTTTGGGGAGGGATTAGCAATCAGAGGGGCTTCTTGCCCCAAATTTACACCTAGAGTTAAATGAAGATTCTCAGGAAGAGCTAACTTCTAAC
The DNA here is from genome assembly GCF_003343005.1 of Rhea americana. Taxonomy (NCBI): domain Eukaryota; kingdom Metazoa; phylum Chordata; class Aves; order Rheiformes; family Rheidae; genus Rhea; species Rhea americana. The sequence continues at coordinate 38,215 of NW_028186005.1, read as the reverse complement.
TGTTTGGGCATTTTAAACAAAACAAGTATTTTTAAGAAGTTAACAACAGCAACCAAAATGCTGAGCTAAGGCCACCATTCTCAACTCACTTGTCTCAAGTAGTAGCAGCATTTAATCTCTATTTCTGCCCATCTCCTCTATCYGTTTTCGTCTTGGGCCTCATTTCTATCTTGACTAGTGGGATTTTAGGTCATCCAATACTGACTTTTTCATCTTTGGGCCTTCTTAGTCCTCTCCACCTGTAAAATAACCACTGCTTCAAAATCTTTCCATCTTTTGAGATCTTGCATCCTGTAACAGTCCATGGCCAAGTAGGTTTCGCTCTTGCATGACTAACTCTTCCTTCTGGCAGCGTCCTGTTGACCTCCTCATTAGAAGCGGAGGTATTCATTTTACCTTGGTTCCTTTAGTCAACCAGCAGGTAATACCCAGGTGATTTTACGAAGGAGACAGGTAAAACCAGAACAATTTGCATGTTTGAAAATTTTTATTTCTATTTGTCTTTCATAATTTTTAAGTCCTTAGTAAGTGTTTTCTCTCTCTCTCGTCCTTTGTTGTTGCTGCTTGTTTCTTTGTAGGTCTTCTTTAATTATTCTTCCTGAATCTGAAGGTTTGCCTGCTACAGATCAGAAGCATTTATTCATGTAAATATATGTTGATGAGATTTRTGTGAGCGGCTGCAAATAGTCAAAGATACCTGTGAAAGTTTCTGTTTCATTGCACAGTATCTTCCTCAATTACTGCTGTTACTGAAAGCTGTATCTTAATTTTTATCTTGGGAAAAAGTCATAAAAGAGGCAGTTACAAAAACATGCTGCGTGTATCTGTGCTGGATAATATATATACCATATTTTATGCAAAACACACATTCCTACTACACACTACTTAAATGGCTTTTTCATATCCCTTTTTTGAGTTTTTGACCTGTCAGAGCAGGTCTCCTGTTATTGTCACGTTTGAATAGAATTCAAGGGAGACTCTAATCTGAAAAATGACATTGTAATTGTAATCTGTTGAGAAACCTGGATCTAAGTCCGTGCTTTTCCAAAGACTCTGCCATGACCTTGAGCAAATGTTCACATAGTGTCGGTTTGTCTTATTTGTCCATTAATAAAGCAGAAATAATGCTTAGGAATAGTAACGTATAGGAAAGCTCTAAAGATAAGCAAGAGGCAAGTGGGTTGGTCCAGTGTTGTGGTAATGGGATTATGTGTGTGCCTTGAGTAGGTTGACTTACTTACATTGTCATAAATTGTATCAGAGGCAGGCCCTGTAATTTTTCATTATGTTTTCTTGACTGTCTCATATGGTTTCCTTTCCCAATTTCAGTGAAAATAGAGAATGTATAAATCATCCCTGTAATTTCTCCCATTTTCTATAGCTCGAGAATATGGTATCTTAAAGATCATGCTGCACAATCGGAACAAAATACTTCAAACAAGCAAAAATTACTTTAAAATGCCAAAAATGTTATAGTCAAATGGCCACATGCTAGTGTGCAGTACTTTCCGAGGAAGTAGGATTTTAATTAGCAGATTTACCAATTTGTTTCATTTTTCAACATAGTWAAGAAAAATATGGGACACAACAATTTCTATACAGTGCATTAGGAATTTTCTACATCAAGTAAAGTCCTTTTTAATAGCAGTTCAGTCTGTTATTGAGATAACGGCCGGCGAATCAGAGCCAATGTCTGTCCTATACATCCAGCAGAGCCTCGGTGGCGAGGTCTGACCCTCACTCAGTGATTCTGAAGCTTTTTCCCAGTCTCAGCTCATTAGTTTCTCATGTTGAAAGCAGGCAGTGGCACACACTGATTGATGGAGAAACATCAGCAGCTATTTCAGGGTTACTACTACAAGAAATAAGCTCTAACCCCCTTTCAAACTTTTGAAAAGTGTGAGAGAAAAATTTTACCGTAAAAATACAGAGCAAGATGACTCCAGCAGCAGTCTCAGTTTACTGAAAAAGAAATATTTTTAGTATCTCAGAGTGAAGAAGAGCTTGGCAATGATAGCTTTATGCAGGAGAGCTAATTTTAGAGCACAGTGTGCAGCAAGTACCTTTCTTTCCAAAGATGCTTTTGTTCTCAAAGATAATCAGTTTTATTTGTCGGTTAATACAGTGGTTCTTAACATTTTCATTGACTAGAAAATGACTTGTTACATCCAACCCACAAAACCCATTAATTTTGTTCCTCAAAAGCTCGGCCTTTTATTTTTCTAACAATAATCTTACATTAAAGCGAGAGTGTTTCCTCAGTGGCTGTACTTCCTCTATCCTTCCCCCAGACACCACACACACGCTCCCTTCTTTGGACACCTCTCAAGAGAAAGCACAGACAGTCTGGAGGACAAATCTTCCTTCATGCAGATTACTTGCTCCTATAAACACCTCAGTGACTGGTRTATAACCTCCAGCAAGAATTCTGCCTAATCTCTGCCACCAAAATAAACACATCCAAGCCAGAAGCTCTGATAAGAGGATTCTCGAGAGTCTGGGGTCTTGGGTACTGTTAATGGAAGAAAGACTGTTGCCAATATTTTTGGAAGATTGTGTACCTCAACAGAAAAGCTTTCTTTGAGAATATTGATATTGCTGCTCTGTCCTGCCATTATTGTAGTTACAGAGAAATTTTTAAAATAAGTGCCCTAAAAAATTCTTGTCCCTATCCTTGAAATGCTTAAAAAGCTGCTTATGTATGTTCCTGTCCAAAGGACCCTCAAAACTAAAACATTAATTATTAGTAATAATGAGATACCAAACTGTGTAGGGACTTAGAATAGGAACCAGGGAAGCCGCTCTCTGAAACTTCTTCAGATGTTCTCAAGAATTAGGCTGCATCCTGTTAAGATTTATAACCACACCTTATGGAGAGATGTTTAGCCTGAAGCACACGTGTTGTTTTCTGAAGTACTGATTGATACCAGTCCTTTTCTTCATATCATTGCTATTAACAGATATGGTAAGTTATGATAAGTTCTGGAGTATTTTTTGCATCTTATCTTTTTCTTTRAGTGAGCCATTAGTGTGCCTGAAGATGTTTTTGTTAACCAAAAGGACTTCTGTGTGAGAGTTTTTCCAAAATGGGCAGCTAGCTCATTTCAGAGTATAACAGTGAATAGCAAACAGGGAAGGGATTCAGAGTATGCAYGGAGGAAGAAAGCATAATTTTCTTTCTGCAGAACTGTGACACACTAAAGAGCAACAAGGTCTTCTTAAGAGGTCATTAGCAATGCCAAATAGATGAAGCGCTCCCCAAATATCTTCAGTTATTTTGAAAAGTACCTTAAAGAGGTAATTCCCTTTAAACTGAAAAGCTACACTCAGGAATTAATGCTACTTAGGATAAACCAGGGTTGCAGAATTGGGAGTCTAATCTTTGAAAACTCTCTGAAATTTATCTTTATCACATTTTCATTCAGCCAAGTGTAGCTTGCATTCTTTTTTCCCTCTTGTCTTTTAGCAGCTTTACACTCGTCTTTCTGTGTAAAGAACAAACACAGTCCACCTGAATCCACTGAGTGAGCACTATGTATAAACTGTGCTGCTAAAAAATGTCTTGAGTAAGCACAAATTATTTGTTTAATCAGTCAGCCRTGTTAAGAATATAGGTAGTTATCCACCACCATTCTGTCCAAAGGGACAATAATTTTCACCCTTAACCATTTTTTAAAATGTTGTAGTTTTGCTTTGGAACCATTTCTAGTCAGGGAACTAGAAATGCAGAAGGAAGGGCAGGTAAGACAGCTTTAATAACCCTTATCCCTCCAGATCATAGAGCAGCGCTTAGCATAAATTCTTGGTAATTTGTAGTTGACTAGAGTCATAGAATCAGTAAGGTTGGAAAGGACCTCTGGAGATCATCTAGTTCCACCAAAGAGTCTTTGTGACCTAAATTATGGCAATCTCCAAGTTTTATCCTTGGGCTTCCCCACTGTCCTGAATATCCATAGCTGAAAATATCATTCCCTTCTGCTCCATGGTTCTAGCTGCCCTTGGCCCTTCCCAGCACATCCCTGTGCCACATTTTGGGAACGAGCCTTCAGAATTACACTTTGTAGTTCTCCTTCATCGCAGTGCAAGAAGGAGGCTCTCCTCCAGCTGTCTCTGGGTACTTAAAGCGACCTCTGCACCCCTTTGGCTTATCATTTTTTAAAAAAGGAATCRTATCATATCATATTCTGAATTGTACCATAGATTTGTTATGGGTGCTTAAATTACAAAACATTTGAAATGAATATAGTGTAAAAATCTGTGGAATTTTAATAGATAAATTGCTCTTTATTTTGTTTTTCTCTGTTGTCACAAGAGCAGTCTCTGTCTCATTCACTAACACCTCCTGGAATGCCTTTGATACCTTCATAAAAGCTGGCATGATATTTTATATCTAGCTGTAGAGAACTGCTTTTCCTGAAAACATGCCATAAGAGGACCTTGTAGTTCGCAGGAGCTATGTCCCTGCCCTTAGTGAACAGTATGGGACAGCAGCATGATCATGTGCTCCTGTAGGGATAACGAAAAACTATTCCGTAATGTAGCCACCTTTGTTAGTGATGCACAGTTTGAAATTTGTGCTCCAATCTTTCAGTCTTTGGGCAAAACTATTTTTTTTTTTTTTTAGTGTACTGTATGAGTGTGATTTTTTAAATTCATTTCTAAGAGCTAGATTCAAAATTTAACTTTTATCTGCTTCTCTCCATCTGGGCTTAATCTATGCCCTTGGATCTTTTAAAGAAAAAGTGTTTTTGGAGGATGGAAAAATGTTGTTTGCCTACAATATTTGAGTAAGACTTTGTAATAACCATAGAGTGTAATTGCTGAGGAGTCTCAAACATCGCTTGTTTTGMCAAACAACTGCAAAATTCAAAGGAAATGATTTGCATATCCAGAATTTGATCAAATGTCATAGTTCYAATAAAGCATATATCACCTAAAAAGAGCTTACTTTCTCCTAAAAGAAACAAAATCAGTCTGAGTTATTTTTATACATAATTAACACTGTTTGCTGTTTTAAGTACCAGGATCAGAGTTGTCCAAAGCAGTTAACATTATAGCAACATCAGCACTTTTACTATTTGCTTTGCTTTTATTACGTTCTGGCATCATAGCTAATTTCTAATCAAGTAAATGTGTTTGAAAGTATGAATCAGGGGAGATGATACACTTCTACACGCAATATGTTAAATACATACATCCAATTTAATAAAAARGATATTGTACACTATGACATTTTTTCAAGTGCATGCAATTATCTCTGTAGGAAACAAGTGAATGGTATTTTTCAGGATGTGTGGTAGTATTTGGAGGACAGAGGAACATTGGGAATGCTAGTATTCAAGGCTGTACACCAGCAAGCCACTTATTCTTGTACATCGGAGACCTGTGATGTCAGTAGAGGTTGCCTTCTGATGGTTTTTCATTCTGTCTTTAWAATGTACTGGTCTCATAGTTTTAATAGAAGACACCCTTTTGGCAGGATCAAGCGTGGGGGCCCTCATCCCATTCCTGTCTCATTTGCAAATGTCATATTTCCTGATCTAGCCCTAAGAATCATGAGCAAGGCAACGTACAGGAATTTAAACTTCTCTTTCCTGGTAATATCCAAAGAATGTGTTACTATTTGAGATTGTCAGCTCAGTCCGAGACTGATCCAGAGCCCACTGAAGTCACTGGAAGGCTGCGATTGCCAGAAACTCCCAGTGACTTCAGCCTGTCTTGCAGCAAGCCTTTAATGGGCACAGAATTCCCCAGGAAATGGTTTTCTTTATTTAAAAGCTAAACTGATTCTACAACGGTTAAACACAAGCAGCTCTCCGTAGCCCCCTGCGCAAATGCTGCTTTGTGGCTTTGCAGGCATACACAGATAAGCGGGAGCGTGGAAGAAGGGCTTCGCTTTTTATCTCATATGGCTCAGCTCAACAGTAATTAGCTTCTGCCTCTGCTTCTGTGGGCCTCCTGCACTGCACAGCTGCAGCAGCCAAACCGTGCTCCAGAGAAAAAATTAGACAATTATCTTTGGGAATTTATTTCCTAGCAAGAATATTCACATCTCACTTAYGCTCCAGTACTTCATCACCAAGATGCACAGCTGTTGAAGGACTATCCAGATCTCAGTCCAATCTACTGTCATGTTCAATAGCCCATCATTGCAAGAGTTTCATAAGTACACATTTTCCAGATACATCTTCAGCCTGTACTTCCTCTGGTAATCAGTGTATGGAGTCAAAATTTTAAAAGAAAAATCCCCTTGTTACTTTAGAATAATTAACACAAAAGACATTTCTTTTCAGCAGAAAAGTTGTCCTTCAGACTCTGGAGGCAGCTAATAGTGGGCACTCTTCCACTCTGTGCCTTCCAGCGCGGCTATCTCACGCAGCCAGTAGCACCTGGGCAGTGGGGGATGGAGAAATGAGGTATTTTTGCAGGCTTCACTAGCAACGATTTGTACTGTCATGCTTAGAACATTCTGCATTTGCCATGTCCAATAGGCATCATTAGTACAAAGCGTGCCTTTTTTTAAGGGACTGCACAAGTAGGGATGAAATCAAAACCTGCTGATCTGCTCCATTTTCCATCTGTATTTCCTTCTAGCAATCTTGAATTTATGTGTTCTTGAACTTCCTCATTTTAAGAATCTCATCTTTCAACAACCATTTCCATCCAGAATTACTAGTGTTTCATGTACCATCTAGGGTGCTTTGCCTAATGTTTTCAAAACCAGCTGCAAAGTATAAATCTCTGGCACCTCGTATTTTTAAATTACTATATCTGCTTCCCTACCAGTTGTACAAAGTGTTTGAAAAAAACAGCATTTTCTCTACAGTGGAAAAACATTTTAGTCTCTGCTGAAATCCTCCAGGTTTGTTGATGTTCTGCTTAGCCTTACTGTCTTTTACTATCCTGTGTGATACTTGGATGATAGCCAAGCACATATAAATTGCTCCCACTCATGCTCTTTCTAGCAGTTTTATGTTCCTTTCACTACTTTCTAGCAGATATTTTAGGCAGCAATTTAGTCCTATCAGTTCTTCTGCTTGCTTGCTTTCCCCTTTGTAAAACATACTGCATCTTTTTGCCTGTAAGCTTACTTTGTGTTTAGGATCGCTGCGGATCCCTGGATCTGAGACCACAATGGCAAARTCACGGCTTTCTAGGCATGCAGGAGGGCGTAAGAGGGCATGRGGCACAGTCTCAGTGCCCTGCTTCAGAGCCGCTTGCCGTCTGGGAAGGTCCCTATTCCTTTGGCAACRCTCGCCTGCCTGCCGTGCCCTTGGGCAGCACGTTGAGCTCTCTCCATGCCTGGCGTTAAGGGCCCAGTTTGCCTCAGCATAGCTGCGTCAGAGCAGAGAGGAGGTGTCTCATGCCAGCTGAAAGGGCTGGTGCAGATTGCTTGAGCGGAACATGCAGGAAACCAGAGACTGAAATTGTGGAGAAACATTTAGTTCTTGGTTTTCCTCTGCGTATCCCACCTCAGCTTTGGACAAGCCCATAAGCTAGCCTCTGTTATGCATCCTGATTTTTCATTATGTTTGCTCCTAAAAATTAGAATAAAAAGCAGAACAACAAAACAGGAATTAAATAATTCAAGAGGCTTCTGTCCAAAGGCAGAGGAAAATCRGGTTATGGATTGAGGCTGAACCTTCCCCCGCAGCCTCCCTGTTAGTTGTTAGTTTTGACCTCTCATAGAAGAGTTCCTGGGCTGCTGTGAATCGTGTAATGTGGCCCAAATGTAACAGAGAGAGCATCAGTCCAACCTGGCTTATAGCTCATTAGATCATTGCATGCAGAGCAGATACTTACTGTAGCACATTGATATGATTAGGGCATACAAGCATGTCAGAAGTTTGTAGTGTTTTAAAAAAATGTGTTCACAATAATAACAAAAAAAAAAAAAAAAAAAAAAAAAAAAAAAGGAAAAAACACAACAGAAACTCAGTTCTGGTACTAAGTTCTCTATCCCAACACAGTGTTGATAGGAGGAGCTTACACTTTGAAAGCCCAACTGGCATGCATTTATTCAGGTATAAAATGACTGTCAAAGCACATACCAGAGAAGAGTATTAATGGGCCTCTCCTCATCCAACTCTTCTATGTCTGACCTATTGYAATAACTTTCTAATGATGTTTCATGAACGGTGAACATGCGGTGTTTTTGTAGAGGTTGTTGCACTGCTAATTAAGAACAGCATCATTTTCATATCTCATTTGTATTACATGGTTCGTTGCAATTTTCTCAAGTGCTGATGCTAAGCAAACTTTCCCTTTGCCTTTGTAGGTTTTGCAGATGGACCAGAAACTGAACCTTATTACAGATATGCTGCATCATCTGGTTTCCAGTCAACAGGGTGGTCAAGGCAACATCAGAGCATCTCAGAGAGGCAACAACGTTAATTCAGATCTTTTCCTCCCTAATAACACTCTGCCGACCTATGAGCAACTGACAGTGCCAAGAAGGAACCAAGATGATACCTCCTGATGTGGTGTAAGTCCAGGCTGGGTTCTTCCCACCTTTCTCACRTAAATGAGACTGAATGTTGTGAATCTGGAAGGAATTAAGTTCATCAGCMATCCAAGAGAACACAAGACTGTTGCATCTATACCGCTAGTCTCAAATACACTCTTCTGAAAGTCGCTCTAACAGACTAAGGATTGCCAAACTGTTTTCTACTAGGCTAAACTTACTGAAGTTTCATGTTTATTTTTTTAAGAACAAACGATCGCAACTCRTTATTTCTCGGAAAGACCAAGACAATGTAAAGACAGGCAAAATTGCAAGGATTTAGAGCTCCTTTAATAATAATAAAAATAGCAATAATAATATTCTAATAATACTTGAACTTAGATGGAAAATGTGCATTCTGTTTATGAATCTGCAGATAGCAATATATTTCTGCTACTAMGGTTTTTAAAACAAAATAGGATAACTTATGTTGGTTTTATTGTATAAACATACCACTAACATTCTAGAGAATGACAAACCACATACTGAATGATTTTCTTTTTCTGTTTTATTTTAAGGTTGCTACATAAACAGTTATCAGATAATGACCAGATTTTTTAAATCTGTTTTTCTTCAGGGAGGAACTAATCCTTAATCTGGAACAATGCTATTTATAGTGGAAAGCGCTATAGATTTTTTAAGATATCAATTTTTCCTGGGGAGACAATAAAGTATTACATAGAGAAAATGATTCTACTTTCTAGAAAGCTGCTGCCAAAGAATTTATATATAAATAGAAAACACAGTGGTCTGAATGTGCTTGTCCTGAAATAGCTTTTAAAAATAAGGCTTACTACTTCTTAAACCTATTCTTTTTAGCTTACACACTCCAAAAATAGTACAACAGCATACATGCAAAAGTCTGAAGTGCCTGGACTTGCTGGTCAAGTGCTTGAGCTGGCCACTTAYTGCATATCCATAATTCTTGCAGGAATCGAGGCCCCAATTCAGGAAAGCATCTCCCATCCAGACAGCATATATGGCAATTTGAATAGTTTCCTGAATAATGGCTTGAGAAATTCAACTCCTTACAAGAGTCATTTGATATAGAAGAGTGCCAGCCCTAATTCAGAGGACCAAGGGCCTCACCTACAACCAACAGAGTTAAACCACATTGCCCCACACTACAGTTGCATTAAAAGCAGCAGTGCTTGGCTTAGTGTGATTTTTCACATTCACAACGTGAGCGGGATTTGGGCTTTGATTGCCAAGGCTGAAATTCATTCCATGAAATAGTCAGCACCTGTACCATATACACCCTGTTTTGAAGGAGGAATGTTTCTGCAGTTGACAGAGTGACAGGAAACTGAGGATTGCGGAGCAGCTATTGAACTCAATTTAATAACGGTAGCATATATTGCTGGCAAGAGAAGAGGGAGCTGAAGACGGCTTTGTTGGTTCTTGCGCTCTGAGCATCGTGCATGCCCCACGCGCCTCGCTGCCCTCACTGCRTGACGGTGTCTCCCAGCCGTCCCGCTCCCGCCCGCGGCGGCAGGCATCAGCCGCGGCTCCCTGAGCCCCACCTTGCCTGTGGGGTCCCTCAGCAGGAAAGCAGCAGCAGGTGACGCCTGCGCCGAGGAAGCAGAGCTCCTTTCCTTAACAGCCTCCCCCTCCACGGGGCGCGTCTCACAACCCCGCACTGCCCCCCGCGTGGCTGGAGATGCGGGCACCCCCGGCTCTCCCTCCCCGCGCCGAGGAGCACTCAGCTGCTGCTAGTTTAGGAAGTTGGGAAGTCTGTAAGTTCCACCCTCTAGTGATGTATGTAAAAATGCAAAATTTAAATGCTTGTTTGAAGGAGAGCAGACTTAAAAAAAATAAAACTGGAAAGACTAATGCCCTAAAGCCTCATAATTTTGCAGAGCAGTTAATGTCACCAATCTTTAATACATGTGAGCAGTCTGAAATACTGATGCGTAATGAACAGAGCTCACGGGCAACCTTTTCATAATACTGCTTGTATTCCAGTACTGCATTGTTTTAAACATTTCATCTATTCCGCTTGGACTGCAGAGAACTGTATACTGTATTTAATTCCACAGATTATGTTAAAATTGTCCAGTCTTGCTGCTGTACGGTAGATAAATGTTAAGGGTGTAGAAATTTACAGACATAAGCAGGGATTATATCTGGGCATTATGTTTTATAGAAATCAAAATTGTTGTGATGATTTTGAACATTTTTTAAAAAGAGCTTTGCTATGTAATTTCAGGTTATCAATCAGCCTCTTAATTTCCTAATAAAATTCAGGACAAGAGTGCAATGTCTCTGTTCATTCTAAAATTCAGAAACTTGGTACACACAGAAAAGTTGTTGGCTTTGCTTTTTTTTTTTCTTTCTTTCTTTCTGTGAGCTTACTGTACAGTGTATGGATGCCTTATTGGCCATACAGGATGGGAGAAGCATCCTCAAGCCTTCTTCTGCGTCCTTGCTAGAAAAAAATAAGAAAACAGGACTTAATCAGTTRGGGTGGCCCTGGGGAAAAAGATGTGCATTTTAGCTCATGCTAAAAGCAGCCAGGTGCATGTATTTGTAAAGCCATTGCATTGATCAGAAAATGCATCCATTCCTACCTGCTTGTTCCCAAGGTTGCCCCTACATTTTCTGTTTGGCAGCTAAGCTCTTTGATAGCAATATGGCATAACAAGCACCTCATGCAAAAGATAATTTCACATTGTTGATGTATTAATTTCACACAATCACAAGAACCAGAATCCTCCAAATAATCACTTTTCAAAGATTTTCAGATCTAGTGGCAGGTTGTTTCAAGGTCTGTGATTCCAGGTTGGATCCAGCTGACCTTTGCAGAAACAGTGCCAGCTCTCAAACCTGCTGCTTCATATCCAATAATCCACCTCGTCCAAAGATCAAGAAGATCCACTTTCTGAAGGCTGAAGGCTTCCTGAAAGACTTTTCTTGACAGTAAGTAAGTACCTTAATACATTCCTTTCACAAGCACATGGTGGGACAGCATGGAGCTGTAAGAGAGGCAAAGCCTTAATTTTATACTTTCCTATCCAATTTTTGTGAAGCTTCTTAAAACAAAAAGGTGTCTGAGGCTGTAGTCAGAGGTCTCTTTCTCAGGGCAGATACTGGGCCTGGCCCCCTGGCCCTGCCTAAAACATGCTAGCTGCCAGCTGGCTGCCGGGCCGCGGTGGGGTGTGGGTGGGCGCTGTCCCAGAGGCAGCAGGGCAGGTAGGAAGCCGGGGAAGAAGAGAGCAGGAGAAACACGGCGCTGCCCTTTAGCTCAGCTCAAGCTGATGATGGCAGTACACCCTTTGCCTTGGTCAAAAGCAGAGAGTGCAACTTTGCCGAAGGCAAAGTGAATGGAAGAAAGGTTTATTTTTGTGCAAGGAGGGAGGTTTGAAGATAAGCAAAAGCATGGGCTGCTGGCTAGGGGCTGGGTTGGGATTCAAGAGACAGAAGCGCTACTCCTGGCATCAGCATTAATCTATAGCACGACCTTAGGGCAAGGCATTTCACCTGTTGGACATGTCTGGTTCCCTGTCCCCTCCCCTCAGCCTGCTCCGAATTCCCCAGGACAGGGACTCCCTCCTGCTCCGTGTTTGTTAGGTGGCGAGCCCAAAGGGACCTTGGCTTTGTGCATTTCAGGTGCCACTTTTATATTAATGATTAACACTGAGGCAAAGGGCATTTGCAGGGCTGGTAGGTGCCCAGCCTTCGTTACTGCATGCGCTCCACCGTATTCGGAGGGCGAGGAGCTGCAGAGCTTGAAGCGCCTGCTGCCAGACTCACAATTACAGGATGTTGGTTTTTAGCTTCCCTCTGACATAGGACCTTACAAAAGAAGAACAAAAGTCCAGACATCACTCATTTTCACTCTTGTATTTTAAAGTAGCCTTGCTTCAAATAATGTAATGGGCCAGTGCTGTGCTCAAATACTAGCTGAGGCAGAAATAATTTGATGTATTAGTCAGCAGATTAAATAGCCATTTTAGTGCAGCAAGTTAGCAGCTATTGTTGCTAGCAGACACCTCTGTGCTGATTTATCATCGGTTCCAAGGAAGGKGGAAACATTTCAAGGCTCTCCCCCCCCCCCCACCCGCCCACTGGGCTTGGAAGGGTTTGGGCAAAAAACAAATCGCTTCTTGCAGTATAAAAAAGTAAAATACAGGAAGATTTCTTTTTTTCTGGGAGCTTAAAGGAGAAAAGGTAAAAACAGTTTTGAGCTAATCCTTGTGCACCCTGCTGAGCTGGGTATTATTGTTCTGGTTTTACTGATGGGATGGTGGTTTGAGAAGAGGAGGGGCTAGGGAAAAAAGATTAAGGGTCTGATGCAACTCCCATTTATGTCCTGCTCCTGTGAAAATGCACTTGTATGCTTCCTTTCTGCATGGGAGTTGTGCTGTTGCCTTCAGCTGTAAGGACTACTCAGACCATGCAGGTCAACAGAAGCGTTTGCAGGTTGAAAATCGATGTTAAAGAAGGCTTTCCGTAGGTTTAATGGAAGCTGGAATGAGTCGTATGTGCAATATTGCTTTCCTCGTGGTGACAAAGACATTTGAATTCACAAGTTTCTGTTTCCCTCTTCTGTTTTCAAACCATTGGCTTATACTACTCTCATGTGCCACTCACGTTTTCAGGCTCCGACACTTAGAGGTTTTTCTTTGTACTTTAATGATAGGAGTTACCTTACCTACCACACTTGAACACACACAGCGAAATGTTTCTGTACAAAAGCAAATACTTCTTATGTGGCCTAAAATTTCATTTAAATTGGCTTATAAAAAGTTTTGCATCTTGGGCTCTACAACCAGTGGCAGCTCTGACGAGAGTATGTGAAAGGAAGCAAGTTCAAAAATAATAAAAGGAAATACTTTTTATACAAGTGCAATGTAAAGCCCCTGGCTACAGGACTGCATTGGTGTTCAGGGGATATTTAAGTGAGTCCCAAAAAGGATTAGGTCTCAAACAGTAACAGAAAGTTCCTGAGTTCAGATAGTAAATAACAACAGGCAATTCAGTGAACTCTGGCTTTTCTGTGTCTTGTCAGCAGACTGACACCGATGACGAAGAAGCGCAGATTTCAGCTGAAACATTTTTGTGGTTGCAGTGTTCAGCAGGTTGGACCCCTGTGTTGCTCCTGTGGTGCCTAATGAGATGTGGGCTTGTGCTCAGCCTTTCCATGGTGAGGACATGTATATGGGGCATTAGCAGGGCCCCTTTCTCTTCTACCTCAAAGCCTGTTTTCACAAAACTTGTAAGAACTTAATTATTTTGTAGACCTCTACCCTTCTGTCAACTTTAGTTGAGCTAGGCTGACAGGTTCAAAAGTTATTAGGGGGGAGGCAAAGCAAACACAGTGTGAGTGCCTCAACTGCATTTCTGTGGGAACCAGACGAAAAATACTCCCCAAAACTCAGAGATCTGGAACAGCTATAAGCCCTCGCGAGCTGAAGACAATCCCTAACTCCTGGGGTGAGGAAGAAGCTTCTTCTTGCAGAAGTCTCCTTCACAAGAGTCGCTGGCGGAGGGTTTCCTTGCCCTCGGACCAGCTATCGAAAGGTGCTGGAAAATGGAATAAATTTTTACAAGCTGGTTCGGCAAATCTCACATTGCTACGAGTGACAGTGACCTAAACGCGCATATGACAAAACGGTTGGCGTCGCAACAAAGAAAATGCAGGTGCTGAATAGGCGCATTATCGGAGCCGTCCACGCGCATTACTCGAATGCGGCGCGTTGTCCGGTGAAAAGATGTCTACATTGCTGGCGAGGGAGCAGTGCCAGAGGAGGCCCGGCCCAAAGAAACGGCATTGTCCGAGGCAGCCCGAAAGTTCACATAACTCCCACATTGGCTGGCGACCGCTGCCTCCGGGGAAAAGCTTACCGGCCTGACATGAGCCATTATGCTCCCTGCCCGTGGATTTGCACGTAAGAGGAGCGGGTGTATAAAGCCGGTCTTGAAATCATCTCGGAGCTCCGTCTTCTTCAGAACTAGCATTGCGCTGGCGAACTGCCCAGGGATTTAGACTCGGCTAATCCAGGCTTGGCTCTCCGTGGCAGACACCCATGGAACAAAGAAAATAAAGCTTCCACGACCCTGTCAAGTTTCTGGTAAATCACTCGGCCAGGTGCAGAAAGCGGGATACGCAGCCTTCAGCGTGCTCGCCTGGGACAGAGAGAGGCACGTCTCCAAAGGGGCTGAACACAAGACTCTCTGGAGATTTCTTGCCGTAATTCACCGCGTATATGAATGTCGTGATCTAAGCATGTAGTCCCAAACGCTTCACACATCCTTTAGAGCTAGCTGGACTGAAATGCGTTGCTGCTGTTTTCTATTCCTAATAGGTCGCTGTGCTGCTGTTTGCCCCACATAGCCAACAAGGGGCTTTTTTTTCACGTCGATTTTTTGGTTTGTCCACTGGAAATGTGCACAGCCATCCCTGGGATTTTCTCCTGGATGCACATTACTGATCACTTTTGTTGATTGCAATGAAGCCATTTTTTTAATATTATTACTGATGTTGCTATTTTTAGTAACTTTTTATTCTGATCCAAGTAAGCAGGAATTTACTTGGAGACCTATTGGCTCTATTTTATGTGAAATGTGTATTTAGGAGGAGAAGTAGACACGAGCAATCTTGTAAAAAAAAAAAAAGAAAGAAAAAAAGAACGAAAGAAAGAAACACAAGAAGCCAAAGGGAAAAATAAATTTAGTGTTCAATCCTGCTGTATGTTATACCCTTAGGAGTATATTGAGCATGAATTCATAAAGATTAATATGTTAGATACAGTCRTTAAAAGCACTACCAAAGCAACAGTGACTGTAGGCACACATGAAGTATTTGGTTTACAAGCAGCTTGTGAGATGATGATAGCAGAACTCTTGTGTAACCAGTGCTTAATAATTTGATAGTCTTAATGGTCACCTGATTGAGTTATTAACAGAGCTGCCTGCAAGCAGAACCTAAATTTAAAGTAATTCAGATTTTATTCCTTTTGCATCTTTGGCCCCCATTCCGCATATTAGTTTTCTGCTCTGATTCCATCCCTTTCACTTGATTTCCCTAAGGATTTTCTTTTGAGCGTTAATTCAAACCTTTGCTCTCCTTCAGCTTCATGTGGATTTGGGTTTGAGGGACAGACATGCGTGCACCCTTCAGGCCACTTACAGGAAGCATCAGGTAAGGGTTACTGAAACAAAGACTGATCATGCTGTATGCAGGGGATTTTTGCAAGCCATAACCTCTTTTCGTCATACTTTGTCTTTTAAAATCCAAATGAGAGAACGTGTGCTTACCCTGACTGGATCTTGCTCCGCAAGCGCTGCGAGAACTGCAGACTCGYGGCCAGAGCAGCATGTGCTCACCTGCAGCCCGTGTGTATGTGATTTTAATTACACGTTCACTTAAATGGTTTCAAATGTTTCTCTGTCGTTTCAGTGGGCACTCAAGCAAGTATTTTCTTTTCCATTTTCCCTGTGGTTGGGATGAGGACTTGCTGGGCTGGAGAGAAGGCTGTTTACACCCACCCACCCACGCACGTTTGTAGTGGGAAATCCATGCCAAAATGCGTGCGTTATAGCCCCCGTGCCACGGATAATGTCCAGAAGCAGTCGGTGCCGGRCCGTGAGGCGTCCGGTCCTCAAGCCCAGCCAGGAGCTGCTCCTCCACCAGATGTCTGGCCACTCTCTGTGTGACCAGGCAACCCGAGGGCTGGGGCCAGGAGCGGGAGGGGAGAAAGGCAGTTTTAACTGCCATTGCCCACCCTTCCCAGACCCAGAAGACAGAGTCCAGCCCGGAGGGAAGAGCACAGGTCCTGTCACTAAGCACGAGGCCCTGCCCCAGGCCAGAGCGCGCTTCCTGCAAGCTGAGTTCTCCTTTCACCAGCCTGCCTCGGTTCGCTTGCGCTGAAGCGCTAAGCCTTGCTCCACCTTCAGCGTCCTCTTACGCGTCCTGAGCCTTGATTTCCTTTGGGTTCTCCCACTCTGGCAAATTCATTCAGGGCTTGATCGCACCGGGGCAGAAGGCAGCAAGCCTTTCTGCTGACCTTGGGGGCCCTGGCCCAGACCCGGCTTGCGTCTTCTCCTGCCCAGGCCTCCCTCTGCCTCACCTAGCAGGCGCGTCAGTCATTGCTCCTCGGCACTGCGCAAGCTGCCGGATTAGTATTTCCTTCTTCGGTCAGTCACTGGGGGGCGGGGGGAGGTTTGGGTTTCGACTCCTTGTTTTCCTCCCTGCCCCCGCGTGGCCCCGAGCGAGCTGCAGAACAGTTCCTGCAGAGGACCAAGCCTTTCCCCGCCGGCCGCGAGCTCTGCTACGTGGCTTAAGGGAGGAGAGAGGAGCCTTGCGAGAACATATGGCTAAAAGCGTTTGGGGGTTTTCAGATGGTAAATGACCGATGAGGTCTCAAAGGGGTTTTATTTATAAATGATAGACTCCTGAGAGAGAAATAATGGCCACTCTCCAGGCGTGAGAAAGCAGCTCACCTGGCGTAAAACCYGGGGACAAAACGAGCAAAGTGAAAGCTAGGTATGGCAACTGCGTTAAGGATTTTCTTCCTCCCCGAACGCTGAAGCGTTTTAATTTTGCTTTCTCCTCCTTTCTTGGAAGAAGAGGGGGGGGAAAAATAAAAAAGAAAGGAGGCCGAAGGGAGGAGYGCGGTGGGCCGGAGGGAACAGATGGTGCCCCGCGCGGCCCTCTGAAGCCAGCGGCGGCGCGCATTCCTTTACTCTGTCCGCTCAGATAACTGAGTTATACAGCACACGACCATCTGGTGTATGACACGTCTTGTGTCCCCCACACAATGGCCCCGCAAACCTCTTCAGGGGAGAGGTTAGTTTCTAGGGAAACAGCGGCATGTGCAGCTCYGGCCCCTGCGGCCATTCAGGCCTCCTCGCTTGTCTCCATTCTTCTCCCGCCTATTGTTGTCACTTGAGCTTTTGCTGCTTGGTTACTCCGAGACTGACAATATCCATGAGTATTTTGTCCCCCGGCCCAGAAGCTATTGTCTCCAAATTTTGTTTCATTATTTATGTTTTCCATCTCCAATGGTTGGCCGGAGCATCTGCTGTAGAGCGGTAAGGCGAGCGCCCGCTCAGAGCCGCGCTCCTGCCTGACAACGCCGCTCTGGAAGAGCGAGGCTGCCGCCGGACGAGCCTTCGCAACAGCGGTGACTTTGCCYGCTTGTCTGCTCGCTTTCTTCCTTACTTTGCCTTTTTTTTTCCCCCAAGTTGCTCACGTCTTTTCAGCTGGACCAGGAAACTCAAAACCTCCCTAGGTACACAGTTTCCACAAGAAGCAGGTCTACTGTGAAATTCAGTTTTGGCAACATCATTTGAAAAGATTAATCAGAAAACAAAAATTGTAGATAAATATTTTCTCCCCCAATAAAAGACATATATCCCACAGACTCCTTTACAGTGTTGCAGAGCAATTATATTAACAGTGGTACTTTCCTCAGACACCTGCAAATGTCCCAGCTAGCCARTATCCCCCCAATTCATCTTAAATCTGCGTGGAGTTGACTGTTCATTCAAAGGAGTTGAAAATATTTGTTTAAAAAGCTAAAACATCAAGAATGAGACCTTGGCCTAAGAAAGTATTAAAACAGGTGATTAAGGAAACGYCACTGGTGTCTAAGGATAAATTAATACGCTGAACCCTAAACCTTAGTGCTTTCCTCAGGCAAGATGTGGGTAACTTTAAAAAATATGTTGCACCATATCGCTCAGTCAAGTATTAGAAAATCACCAAAAGTTAAGAGAGCTTCTGTATCAAAATACCAAACAGTAGTAACTTATTGGCCTGTTTGTTCAGTGTGCAGCGCAGTTAGAGTAAAAAAGTGCACGGTGTGAGATGGCATGCGGTCACAAAAGCAGAGACCAGGCTAGAGGACGCATGCAGGAGGAGGCAGAGTGGGCTGCAGGCACAGCTTCCTTAGCTGAGTTTTGTCTGGTAACTTTCAACAGAGAGGAGCAGGGGCTGGAAATGTCCTCACTTTCCTATAGACTTGGACACAGTTATCATTCTTCTACCTGRTTTGTGGAAGTTAGCAGCAATTTGTTCCACCAGAGACTTGGCACTCTTTCTTTGTAGGTGTGAAGCCCTCCATCCCGGCCAACGCGTCAGGTCAGCTAGGAAAGGAGAGGCAAGACACCTGGACTCGTGGTGTTTGGGAGTGCTCAAGAAGAGCCCATACATGTGCATAGATGATTGAATTTGAACAGTCACGGTCATGTGTTGTTRGTGTTCATCTGAAGTGCAATAGCACAGTGAGGCCATCAAAAATGAAAAGATCCCATGTAGTAGGCACCTGATGTATGCAACCCTTCTCACCCTCTCCCTGCCCTCCCTGCCTCAAGAGCTTCCAGCCTCAGGAGATGAGGAGCTGAGTCAGAGGGACACCACCGGCTTGTCCCGATGCTAGTGCTGAACCGTGGCACCATCAGGAATAGTACACAGATTTCCCAAGAACAGTTTTGATGCTTGCTGCATGTTCATCTGTCATTGCTGGCTGCAAGGTGAAATGCAGATGAGCAGCAAACAGAGAGAAGCAGATTATTTCCCCTGTCACCACTGTGTCAGTTCAGAGCCAGGAAGACCTCTCATTCTGGGGTGCATGGGGGCTTTTCCCAGTGCACCAATAGCAGCACTTTTCCTGGAACAGGAGGCAAACTTGCCCCCAGTTTCCGCAGTGCTAGTGGCTAGGGCTAGAGCTAGTGCACGGTACTGACAGGAAAGCACATCTTACTGTTGTTTGTCTAGCACAGCTGAAAAAGCACAGCTCTGCACTGCCTTCATATTTGTCTTACAAGATGGTTAGGTAGGACTTTCAAAGGAAGGAGATTTTGCTCATTGTACAACAGAGAAGCAAAAAAACCTACTTAGGCTGAAAGTCTGCTTGCTCTTTCTCTCCTGGTGAATACAAAAGCAATATCTGATAGGAGTTTCACTTGTCTCTGAGGAGCAATAATGACTCCAGAGAACAGCCACTGCCAAGTCCCAGGGATGAACCACCACAACCTCTAGCTGTAAATGCATGCAGACGTCCAACCGGAGTCCAACTCTCAGGGGAAGCTATTACCCAGCAAGAGCTGGGTAATCCTAGAGTGGCGAATGACAGGCTGTCAGGATGGACATTCTGCAGGTCACACAAGGCCCTTCGCCCTTATTAATTTCCGTGACCTTTTTACAGGGAAGAAAGACTAGAGGCAAAGTGTAATTGCACAGAACACCTTTCTTTTCCTAAAAAGAAACAACAAAATCGTGCTTCTTATGAAAAGCTAACTTATACTTCTTCTTTCTCTTTTCTCCACTCAAAGGAGGCTGTTAGTGGATGCTGCCAGATCCAGTTCCCACAGGTTGACTCCTCCAGCTCTGAGGAACAAGGGTCCGACCTGCAAACTGCAAACCTGAGCTCCCTCAGCCTTTCTAGAACTTCAGAGCATGAGAACAACAGACAGTGAAGCAGAGCAGACAGTCCCCTCCCAAAAAAGGTACTCTTGGCCTGAGAGTATTATCAGGTGACATATTTCTTTAGAAAATGTGGAAGTCGCATGCAGCACTAAGACCTTCTCTAGAATAGAGTGTACTAGTTTGGCTACTTGAGCTGGATGAATGTTTCTTGAGTGTGGAACAGAGTAAAAGAAAGGGAACTGGGCTGGGCGGGAAAATTGAGACCCTATATTAAGAGCTTATATCTTGTTTAACCTTGCAAGGCAGAAAGGTTGCTCTCCATAAATATATACAGGAAGAAGAAATGCTGCTTCAGCCGAAGGACAACGTTACCACAAGAATAAATATATATAGGTTGGCCTCAGATACATTCATGAAGGTTTCTAAGTATCGTAGAAGAAACATTCTGCAACAGTACCTCCAGTATAAATAATGGAGGCCAAAACTCCTGGCTAGCTCTAAGGAGCCACTTGATTAATCCATGAAAGGCATTATGGACTATGAATACATGCAAAGGAAGGGAACTGGTGTGTTTGACTTCAGACATCCCTGCTGCTCCGGTGTTTCAAAGGTTTCAAGAGCGGAAGAGACTATCAGACCATCTGGTTTGAACTTCTGTATACTACAGGCCATAGATCTCACCCAGTTACCCCTTTCTGAGACAAGTGATTTGTCAGTCTTAAGAACTACCTTACAAAAAGTCATCAGTCTTGACATGAAGACACCAAGATCCACTTCTTTCCCTGAGATTTGTTACAGCCTTATTCCCACCTGTTATTAAAATGGATTACTTTTTTTTTGTCTGAATTTGTTCACCAGCGTGTTTGATTCTTACTCAGCTTTCCAGGGGCAAATTAAAAAGCCTTCTAGTGTAGGAAAGAATCCTGCCTTAGCACAGATTATAATAAGCCTAGCCTATGAGAAAAGACTAGGGTAAATTCACTAGCTGATCCCGAAAACGGAAGATTTTAGTCATTCCTTCTAACTGATGTTGTACCGTAGTATTTTAGAAGTTTGACTGAAAGTGATAAAACTCCCTCACTGCCATATTGTAGCAGAATCATGTAGATTTTCATTAGTGACTGTGGGGTTTTGCACAATTTAGCGGTAAGCCTTTGTGATTCTTAAACATCTTTCATGTGCATTGTGGGGACACGGGAAAGGGAGGAATAGGCAGAAGAGGAGATACTGCAATATCTCTAGACACGCCAGCTGTCTAGGTTATATGAAGGCAGCAAACAAAAGACCTCAGTTACCATGGCTGTCAGTCCACACTTACAACAGCACTAAAAGTGTATTCAAGATTATTTTTAAAATACTTAGGACAGGCAAATAGAAGAAATGCAGAACAATAAGACACAACTGGACTGCAGAATTAGGATGAGTCTCTACGGCACTTTGAAGAAAAATGAAATTGGATCTGTGCTTTCCTTTTTTTTTTAATTGACCAGAGGTAGTACTGATGAGTGGCCAAGATTTGCTTTGCTTTTCTTTCCTGGATAATATTATGAAGAGTTCCCTGTCCTGTGTTGATCCCAGTCATGTTAATGAGTGTCAGTCAGGTTGGCACAAGCTTCATCATTTGAGAAAACAAGGAGAGTGCGTGTGTATATGTGTGTGCGTGTGTGTGCATGTGTGTGCGTGCATGTGTATGCAGCATCCTTTACCAGAGAAGGACAATTATTAATACGCGTGAAGTTTTGATGATCATTGATTAGAGAAATGTGAAACCAAAGGGGCAGAAGCACAAGCGATTACTGCAGTATAGGAAGGAACCACAGAGCTGGCTTTGTTTCTAGAGGAAATTCTCACCTGCAGATTCAGCCTACAGTTTACCCCAAAGAGCTCTTCTGATTTCTCTGGTGGAAAAAGAGATCAGACGTTTTCTTGAGTCTGATAAATCCAGAATGAGGAAGGTAAACTGGGCAGGTAGTGTGTCTAGCACTATCCCTGTCACTGCAAGGCATGGGAGCAAATAGAAGTGAAAAGAGTTGTGATCAAAAGGCTAAGAACAGGGGGTCTCAATCAGAAATCAAAGACTATTTGTAGGAGAAATCGTAACTGAAAGGCTCCAGCAGCAGTTCACCAGTAGTGCACAGTGAGGTACGTGAGTTTGAGAGTGTTTCCAAGTGACTCCTCTTCACAAGGGACAGCTCCTTTGACTGCAAGAACAGCTTACCAGAGGCTAGAGGCAGATAATGTATCCTGGGTGCCTGGTCTAGCGGAAAACGAAGCAGAGCTATTCCTGCTGTAAATGCAAAGGACAATTCAGTGCTCTCTCAATCAATACCGGCAGAGACTAACAACTTGCTTATGAAGAAAGTTCAGTCCTTCACTTTCTCCAGCCTCAGAGCACTGCCCAAACATGAACTCACTCACATCCCTGTGAATGAGGAGGGAAAGACCAGCATCTTCCCCATTTTACAGCACGGAAGGATAAGCCACAGCAGATAAATGACCAGRTGTTGCAGGTGACAATTTCTCTAGGTTTGTACTAAGACATTTCCATATACTGTATGAAGGCTACGCTTGGCCATACGACTATCTGTTTGTCCAGACCTCTGAGATGCAGATGAAGGCGACCAGTTGTTCATAACATCTGCTTCTATTGCAAGCACAGCAAATAGCTGCTCAGTAAAGAGATTTCTCCATGGGAAGGATCACTGAACAGTCAGAAAGGCAAATTAAATTAAGGAGTATAAAGCAGAAGGCCGTGAACAGAAGGTAAAAGAATATACTGACACATATGTGAATCAGATCACTTGCTAAAAAGGCAAATGTACCAATTTTTTTTAGGAATGCTCAACTATTTTTTGAACTTAAAAAGGTGGTGGCACAATCTGTTTAGAGGCAAAGGGAAAAAGACAAACAGTAAAAAACAAGCAGGGCCATGAGACGTGATGCAATTTGCATCTAAATACATTTTAGAGATAAGAATGTGTTCAGAGGAAAACACAGTATTGCCAGTTCACGAGACTTACTTTCTGATATCATTGTGGGAACCAAATGAATTGCAAAACATCTGCAAGGTCCGAAGTGTCAATTATGCCTTTATGTACATGGAGGAAATGTCACATGATTGAGGCAGTCATTGGACATGGTCAATTGTGCGTTTTTATGCACGGCCTAGCCTTAAAGCCTCGCTCGACAGTCACTTCAGACAATGGGACTGTCAGGGAGAGAGATGGATCAGTTTGGCCCCTCAGAGAAGGGGTTGGCGTAGCAGCGCGCAAAGTGTCCCCGGCCTTGGACAGCGCTRTCGCTTCGTTTGTGCATGTCCTGGCTGACCGGTGCTTCTGAAAGTCTGGTTTTGGGACTTGCCCATCTGTAAGTAACCACGCGGGAAACCATTAATACACAAAGCCCAGATATCAGCTGGGACTTTAGAAAGTGATCACGCAAATGAGGTAGTTTTTAGAAGCTTCTTTTAGACCAGATCTGTGTCTCTTAGTCGGATTTTTTTTCCCTGATTCCAAAGCAACGAGCTTTTTTAAAAAATGCCATCTTTGCAGAAGCATCTTATAAAACTCAAGGCGTGCATCATTCAGGGGTTGTAGAAGCTGCCAAACCAGAAGAATGATTTTGAAAGGCCCATATGTCTAACTGCGTATGCCAAATATCTTTATTTTAATGGCTTGCATGTTACAGTTTGTATTAAGCACTTCAACAAGTCCCAACGATATCCTTTCCGGATTCGCAAACTTGCATTACTTCTCAAGGAAATGTTTAAAAACAGCAATATTTTGTAATATGTAATTTGCGTGCTTTTTATTGCAGTCAACATCTGCAGCAAAACAAGCTCCATCGTCTGTAAAGTTGCACTGCGATGCCATTGGCACCATTTCCAGCTGCATTYTGGGCTGGAGCCTGATCTCCAGTTTCCACTACTCACTTTCATCGCTCTCTAGCCGATACTAGCCATGTTCCAGACTGCATGTTTAGATACTTCAAAGCGCATACGGATACTATCAGAACCTGCGTGCAACAAGGGAACTATCGGTGAAATTCCTGTGGCAGTTAATTAAGGATGTTTCTACAGAACCATTAGAGAATGTTCCAAAATTTGATAATTTCTCTGTAACCACATTTCTAGTTTTGTGGAAAGAAACTCAGACAAGCTGAATTACATAAGCCTTGTCACCTCCACAGCTGCAACCTACATCTTCTTAGTCTTTAGTTACATATTGTCTCATGCAGACTATTGGCATGGGCAAGTGCTATTGGACTGGGTTCAGCTCCCCGCACATCCAGGGAGACTTGGATGGGGCTTGTGATCATTATTATATTTAATTATTATATTATTGCATCACTATGGATGCTCTTGTAAAGTCTGACATCTGCCCAGCGCCAGGCGAGTGTGTCTGGATTCACTCAGCGCTGGTGTCCCACCAAATCGGAACCCATTCCAAAGATGCAACCCGAGCTGGATAAGAAAACGAACAGAAAATAGGCGAAAGGATRAGGTAGGGGGAGGAAAGGCTTTGATAAGTGGTAACTAATTTTATTAGTATATATTCTTCTGCTGTCAGAATATAGTATTATTGTTGGTGTTGACACAGTCTTTTACATTAGAGGAAAATAGCAGAAGCTAAAATGATGTCATTGGTAAAGAGTCTGGTGCCTCCTTCAGGTTTCCTTTTCCTCACTGCATGTTGAGCAGTGTCTGCCTCACACACCAGTCCTACTGCTCAAATTGACCCCTGATATTTCTCAGCAAGACCAGGAATCCATTATAATGCCAGGATTTTGAGGCTCACCAAAATGCCAGGATTAGCCAGCTAATGTCCTCCTGAAGCCAACCCAAGGCCTCAGCGGCCACTGCATGTCCCAGCCGTCCCTTCGCAACTGGCTAAACTGCCTTCTGCTGCACCTTGAGGTGCTCAGATACAAAAATATGCCGTTCTGGAAACCGGAAGAGAGTAGAGTAAGTTGCTGAATTGCTTACCAAATCTAGTAGCAGAGACTGTGGGTTTTTTTTTTCTAACAACTCACCAAGATCCTGTTGCAGAATTTTGTTTCTGCCAAACAAACAAACAAAAAAAGAAATCCAGGAAGCCTGGTACAGCGTTTAAGACCAATTTGTCGCAAAGTAAACAGGGCCTTGATTACAACACGCCCGGAAGCAGTGGCATGCTTGTATAGAAAAAGAGCCAAGCCAGGACATTCATTTAAAAATAATCCTTCAAAAGTTGAAGTAGAAGTATGAGGCACAGCCTTCTAGGTACCGGATCCAAGCAAAGAGACAAATGAGCCGCGAGACACATGGAACAAGTGTCTTCAATTGTTTTAGAAAGTGTGCAGCCAAAACTGTAAATTATACCATACATTAAAGATAAAATCAGTTCTGGATTGTGGAAGCCTTCATGTTGAGTTAACTGAGGCTTTATATTTAATGTAGATACGTTTACTAATGAAGTTTCAGATACATYTTGCAGCAGATTTTATCTGCAGAAGTTAATGCCCCTGATGAAATCACTGCAGTCCTCCTCCAGCTGCCCACTTTGTGCATTATCCACTATTGGCCTGCAAAGAATTTCCTGTCTTGCAAACCAAAGGGCTAGAAATAGAATTTATGCATGCGTATGCACACATGAAAATAAGACAGTCAAATCTGCTTGTTCTGGCTAAAATACTGGTCAAGAGTCTGACTTAAATGCATATACCAGAAATTTAGAATAGGTATTAAAATTTTGTTTTTATGTCTGTGCTTGTGGCTAGTTAACATAACCAACAAGTTATGTAAAGGCCACCCATATAACTAAACAAGAAAGATAGCTGGAAAAGGGATGGAGTTCACTCTGTTGTAGAGCAAAACTTTTAGCCTAGTAACCAAAGTGGAGGAAAAATTTTTAAGTTGATGGATAAGCCTACAAAAAGAGTAAGGGGAAGACCATGCCAAACCCTGAATACAGGTATTCTAGAAAGGATGAAGTTTGTTTCCTTAGTCCAAGAAGAATGAAAAGAAGTTTTATGAAGTAAACGTAAGTGCACAAATACAATAGAGATGAGATAAACCTACTGGACAGATCTCTAATGCAGCACRGATTTGAATGGCTCATCTCAGACATGAATTTGGCTCCTCATTTTGTGGGGGAGCACTAGGCAAGAGAGTTAGCTATACGGGATCATTCCAGAAGTAAAATAGTTTAAGAGACCGTTCCTGGAAACCGCTTTTAATCTGAATTTTAGGGCAGCAATTTCCGTGTGGCCAGCGAAGCTTGTGCAAGTAGGAGTTCTGCAAAATGAAATAAAGTTCAATACAATATAAAATCCAGCAGCCCATGAGGGGCTGGGGAAATTACTAGTTACAGTGAATGAATCAGGTTCCAGTCTGTAAAAATCTCTCTGTAGAAAAACAGTAATTTCCAGGAGAGGTCAGATTTGTTGTCCATCATCTCCTCTCTTGGAAACAGGCAATGGCACGTGTTTAGGAAAAGTCATTAAAACGCTGTGGTCTGTAGTTACAGAATAAGCTACCCAGGAGAATTTCTCATTTCTATGTTGGTTTATGTCTTTCACACATTTACAAGAAATTTCTGCCTATTGAGCTATGACTTAAAATAGAAGTGTCCAGTCCCTCCTCTTTTAGGCTCTTGTCCTCAGGACAAGAGCACAAGAATGCGGTTTATGGACTAACACTCTTTTGCGTAGACAGTTCTTCAGACGAAGTTGCTGAATAACCAAATAATAGGGATAGGATCAGTTCAAAACCAATTGTGAATGGGAAGATTCAGGTTTATCTGGACACTTTTACTTCTTTAAAGTGTGAAGATGCATGTTTGGTTAGAGCACAACTCTTCATCTTCTGCACAAGGTGATGCAGCTGGAGTGACGTTTCTTTCAGCAGCTTCTGTTGTTATCTTTTCTCAATGAAAAGTCTTTGTGTACCTTATTTTATAAATGCACACTTAGCAAATAACCTTTTTGTAGCATGCTTCTAGACTGCTTGGCCTCAGCTATAATAAAATTGGTTGTCTCTTAACAAATGTACTGAGAAAAGGCCAGGTACTAGGACTAAGTAGATGATTATTATCCCTTCCTCAGGGCTTATTTTGAGAGTATTGGTGATTCTCTTGTCTTTATCCTGTGCTAAAGGTTATGACAGAAAGTGACTGAACACGGCAGTGCTGGTAAGATAACCTGCTGTCAGCAAAATGGAGTGAACAACTGCTCCTCTTCCTGCTGCCTCACACCTCTTCTCGAAGAGAAGCATGCGTTTGCTGGCTACAGGTAAAATAAAAAGCCATTTGGGGGATCATGGCAGTGAGAATTCGTTAGGACTGCAAAAATGCATTGCTCATCACGGCCTGATTTACCTGCTGCTGAAGCTGGTGAAGCTCTTTTAACTGGATTCAGTGGGAGTTCAGCCAGGCTTCGTTTTCTTCTGGTTACATAAACTGTAGGATTAACGTTGATGTCTCCTAGGAAACCAGGCTGCCACACCAATTCACCGCTAGATATTATGCTACAGCTTGAAAAGAACGGTATTTAGGCTACAAACAGGAAGACATAGCTAGTTAAAATGGCGGCATTGCCATTTCTTGTGATTCTATGATGAATCTTGCGATCCATTTTCTTAAAGTCACATCTTCTGGAGCCATAGAAACACAGGAAATTCTTAGCTTTTTCTTACAAAAAGTGGCTTCTTAGTTCTCTGCTTGCAAAAAAAAAAAAATAGAAATAAAACTATGAAGTGTGATCGGATTGCAAAGAATTGTGAAGGCCAGCAGAAACACATCTGCTCAGCTTGCTGCCCTGAGTGTTACTGTGATTTTTGCTAGATTCAGGACGCTCCCAGAGGTGGGATGGGCAGCAATGTGTGCAACAAGAGCGGCCCCCCCCAAACGCAGCTCCCCCTCTGCCTGCTGAGCCTCTGCCGGCTTTGCTCCCGCCTTCCCTTTGCTGAGAGCCTCGGAAAGCTCCATGGCCCAGGATAGTAGCAGCACCGCTGAGATGGTCCCAAGGAGAGGGCAGGATGAAGGGAGCCCTGTCTAGGGTAGTTTGATATTTTTTTTCTGCATTTACCCACAGGGGCTCGATGAGAAAGTTCATCAGCTTCATTCTTTGATAACCACAGCAAGTGAGGAGAGTTTAGGGTGGCATTTTCCTTGTCTCGCCGGTCTATTTTGGAGCTGTTAACTAAGTAAGTTTGCCCCCAGTTGAGAAACCTATTCTGTTCTGTTTATCAGAAAAAAAAAAAACCAAAACTAACAGCAAAAGCATGCGCTAAGCTGGCAAAGAAGTCCTGCCATCGCTGTTGTTGCCCACAGGCATGCGGCGGGTTTGTGACCGGGAGCGGCGTGTAAGGGAATCATGCAATCTGCCGCTTGGCAGGCGTACAAAGCTCTTACCGACGGTGACACGTTTTAAGAGTTGGAAAGTGTTTCAGCGGTTGCCCAGCTAAGGGTGGCTGTCTTGTAGAGGGGAGCCAAGTCAAATAAGATTTGGCCACTTGTTTAGAGCCTCCTTCTTCACGGCGCAACTGCTTGATCCCTAATCTCTGTTGTCTGCCTTCTCCTCCAGCTAAGGGCTCCCCATGCACCCTGAGGCTGCTGCGTCTTCCTGGACCCCACCGCTGTTTTAATAGCTACGGTTTTATATGGTTTTTTTTTCTCCTTCTCTGCATTCGGCAGCACAAAAACAAGTTAAGGCAAGATTTCCATACATGACCAGCACTTTCAGGTCCCTGCGATCCAGGGAACGTAGCCTGAACCCTCCTGCAGACCCATACGTGAAAGAACAAGCAGCTGCCTTCCGGGGAGCCAGGGCCAGCAGAGAGGTCCCTGCGAGGCACCCAAGCTCTCCAGCCACCTCCCAGATCCTCACCTCTGTTTTTTCACCACCTTTTTTTCTTTTTGTGTTCCTAGCATTGGCCTCATTGGTTCTCTGAAACTTTTCAGCTCTCTAGTATGCTTATTCRAATAGCTTTTGTTCATCTCCCTGTTCGAATACTCCTCACATATCTCCTTCTTTTTTTCCCACTTACCTAGTCTAGTATCCGCTTCTGTATGTCTTGTTACCTCTTTCTTTTACTAAATTTGAAAAATAACATATTTGATTTTATATAATGGTAGATTTTGCTCCTGGAACAACTCTGCCACCTTTCTTTAGCCAAATCACATGTACATCAACTCTTATTACCAGAACAGTACCTAACATGACACTTGCTGTATCTATCCAAAAATCAGAATTTAAATGTTTTAATTTTTATCATCACTTCCTGTCATTTGTGAATAAGCCTTATATTCATTTTAAAATCACTTCAGGTGTTTTCTTTGGGAAAAAAGAAAGAAAGAAAGAAAGAAAACTACACACTGGTATTAAGAAAATCATCAGTGTTATTCATTATGTTCCCTTTGTAATCACTGGGGATTTAAACATCGCACCTAATCTGGGGCAAATTAAAATACTCTACTGCTCTAGATTTCTATTCTAATTGTAGCAGTCAGATGGGAGGTTTGKAGGGGGGTTGGTTTGGTGGAACGGGTGGGAATGGGGATGGCAGCCAGGAAACTCCCTTCAGCCTTGCCTCTGCGGGGAGGTGAGACTGCAGCGAGGTGCAGCGTGAGCTTACATGTATTTTTTACTCCGCTCTCATTTCCCGGGTGGGTGCTCTTAATTCCCACAGAGACTGTCTTGGTATGAGTGAGCTTATTCCCAGTTAGATTTTGGAAAATGGCTTGAGCTACTTTTTATCTAGTACCTGCCAAGACCGTTTCCCAGGGGAAATTTTCACAGCAACATACTGCAAAATCCGCGAGAAAGCTTTCGGCGCACCGGCGTAGACAGGTCCCTTTGCATCCAGCCACGCTGCAGGCAGACGGAGCACTTCTCGGCCATTTCAAAGGGTAATTTTTTTTTTTTTTTTTAGTCTGCTAACCACTTGCCTTGCTCCCCGCCGGCGCCAGGTTTGCGTGCCCRGCTCCCGCAGGCGCGGGCCAGCTGCTGCCGCCGCAGGGCCGGCAGAGGGAGCGCACACGACAGCCTGGGGAGCATGCGCAACCCGCATTTCATGGCCCTCCCRACGGCCACAGCAGTTCCCAGATGTGTTTGCTTCTCCAGCATGAACCTCCTCAACTGGGGTGCTTTAGGGAACATGGGAAACAGCCTGAGATTGCTTCCGTAACTCACATTTTTGCTGTGTCCTTCAGAGCATGTTTCCCTTAATCATATAAAAAAAAACCTATGAAGAGTCACTTTCCTTAAGTGGATACTCTTTCTAGGGATGTTGTCACCTGTAGGCAGTTGACACTTGAAAACCATCACCTCCACCATCATTGTATCCATCAGTTCAACCATCACCATAACCATCAACTCCACCATCACTATAACCATCGCCTCTGCTTTCACCRTAATCATCACCTCAACCATCACCTCTGCTGTCACCATAACATCACCTCCACCACCACTATTAGCATCTCTGATCCCAGGTGCTGGAGCTATCACACTCCTGCAGGGGACAGGGCCCAGAGAGCCCTTAACCGTTCTCAGCCTCAAATTCTGGTGGTTCTAGAGGCAAGTTGGTTTGGGCACTAGAAAAATGACAATGTGGTATCCACTTGTCCATTGTGTGTSATTCTATCCCTAGCCCATCCTCATGCTTTATCTAATCGTTATTCTCTATGTGCAGCAAAGGAAAATGGCTAGTCCATATGTGTCCGAGCTCCTCCATCCAGGCCGTACAGCTGTGGCTGCTGTGGTTGAGGCTGGGGTAGCGAGGCGAGTGCCACGGAAGAAGCAGCCCTCGCTGCTCCCATGCTCAGCCCACCGTCCGTCGGAGAGCAGCCCACGTTGCCGCAGGCGGGATCCGGCCTTGGAGCTGCAAAGCTCAGGCTGGCCTGCACTGCCCTTTGAGCTGCCTCTGCTCACRGTCTGCGTTAACAGCAAACCACACAAAATCAGACRCAGAAATACATACCTATATGTAACATACAGAGAGATACAGATATACATGCACACACAATCWAWWWWWWWTTTTTATATATATACACATCATAGACATATCTAAGGACAAAGCATAATCCAAATACACTCTTCTTCTACATGCCTGAACACTTCTGCTCTTGTTATTATCYGATCAAATATCTTTGTTGAAAAACTTCCAGGTTTTATGTATTTCCTTTAAGTACAGATGATACAGCTTTACTGTTTTCAGCCAGCTCCTCTGTCCAGCTTACCTCTTCCCCTTCCAAAGATCCCACTCTTCAATCAGATGTAGGAATCTGTCCCTCTATTTGCAATGTTTTTAAGACCCCCAACTTACCTGCAGGCTATAGTACAAACTGTCACCTTACCTGAGAGTTTGGTCTAAAACAGCTCCTTTTTATTATTATTATTATTATTATTCAATCCTGTTCATATCTGACAGCTGAATTATGCTAGCAGCTGCCTCGGGTCCAGGGCTGTGAACAGGTCTTGCAGGGCTTGTTGCTGGTGCATGGGTCATGTGTGCAGGCAGACTGGCTCCGCCGTTGCCATCACTGCGGTGGTCCCCTTGGCCAGGGCCACTGCTGCCTTGTTCGATAACCCTTAAAATCTCTTTTCCAATCACGATATGTTTTTTGCAGTGCCTTCAGAGCCCTTTYACGCACCGAAATCTGAGTTTTTAGGCATCCTGTTGCATCCTCAGCCTATTGTACCTAGTTTTCCTCCCTGTCAAGAACCAAACTCCACCGTAGAAGCTAATACAGTCATTTTGGGGGCTGTAAAACGCTCATACGAGACAAATACGAGGCKAAGGCGCCAAGCTAGTTAGCGTGCCACCCCCACGACGGAGACCTGCCGTGCTGAGCAGCGCCCTTGTCTTCCAGAAAGGGGCATCGGCTCTGCTTAAAAACACGCCTTGAGGGTGCAAGGGGGCCCGACCCGCGCTCCCAGGCCCCGCCGCTGCTCGCGGGGGCGGCTGCTGCTAGCAGGCTCCAGGAAGGGGCTGAGGGCGCGGGGGGAAAGCAGCAGCGAGCTTATGCTCGGGCGTCGCGGGCCATCTGCCGCCGCCCCAGCACAATACGGGATTCTCGAAACGTAGAAATGGATCTCAAAGGAGCCACGTTTTAATGAACTGCGCACAAAGCCGCGCGGTGGAAATACACTGAAAACAGAAGCAAGGTTCAAGGAGCTGTTTGTGAAGGGGGCGCCGGCGCCGGCGCCGGCTCCTCGCGGGGCCCRGCGGCGCGGGGCGCCCGGTGAGTGGCAGCCCTCGTTTGTCCCCTCCGGAGCAATCTAATTATGTAGCAATTGATTTGCGAGCGCGGAAGTGGCACGCTGCGGCTTTGGGGGCTGCGTGACCGTTTTCACCCCCGCGTAACTGGTTCACCTCTGGTTTCAGCGAGCGGAGCAGCAATAGCGGGGGCACGAGGACAGTCCCATTCCTGCCCCCCCCCCCCAAGCCCCAGGTTGGTGACCGCGTCCGTCCCCGTCTCCCCCTCGCCCGGAGCGGCCGAGCCACGAGTCTGCTGTCATTCAGCCTTCTGCCCGGCTGATCACGGTGAAAAGAGCCGCCCCGGTGATGGAAACACATGAATATTGACTGCAAACAAACCCCGGGGGGGGGTGGCACCTGGGGGGCTGCGAGCGCGGCCCCCGGCCCCGCCGCCGGGGCGGCCCCGCTCCCCTGCCGCACACAAACACACGTGCGTGCAGGCACGCAGGCGGCCGTGCAAGCACGCAGGCGGACAGTCGKGCGGCTTTGCGTGCACAAACACGCRCACGTGCAGCCCGCTCTGCACGTACATGTGCAGACAGCCGCGCGTGCACGCAGCCCTGCGCATACACATGCGTACAACCACGCGTGCACGCGTGCACACAGCCCTGCGCAGGCACCTGCAGGCAGCCGTGCATGCACACGTGTGAGACAGCCCTGACACCCCCTTCTCAGCAGGTGGGCAGGACTCCCTGGCCCAAAGGGTGTCCCCTGCGCTGCCCGCTGTGGCTGGCGGCCTTTGGGGAGGTTTGAGGGTCCTCCCGCCCCATTTTCCTGTATCTGCCAAACCATCTGGGCCAAAATCTTTGCTTTTCYTTTGAACCCCCCCAAACCCCTTTTTCTTTGAAAAGGGAGGTGGGAACGGGTTGGGAACATCACCGCTAACCCTAACCGCTTCCCGGCTCTTTTGCCACCATGGGACAGTGGAGGAGCCTTTTTCTCCTGACCAGCTGGGACAAAACTTGCTAATATTTGCTTTAGAAATACACTTGCACACAGCTCTTCCCCCCCACACACACCCCCTCTGCTCCCAGCATCTGGAAGATCGTACAGCACCAAATCCTTTTTACCTCCAACCCTTTTCTATTGTTTTGCAGCAAGGCTATAAATAACGCTGCAGTTAGCTTTTATAGACTATWTATGTCTATCCAGGTATCTCTCGCCTTTGAGAACGCGGAAAGGGCCAGCTCGGGGCAGCGGAGCCGGYGGTGCTCGCCAAGGCCTATCGCTGCGGGCCGGTGGGAGGAAAGGGGCAGATACAGACGGCGGCTGCGGGGTCTGTCCGTCCGTCAGTCCACTCCCCCCACCCCGCCCCTCACCCTTCCAGTGCAGACAATTTTGATGAGTGGGTTTTTGTCCGGATGGTTTGTAATGGTGCCTGTTTTGGGGTGTCCCGGGGGGTCCGGGAAGCTTTAATTCGCTCACAAAGGCTCATTTGCAGGTCAATGCCATGGCACACTCGCCTCTCCCCTTTGCCTAAATCTCCTTTTGTTCCCCATCGCCTGCTCCTCATGCCAGATGGCCGCGGAAAATGCTAATTTTCTCTCTCTCTCTCCTTTTTTTTTTTTTTTTTT
>NW_028186005.1:2484-4476 GCF_003343005.1 Rhea americana | reverse complement strand
AATTGCGGCCCTTTGCAGATGGGGGCTGCGGAGTGTGTGCTTCATTCAAATGAGGTTTGCTTTTGGGTTTCCAGGCACGTTTGGAAAAGTCCGCTGCGAGTCAGGCAGGGATTAGCTTGACAGGGAAGTGATCAGATTAAAATCCGCACCGGAGCTGGGCCGGCGCGYTCCCGCCGCTCGGCCCCCCCGGCCGCTCCCCTGGCGCCCCGCTTCCACGGATTTGGCGAGGGGCACCGAGCAGGTCAGCGAGCGTCGGGCGAAGCAACCCGCCCAGGGATGCCGGCAGGGCAAAACGCCTGGCTGCCCCTCTCTTACCCATCCCCGCGCGCACACGGACTTTTTCCCGTGCAGCCGGTACCCGGTTGGCACAACCGGAAAACCCCAGGAGGTGGGAACTGGGATGAGCCAAGCTCTGGCCACAAGGGAAGAGAGATGCCAGAACCACGTTAAGGCTGGAAAAGCCTTAAAGGTTATTTAACGCCGCAGAGAGGCAATCGTGCCAGGCAGCTCACTCTTGTCTGTTAATTTGCAAACCCACATTTGATTTTTCCAGTGCTGTTGCTTTGCTGGAGCAAGAGACTAGCGTTCCTCTCCTTGCAGCAAATTAGCCRACTGCTTTGCTTCCGTCTCCTGAGTTATCTGGCTTAATTAAAGCCAGCCTAGAAATGCTGGCCCAGGTGCTGTGCATGCTGCAAACTGCAGGCACAGGCACCTGGGTCTGTGTCTGCAGGCTGGGAGAGCTGCTCRGGAGCAACTGTGGGCTGTCAGGTACTGCAAGACAGCAAAGTCTTTATGTTCCTGTAGATGCGTATGGATGCGTATAAGCATCTTCGGGGATCTGAGCGATCTGTCTATTGTGATTTGTGGGGTTTAAGGCAAAGCACCCCTGGAAAAGTGACCYGCTGGGCTTTGGTTCTCTGCCAAGAGAGACACCCTGGGTTTTGGGGTGGTGAGCCGGGGGCACAAGGGTGCTGCCCACCCGGGTGGCTCCAGCCTGGCGTGGGCTCTGTGTGTCCCCRCGTGTCCTCTCCTGGCCTCAGTCCTGCCGGGAGCTGAGGATCAGAGCTCTGCACTCAAAAGCTCTTTCAAAAACGAATCCTTGCGTTTACTGGATACTAGTGCTTCGTAACTTGCTGTGAACGTGGTATAATGTGGAAACAGTCATTCCCTTTGGCATGACTAATAAAAAATTAGGCAGAGTTACAGTAGACACAAAGATTTAACCCTAATATCTCTTAAATCTGCAGTGAGTTTTCTCTCTCCTTCTCTTCTTTTTTAATTCAAGTTGGAAAGGGGCAAATCCCATACAGTCTTGATTTTTTTGTTTTGCTTTGTTTAAGCTACATTTGTTTTTCTAAGAATCCAAGAACACTTATTTGCTTAAAAGGCTCGCCAGTAAAAAGGCGCCAGGTCTAATCCGCTTTCTGCTGCACCTTCGGAAACTCCTGGCCCTATTGACTTTTCCTCGGGGAAACCGATCTGCCCAACGTGAAAAGAAACCGTTGCGGCGGCGGCCGGGGCGGGGGGAGAAAAACCTCTCTGAAACTCGTGTCTTGCACAAGTCATCGTCCTTGGCCTGCGTAGCAGCAGCAGAAGCAAAGGCTTTTTGATCCTCAGATTTGTAAACTTGTAGACATAATAACGCCGTTTCTCTAGTGTTAGCAGGTGTCCTGTCTGGAAGTTGCCGCCTCAGCCTCCAGCAGAGCTGGGAATTAGAAAATTGTCTGTCTTTCCTGAACCGTGAAGTGCTGCTCTTAAATAAAGGCCAGGTCAGATGTTAAAGGGACATTCTTGTCTTCTGAAGCCGAAATAATCCACAGTCACGTAGAGAAATGAAGGCGTCCTCCTCCCAAAGTGGGCAATCTCTTTATCTCCCATTATATTCCACGGGGTCAAGAAAAGCTCCTTCCACCCTGACATCTCCCAATATTTCTCGCCCGCCTGCAATTATCCTCTGCTCCTGTACAGCTGATTTTTCTTTTTTTTTTTTTT
>NW_028186005.1:0-2268 GCF_003343005.1 Rhea americana | reverse complement strand
AAAAAAAAAAAACTCCTACCCCAGGTCCTGCTGCCCCACCACCACTGCACCCACCGGATAGCAAAAGCTCCCCGAGGTCCGATGCTAGCACCGAGCGCCGGCTGTGGCCTCTGGAGGAGTCGGTCTCCYGGGTGAGCGGCGGCGCGGTGCGCTCGGGCCCGTGGATGGGGGTTGCGCCGGGCGGCCCGACCGCAAGCGAGGGGCGCGTTGGCCAGAGCCGTGCCAGCAGACCGCGYGTCCCGGGCAGCACAGGCCTCCCCAAGCCGATGGCGCTGGCGGTGCCAGCGGTGCGTGGTGGGCGCCCGTCGTTTGCTGGGGTAAGTTGCTGAGTAACGCGGTCCACGGCACATCCCTGGCTGGATGCGGTTGGGGGCTTTGTGCCGGGGGGGGAGGAGGGACTTTGGGGGTTGGTTTAGCCTCTTCTATGTTATGCCAAAGCAAACTTCTGAGCACTTGAAGGCAGGGTCAAGGTTTTGTGCTGTTATTTCCTGCTGGCATGGGCTCCTCGGTCAACCTTCTGGCCATCTCCAGCCCCAGCTGCCGGGGGCTGTAGCACCAGCGACCCTCTGAGCCCCGTGGGACAGGAGGCGCTGGTTTCCCGCCYGCTCGCTAAGCATAAATTGGAATAACGGATATGGCCCTATCCTCTAATCTTACGGAAGGGCCTTGGGGTTGTGTTCTGGTCTGTCTTACCACAAAYCTGCTTGTAAAGAAGAGGATGCAGGCGAGCGCGGGGGTGGGGGGTGTCAGAAAGACTGCAGATTTACTCTGCAGGAATGGATGTCGGGGTCAGTAAAATAACCTAGGTCCTYGATGAGTTGTGTGTGTACATATGTGTATTATATTTTGCATGTGCATATGTAKGCGCACTCTTCCTCTGTATATCCGTTTCTCTGCTTAAAAGCCTCGATTTCCTTCTCCCTGCGTGGGTCCCTTACTCGGATCCCTGCGCGTAGCCGTCCTGCCAAGCAATCGAGGCACGCCGGAAGTGAGCGAGGCGTTCGGCGAATTTATCTGCAAGCCTGAATGTCGGGAATTCTTCTTCAAACAACGGTAGTTTTCTTTCCGATCTTGTTACCTACGCCTGCTGCCCGCTGGAGACGCGTAGTTGTTCAGCGAGCGGCGTTACGCTTGCCTCCGGCGGCAGCAGAGCGAGGTTTGGGCTGGGAGGCACGTCACGGCTGGCGAAGGGAAGGGTTCCCAGGGTCGACCGCGTGCTCCGTTCATCCCACCAAAGTGGCTTAGCTGCTGGTAGGTATTGCCGTGCTCAGAAAGGTAATGTTAACCTCATCGCCTGGATTTTTGCTGATAATTGCATTTCCTGAGAAACACTGAAAAACCTTCTCTGGACAAGTTTTCCCTTCGGGTTTCCTCTACCGCCGTCTCCGCTTAGACATGCACCGCGGCGTTCGCATCCAGTGGTGCTCGCGTGGGACGAATCTCCAGCGGTCTCGCAGTGATAAAGAGCACAACGTTAAACATCCCTGTCCAACTCGGGGACGGGGAAGGAAACGCGCTCGCCTTCGCTCGAACCTGCAGCGCTCTTCCTCGGGGGACGGAGCAGTGATTTGGGATAGGTTTCTCCTCTAATTGTGTAGCCAGCTTCAGTCTAGGGCAAGGCGGTTCAGATACCAGCCTGACTTTCTGTAGCCATAATGAGCAGCAAGCTCGGTCCTTCGGGACGCCTGCTATTCTGAATCCTTTCCAAAAATATTGCTGTCGGCGAATCCCAGGTGGGAGTCGGACGTTCCCACTAAGTGGGTTGGCGTTAACGGTCAGGACTCTCCCTTGGGTTCTGCCTGCTCGTGCTGAAGGCGCTTTAAAGCCCCTCTGACAATGACCGAGCCCTAGTTAAATATTTCAAGAACTTCTTTACATGGTTTCCTCTGATGCATGCACTGTTGAGACATCTGTCTTCCGTACTAATAAAGTAGCCGAGATTTAAAATGAACTTCATTGGATTGCTTTGAAACTATAGGCACATATGGTTCATAATTAGCTGGATATCTCTTATAGTTAAATGATTCCCCCCCCCGCCCGTCGCCTGTTCGCATCAATAATAGAAGCAAACAAAGTTCCAATTGTTCCCTGTTGCGGGACATTATGTGCCTGAATAAATGGATGTTGGCTGTGTCTACATGGATTTGCCATATGGCTACAAAGGCCCGAAGAATAGGGGCAGTGTGCTTTGTGCTGGGGCGCGAGGGGCTGCCGGGGCCGGACGCCGGGGCCCCGCACACCTTCCCGCCGCGGCGGGGAGGGCTGGCA
>NW_028186004.1:0-1246 GCF_003343005.1 Rhea americana | reverse complement strand
CGAGCCCTGCTCAACCCCGGTGTGGCCTTGCAGGAACCGGCAGGTGACGGAGAACGTCTTCGTGGTGGCCTTGGTGGCCCTGGTGGCCTTCCTGGGCTACCTGCTGCTGCTGCAGGGCTTCTTCCGCGACATCTGGGTCTTCCAGTTCTGCCTCGTCATCGCCAGCTGCCAGTACTCGCTGCTCAAGGTGCGGCGGGGGCGGCAGGGGACAGGAGGGGGCCGCGGGGCGCCGGCTCCCGCCGACTCCCGGCGTCCTCTCTCTTGCAGAGCGTGCAGCCGGACGCCGCCTCGCCCATGCACGTGAGCAGCTCTGTGCTACAGGGTCCCTGGGAGGTCCCCACGCGGTACACGAGCCCGGGGGGGGCCCTGCGGGTGCGGTGCAGCCCCGCGGRGGTCCCTGTGCGTGCTATATGGCCCCCCTATACGGGCCGTGGAGCCCTGTGGGCGTCTTAGAAGCCTCTACGCGTGCTGTTCCGCCCCACGGCAGTGCCTGCGCCTGTCACGCGGCCCCATGCGGGTCCCAATCCGCGCTATGTTTTTTTGGGGGGGGGGTCCGTATGTGTGCCATATGGCTCTGTGGGCATCCCTGCGTGTGCCTTGGGGCCCCGTGGAGGTCCCTACATGTGCCATGCAGCCCCGTGGGGTCCCTACACGTGCTGTGTGCTCTATACGATGCCGTGGGGATCCCCACATACGCTATACGGGCTTGTGGGGTCCCTGTGTTGGCTGTGTTTCCCCGTGGGGGCCCGTGGGTGTGCTCTGTGGCCCCATGGGGTCCCTACGTGTGCCATATGGCCCCCAGGAGGGCCTGCGCATGCCGTGGGGGTTCCTACCCACGTAGTGTAGCCCCACGGGGTCCCTACTTGTGTTATATGGCTCCATGGGGTCTGTGGCCATACGGTGTGGGGYCTAAACATGCCATATGGGTCTGTGGGGGGGTCTCTACACAGCCCTTCGGGGTCTTTGTGTGGTGCGTGGCCCCGTGGGAGTCCCTACAGATGCCATGGGAGTTCCTGCATGCGCTATACGGCCCCGTGGGAGTTCCCGTGTTTGCCCTGGGGGTCCCCACGCAGGCTATACGGCCCCGTGGGAGTTCCCGTGTTTGCCGTGGGGTTCCCTACGCAGGCTGTACGGCCCCATGGGAGTTTCTATGTTTGCCGTGGGGGTCCCTACGCAGGCTATACGGCCCCGTGGGAGTTCCCGTGTTTGCCGTGGGGGTCCCCACGCAGGCTCTACGGCCCCGTGG
>NW_028186003.1:0-1211 GCF_003343005.1 Rhea americana | reverse complement strand
CTATAACCGGCCGTGGGGGTCCTGCTCCCTGTGTCTGTACCCTGATGGTGAGCCCTGCCCTATAGCCAGCCCCATAGCGGGGCCTGCGGCCAGCCCCCTGGGGCGGGGGGGGGTCCTGCACCCTGCTCGTGCGCCTTCGTGGAGATCCGTGCCCCATAGCAGGCCCTGTAACCGGCCGTGGGGATCCTGCAGCTTGTGTCTGCACCCTGATCTTGAGCCCTGCCCTATAGCCAGCCCCATAGCGGGCCCTGTGGCCGGACCCCCCGGGGTGGGGGGGGTCCTGCACCCTGCTCGTGCGCCTTTGTGGAGATCTGTGCCCCATAGCAGGCCCTATAACCGGCAGTGGGGGTGCTGCAGCCTGTGTCTGCACCCTGATGGTGAGCCCTGCCCCACGGCCAGCCCCATATCAAGCCCTGCAGCCTGCCCCTGGGGGTCGTGCACTCTTCTTGTGCACCTTCGTGGTGATCCGTGCCCCATAGCAGGCCCTGTACCCGGCTGTGGGGATGCTGCAGCCTGTGTCTGCACCCTGATGGTGAGCCCTGCCCCACGGCCAGCCCCATAGCGGGCCCTGCGGCCGGCCCCCCGGGGGGGTCCTGCACCCTGCTCGTGCGCCTTCGTGGTGATTGGTGCCCCATAGCGGGCCCTATAACCGGCCGTGAGGGTGTTGCAGCCTGTGTCTGCACCCTGATGGTGAGCCCTGCCCCACAGCCAGCCCCATAGCGGGCCTTGCAGCCTGCCCCTGGGGGTCCTGCATCCTTTTTGTGCACCTTCGTGGTGATCCGTGCCCCATAGCGGGCCCTATAGCAGGCCCTGGGGGTCCTGTGCCCTATGTCTGCACCTTTTGGATGAGCCCTGCCCCATAGCAGGCCCCATTGCCACCTTGGGGTCCCCTGCACCCATAGCTGCCCTGGAATCCTCCTGCCCCATAACCAGCCCACCAGCCTTCCCAGGCTCCCCCTGCCCCACAGCCAGACCCACGACCTTCCAGGGCTCCCAGCGCCCCCAGAGTCCCCCCCCCCGGACCCCAGAGCCCGTCACAGGGAGGAGCTGGGGGGCAGCGGGGCCCGCTCAGCCCCCCCGACGCCTCATTACCTGCCCCCCTTCGTTAGCCCCCCGCCATCATTAACCCTCCCGGCCCCTCTCGCCCCCCAGATCCCCCAAAACCTGCCCTGCTCCGTGACGCTGCAGCCCGGCCCCGAGGACACCGGCAA
>NW_028186002.1:0-1160 GCF_003343005.1 Rhea americana | reverse complement strand
GTGCAATGCACCGAGTTGTGCGCGCTGGTGCGATGCATTGGTGTGCAGATGCTCGTGCAATGCACTGGGTCATGCACGCTCGTGCAGTGCACCGAGTTGTGCGTGCTGGTGCGGTGCATCGGTGCGTGGATGCTGGTGCAATGCACCGGGTCATGCACGCTTGTGCAATGCACCGAGTTGTGCGTGCTGGTGCGGTGCATCGGTGCGTGGATGCTGGTGCAATGCACCAGGCCATGCACACTCGTGCAATGCACCAGGTTGTGCATGCTGGTGCAATGCACCAGGTTGTCCATGATGGTGCAGTGCACCAGGGTCACGTGTGCTGGTGCAGCACACCGGCTCGTGCAATGCATTGGCTCACGCGTGCTCACACACTGCATCGGGGCGTGCATGCTGGTGCAATGCACAGGCTCGTGCAYGCTGGTGCAACGCACGGACGCGCACACAGCAGTGCAATGTTGCAGCTCACACGGTGGTGTAAGGTGCTGGCTTGCACGGACTGGTGCAATGCACAGACTTGCACGTGGCGGGGCAAGGCGTGCACTTGYACACGGCGCTGTGGTGCGCAGACTCGCACGTGGTGGTGCAACGTGTGGGCTTGCACACGGCGCTGCAGCGTCCCAGCTCGTGTGTGGTGGTGCAACGCACTGGATTGCATGTGTTGGTGCAATGCACGGCCTCGCACGTGTTGGTGCAACGTCCCTGCTCGCAGGCGGCACTCGCGTGCAGCGGAGCGACGCAGGAGCTCGCGCACGGCGGTGCAACGCCCCAGCTTGCGCACGGAGCTGCGTGCGATGCCCCGGCCCACGTGCACCCGCCACGCACCAGCGTGCAGCGCCGGGCGCCGGCGTGTGTGCCCCGTTGTGCAACGCCACGTGTGCAGCACTGCGTCACCGTGCAATGCTGCGCGCCTGTCGTGCACTGCAGTGCAACGCCCTGCAGCCCCGTGCACCGCTGTGCACGCCCGTGCAGGGCTGTGCACCCCTGTGCAACGCTGTGCACCCCTGTGCAACGCCGCGCACCTGCTTGCAGCACTGTGCATTGGTGTGCAATGCTGTGCACTCCTGTGCAACGCCGTGCACCCGCTTGCAGCACTGTGCACAGTTGTGCAACGCCGCGCAGCCCTGTGCAACGCCGTGCACCCACTTGCAGCACTGTGC
>NW_028186001.1:0-1247 GCF_003343005.1 Rhea americana | reverse complement strand
AGAAAAAGACACACTTAGATTGCTCCACATTTGAAACGAAGCTTTAAAATTACACCTTAATTTCTCTAAGCAACCTAAGTTTTAGTTCCAGGTCTTCCTATTCAWTAGAAGTAAAAATGTATTCTTGCTGTGACAAATGAAGAAAAGGAGCATTTTAGGCGACAAATCAAAACCAGCTCTGACTGCATATTGATTTGATGTTTTGTCACCTGCAGATGATTTGGATTGCCAGGCACCTTACTCCAAAATAGTAACAGGTAACCCCTATTCTCCTTTTTGGGAGGGGAGGCTTAACTCTTGCTTTAGGAGAAGGGAAAATAACTTTGGAGAAATCATCTGGCAAAAAGGCTTTAGCTCTTCCCTGGCCTCCACACCACCTAGTCCAAATTTACAGTGCTTAGAATCCGCACTCACACACACTTGATTAGTGTACTCTTAAGGAAAATTTTTACTGCTAGAAGCCTAGAAAGCATTAGTAAAAAGTCAACAGTAATTTGGAACAGAGGTATTCAAGATTTAGAAAATTCAAAGCACAGGGGAGAAAAACGTAAAAAAAAAGATTATTTAAAGCCAAGACATTTTGGAATTTTAGGACGATCAACTTATGTTGTGCCACAAATCACTCTACACAATAAATGCTAATTACAAGTCAAGCCTTTTCAGCATCAACAAGCTTCCCTCAACTCTTCCCAAAACATAAATTGCGGTAAGTATCGGCCAACCAGGCTCAGGAAAATGCTGCCTTTAGAATATAGGGTTATATAGGAGGGTTGCATGGAAATATTTAATACATTAATAACTATATTCCTTTTCAAACAAGAGGTCTAACTATAACTAGCAGATTACCAGATGAAACATTAGAAATGCCCAGTAAGTTTTACTTTCCATCTTTAAAAAAAGCTGAAATTGTCCAAAAGCAGGTATTTTACAAAACTGCTCCCTATGATGGTCGCTTGACGTTACCTCAGAAGAAAATAAAAGGACYGGCCGCACGGAAACTCGGGAGGTGCGTGCGTTCACCGTGGCGCGGAGAGGTGGTGGCAAGGGCAGCTCCTGCGGTCTCTCTCCTTGGGCGCAATCGCCGCTCAGCGGTGCCGTTCTCGCAGGCCACAGGCAGGAGATCTGAGCGGAGTCCCGCTCGGYGGCGCGAGGAGGGAAGCGTCTGCTCCCCGCCCGGCCAACGCGCGCCCTCCGCGCGGCGCCTCGGGGCCCCCGCCGACCCCGCTCCCCTCCTGCCGAGGCCGGGC
>NW_028186000.1:0-1188 GCF_003343005.1 Rhea americana | reverse complement strand
TGTCCTGAACTGTCCCCAGCCGCTCTTGACCGTCTGGAACTGTCCCTGACTGTCCCCAGCCGCTCTTGGCCRTCCCTTGGCCAATCTTGGATGTCCTCAACTGTCCCCTACCGTTCTTGAGCGCCTGGGACCATCCACGGCCGCTCCTGGGCCTGTCTTGGCTGTTCTTGACTGGCTCTCGGCCAGGCTCTGCCGCTCCCAACCGCTCTCCGACTGCTCCCGGCTGCTACTGACYGTTCCCAACCACCCTTGGTCACTCCTGGTCGCTCCTGACTGCCCCTTGGTCATTCCTGGTCACTCCTGACCACCCTTGGTCGCTCCTGGTGTCTCTTGGTTGCTCCCCAACCACCCTTGGCCATTCTTGGCCACTCACAACCAGCCCTGGTGGCTCCTGGTCGCGCTCGGCCGTTCCTGGTTGCTCCCCAACCATCCTTGGCCATTCCTGGTCGCTCCTGACTGCCCTTGGTCACTCCTGCTCCCTCT
This sequence comes from Rhea americana, assembly GCF_003343005.1. Classification (NCBI taxonomy): domain Eukaryota; kingdom Metazoa; phylum Chordata; class Aves; order Rheiformes; family Rheidae; genus Rhea; species Rhea americana. Next base: position 705 of record NW_028186000.1, on the reverse strand, counting down.
TAGTCACTCCTGGTCGCTCCCCAACCACCCTTGGCCATTCCTGGTCGCTCTTGGCCATTCCTGGTTGCTCCCCGACCACCCTCGGCCGTTCCTGGACCCCCTTGGACCTGACCTTGGACTTGGTTGCTCCCCACAGTTCGTCTGCGAGGCCTCGGTGCTGCGGGACGTGCGGGAGCGTCTGGAGGCGTCGGGGCTGCGCCCGCTCTCCGCCGCGCTCGAGTACCTGCCCCGGGAGCGGGYGCAGCTCTCGGAGGCGGCGCTGGAGCAGGCGGCGCGCCTGCTCGACGCCCTCGGCGCCTGCCCCGACGTCGTCCGCGTCTACGACAACATCCGGTAGGAGCCGTCGCGCGCCGCGAGGGACACGCGGGCGCGTGGCGCCGAGATGGAGCCACGGATGTGCAGCGCCGAGCACCGAGATGGACCCATGGACGTGCAGCACCAAGATGGACCCATGGATGTGCAATGCCAAGATGGGCCCATGGACATGCAGCACCGAGCACCAAGATGGACCCATGGATGTGCAGCACCAAAATGGACCCATGGACGTGCAGCACCGAGCACCAAGATGGACCCATGGATGTGCAATGCCAAGATGGGCCCATGGACATGCAGCACCGAGCACCAAGATGGACCCATGGACGTGCAGCACCAAGATGGACCCATGGACGTGCAGCGCCAAGGTGGCCCCATGGATGTGCAGCCCTG
>NW_028185999.1:0-1145 GCF_003343005.1 Rhea americana | reverse complement strand
TGTACCGTTGCCAGGCGCGGTTGCCAGGACAGGCGGGGGCGCTGGGCACCGTTGCTGCGTACCGTTGCCAGGCGCGGTTGCCAGGCACTGACGCCTGGCACTGTTGCTGGGTGCCGCTGATGGCCACGGTTGCCAGGTAACTGTTGCCAGGCAGGTCACTGGGTCCCGTCACTAGGTAGCTGCTGTCAGGCAACTGTTGCTAGGTGACATCGTTAGGTCCCGTTGCCGAGTAACTGTTGCTGTGCGTCCGTTGCTAGGTGTCCATTAGCGGCTGGTTGCCAGGAAACCGCTACCAGGCAGGTTGCCGTGTAACTGTTGCTGGCGCCTGTTGCCRGGCAACCGTTGCCAGGTGCTGGTCGCTGAGTACCTGTTGCTGGGTGCTACTGCTGGAGTGTTGCCAACGCCTGTTGCCGAGCAGGTTGACGGGCGGGTTGCCAGGTAACCGTTGCCAGGTAACCGTTGCGAGGTAGGTTGCTAGCAGGTTGCCAAGTAACCGTCGGTGGGTAGCTGTCGCTGAGCAGGTTACGGAACAACCGTCGCCGCGCGGGTTGCTGGGGAAACGTCGCTTGGGCGAGGTGCCGCGTGCTGGTTGCCGGGTCCCGCTGCCTGGCAGACTGTCAGGTAACCGTCACCGGGCAGGTTGCCGGGTAACTGTCACCAGAAGAGTTGTCAGGTAACAGTCGTTGGGCGGGTTGCTGCGTAACCTTTGTCAGGCGGGTTGCTGGGTAACTGTTGCCAGGCAGGTTGCTAGGTGCTGGGAGTGTTGCCGGGTAACCGTTGCCAGGAGAGCTGCCGGGTAGCCATCACCAGGCAGGTTGCTAGGTAACCGTCACCTGGTAGCCGTTGCKGGGCGGGTTGCCGGTAGCCATCACCGGGTAGCGGTAGCCATCACCGGGCGGGGTTGCTGGGTGATGGTGGCTGGGCGACAGTTGCGGGGTGACGGTGGCCGGGTGACCATGACCGGGTGGCGGCAGCCGGGTGTCGGTGGCTGGGTGACCGTAGCCGGTTGTTGGTGGCCAGTGGCTGGTGGCCAGGTGTCGTTGGCCAGGTGTCGTTGGCCGGGTGTTGGTGGCCAGGTGGCTGGTGGCTGGGTGGCGGCTGCTGGCTGTCAGTGGCCAGGTGTCAGTGGCTGGGTGACTGTAGCC
>NW_028185998.1:0-1251 GCF_003343005.1 Rhea americana | reverse complement strand
TTGGAGGCTGCATGACGACCCTCCCTCAATAAAGCAAGGCGCCCTCTCCCCCGTGCCGTGCCGTGCCGTGCCGTGCTGCGCCGTGCTGCACCGTGCCGCGCTGCGCCGCGCCATGCCGTGCTGCACACCATGCTGCACCGTGCCGTGCTGTGCCACGCTGTGCCGTGCCGCACCGTGCCGTGCCGCGCTGCACTGTGCGGTGCTGCACCACACCATGCTGCACCGCGCGGTGCTGTGCCACGCTGTGCCGTGCCGCACCGTGCCGTGCCGCGCTGCACTGTGCCGTGCTGCACCACACCATGCTGCACCGCGCCGTGCTGTGCCACGCTGTGCCGTGCCGCACCGTGCCGTGCTGCGCTGCACTGTGCGGTGCTGCGCCACACCATGCTGCACCGCGCCGTGCTGTGCCACGCTGTGCCGTGCCGCACCGTGCCGTGCCGCATCATGCCGTGCCACGTGCTCCGCGGGCGCGAGGCTCCAGGCGAGCGCAGGTCGGCGGCAGCAGCCCCGCGGGTGGCATTGCCACCAGCGGCAGCGTCTCCCCGGAGCCGACGTTCCCCTTCGGCCGCGAGCCGGCTGTGCTGCCGCGTGCGTTCAGCCGGGACTGGGCACGCGAAAGCCGCCGGGGCTCGGTGCGCGGCGCCGCGGTGCTTCACCGCCGCTGCACTTCGGAGCCACCGCAGCATCAAAGTCGCTGCCGAGCTGCCGCAGCTGCGTGGCAGCGAGCACGGCCGACCCGGCCGCCGGCAGCCCTGGGGGTCGAGGCCAGCGGGAGAGGGGCCGGCGACAGCCCTGGGCCCCTGCCTCTGCCCAGCGCACTGCCCGTGCCCGGCGCTGCGTGGCACGTGCCGCGTGCTGTGCTGGGTGCCGCGTGCTGTTTGCTGTGCCACGTGCCATGTGCTCTGTCACATCCTGTGCCGCGTGCCATGTGCCGTGCCGTGTGCTCTGCCATGTGCCGTGCCACGTGCCATGCAGCATGCCATGTGCTCTGTCACATCCTGTGCCGCGTGCCATGTGCCGTGCCATGTGTGGTGCCATGTGCTGTGCCATGTGCCATGTGCTCTGTCACATCCTGTGCYGTGCCATGTGCCATGCCAGGTGCAGTGCAATGTGCTGTGCCACGTGCCATGTGCTCTGTCACATCTTGTGCTGTGTGTCATGTGCCGTGCCACGTGCCATGCAGAGTGCCATGTGCTGTGCGCTGTGCCATGTGTTGCTTGCTGTGTGCCGCAATGTGCTGTGCCATGTGCC
>NW_028185997.1:0-1213 GCF_003343005.1 Rhea americana | reverse complement strand
GTTGACCCCCCTTGACCCTCCTCTTGACACCATTGGCCGCTGTTGACCCTATTGCCCCCCCATTGGCCCTTCTTGACCCTGCTGACCCTCCCGTTGGCCCCATTGACCCCCTCTGTGGCCCTCCTTGACCCCATTGACCACCCCGTTGGCCCCATTGACCCCCTCATGGCCCTCCTTGGCCCTGTTGACCCTTCTGTTGGCCCCATTGACCCTCTCTGTGGCCCTCCTTGGCCCGGTTGACCCCCTGTTGGCCCCATTGACCCTTTCATGGCCCTTCTTGACCCCAGCACTCCCCGTGACTGCCCCCCCCCCAGGTACCAGTACCCCTCTCTGGAGCAACTGGYCGAAACCATCCCCTGCATCCTTGAGCACTTCAAGTGAGTTGGGGGGGGGTTATATGGGCCAGGGGGGTGCTATGGGGTCTGAGGGGATGGGTGTGCCCAATAGAGGGGGCCAGGTGAAGGGGCGGCTGGTGGGGTCAGGGCCGACCTGACCTCTCCTGTGTCCCCGTAGCATCCACAGCATCATTGGCATCGGGGTGGGAGCTGGTGCCTTCATCCTGGCAAAACTCGGGGTGAGTCGTGGGTCCCTGTGGGGAGGGGGGGTCAGGCCACCCTGCCCCCCACCCATGATACATCCCCCACTTGGCCCCCCCCACCTCCAGCTGACGCAACCCGAGGCCGTGGAGGGGCTGGTGCTCATCAACATCGACCCCCACGCCAAGGGCTGGATGGACTGGGCCACCCACAAGGTGCGAGGGGGTGGGGCCTATGGGGAAGGGGGTGGGGTGTGGAACCTGGTGGAGGTGGGGGAGGTCGAAGGGGTGAGGGCCTATGGGGTCTCCCTGTGCCCCTGGGCCTGGGCGTTATGGGGTGGGGGCGGCTCTGTCCTCTATGGGGCCTCTGTAGGAGCTTGTCCTCTGCTGTGGGTCTTCTGTGGGTATTACCAGCCCTATGGGGCTCCTGTGGGTCGCCACGTCCCTCTGGGTCTCGTCCAGGTCCCTGTGGGTGTCCTAGGGGGTCTCCGTGTCCCCATGAATTGCCCATGGGTCCCTATGGGTCTCCTCTAGGTCCAAAYGTCCTTATGGGTCTCCTAAGGGTCCTTTGGCTGAGACTTCCCCCACCTCCAACTCTCGGGACTGATGTCCTCCTCCACCGAGATGATCCTGGCCCATCTCTTCAGCCGGGTGGGACCTTCAGGGGCATTTTGGGTG
>NW_028185996.1:0-1196 GCF_003343005.1 Rhea americana | reverse complement strand
GGCACCATCAGCTCCATAGGAGATCTCATAGGAGGTCCTGGTGGCACCAGGAACCCCGTAGGAGGTCCTGCTGGCACCATCAGCTCCACAGGAGATCTCACGGGGGGTCCTGGTGGCCACAGAAACCCCATAGGAGGTCTCACTGGCATCATCGACCCCATAGGAGATCTCACAGGTAGCTCTGGTGCCACCATCAACCCCATAGGAGGTCCCATTGGCATCATCAACCCCACAGAACATCTCATAGCTGGCCCCGGTGCCACCATCAACCTTGCAGGAGCCCCCATATGTGGCCCTGATGGCACCGTCAGCCTCATAGGAGGTCTCACGGGTGGCCTTAGTGGCGTCATGAACGCTGGAGGAGGCCCCACTGGCACGGTGACCCCCATAGAAGGTCCCCTGGGTGGCCTTGGTGGCACCATCGACCTCATAGGAGGCCCCACCGGCMCCATCAACCCCGCAGAAGATCCTCTGGATGGCCCTGGGGGCAGCATCAACCCTGTCGGGGGGCTCAAAGGTGGCCCTGGTGGCCCCATCAGCCCTAGAGGAGGTCCCCTGGGTGGCCCTGGTGGCAACACGAACCCTATAGGAAGTCCMACGCGTGGCCCTGGTGGCACCGTGAGCGAGGTGGGGAGGGACGTGGGTGGCCCCGGTGGAGACACACCCCATGCAAGAGGTCTCCCGGGTGGCCCTGGTGGCATCATGAACCCCATAGGAGGTCCCATGGGTGGCCCAGGTGGCACCATGACCTCCCTGGGGTGTCCCATAGGTGACCTCGGGGCTGATGTGCCCCATGCAAAGTGTCCCTTGGGTGGCCCTAGTGGCCTGGTTAGCCCCATGGGGTGCCCCACGGGTGGCCCTGGTGGCGTGGTTAGCCCCATAGGGTGCCCCACAGGTGGCCTTGGTGGCCCCATGGGGCACCCCACATGTGGCCTTGGTGGCCCCATGGGGTGCCCCACAGGTGGCCCTGATGGCCCTGGTGGCCTTGGTGGCCTCATGGGATTCCCCATGGGTGGCCCTGGTGACCCGGTGAGCCCCATGGGACGCCCCACAGGTGGCCCTAGTAGCCCTATGAGCCCTGCGGGGTGCCCCACGGGTGGCCCTGGTGGCCTCGGTGGCCCCATGGGGTGCCCCATGGGTGGCCCTGGTGGCCCAGGGAGCCCCATGGGGTGCCCCACAGGTGGCCCTGGTGGCCC
>NW_028185995.1:0-1253 GCF_003343005.1 Rhea americana | reverse complement strand
TTTTTTTTCTTTTTTTTTTCCAAGGCTGTAGAGGAGAAGGAAGGAGAGGATCAAATTCTCCATAGTGGCTGTAGAGGTGTTAGTTGTTTTTGTTCCTCCTGTCAGGTGACGCTGAACAGAGTGGGCTTCCAGAAATGTCTCTCTTGAAAGAGGAATACACTTACTGTACAAGAGACCTGACCATGAGTGCCCTATGTATATTCATAGTCACACCCTGTAGAGTCTTGCCAGTCACTCTTCACACGGTAGCAGTATTTGGCCCTGGCTGTGTTCCTTCAGGAATTCAGCAGCTTCAGATACAGTTTTGGCTCTACACACATTCGCTTTATAAGAAATCATAGATCACAATACAGATTGGCAGCCGCTTTGACCAAGGCAGGGAAAATATGCTAAATTAAAGCCTCTTAGGAAGTCAACCTATCAGGCAAACAGCTCTGGTCTTGGTGGATGTGATAATTTGAACCAGACCTGGCTGCAAAACTCTAATATGAACTCATTTACCATGAGCAAACAGGCATAGTAATGAGATTCATTACTCCTCTCCTCCTGTGCATCTTCTATTTTTTCTTTTGCTTTTGATAGGTTAGTAAGAAATTAGCCTTTAAGCAAATGCATCTCCTAGTGAAAGTCCCTGTTCTCCTTGGTTAACCAACTTGTCAGAAAAAAGGGTTTGTCCATGCTGTTCTCCCAGTTCACTATCTGGTGTTAGAAGTACAAAATTTCCTGGAAAATACTGGGAAGCTGGCTGACTCTGTCATCTGAGATCACCCAGGAAGCAAAAACTAGCAAACTCATAGTGTCTAAGGTCATGTCTGGCACCACATGCAATATTGCCAAATCTTATAGGTGTTGGGCAACACCTTCTGAGTCCAAAGATATTGCTCACAGTAGGGACATTGTGCCAGCTAATCTAAAGATTAGGCGAGTGTCCTATGGGACCTCATACTTTTCTTTCACTGGTGTTGATATGTGCTGTGGCAGCAGCTGGACAGGCTGGAGAGCTGGGCAGAGAGGAACCTCACGAGGTTCAACAAGGGCAAGTGCAGAGTCCTGCACYTAGGGAAAAATAAACTAGGCAGCAGTGCAAGCTGGAGGCTGACCTTCTGGAGAGCAGCTCTGCAGAGAAGGACCTGGAAGTGCTGGTGGATGACAAGTTGACCATGAGCCAGCAATGTGCCCTTGTGGCCAGGAAGGCCCATGGTATCCTTGGGTACATTAGGCAGAGTGTTGCCAGCAGGTCGAGGGAAGTGATC
>NW_028185994.1:1786414-1787413 GCF_003343005.1 Rhea americana | reverse complement strand
TTACTGGAAAAGGCTCTTTTTAAAGAAATATCTGCCTATAGCTGGTTTGGGAAATGAGACCAGAAGATCTCTTGGGTGGAAGGAGGAAAAGTTGGTAGCTGTTCAACTCTTCACGCAGTTTTAAAACTGGGGCACCTAATTTGTTCAGCAGATGCATATTTAGTACACAGTGACTTCTACTGTAGCCACGAACTGCTCTTTTGTGACTGTAGATTCTTGGAATGAGTGTAATTCTTTGCATTACACTCTGTAAAGCGTGTTAACCATTGTATTCTCCAAGACTACTTCGAAGTTTGTAGGCACCTTCTTTCTCAGGAGATCTCCTCCTGCGTCTCTGCTGGGAGTTACATGTTCTTGTCTGGGCTATCAACATATTAAATTAAAAATTGTGAGTCACCAAAACTGAGAAGAGATGAGAATACAGTCTGCCTAGAAAATAGTAAATATCTTTCAAAGTTTTGCCAGGCAGGAGAGATCTTTTGCTGTTTGCTTTGTGTTATTTATCATAATTCCTTTTATAGTTGCCATGTAAATATGTATATGTATAAAAGAATATAATTAGTAGGATTAACTAATCTGGATAGCCACTAAATGAATCAGCAAACAGATTTTTCTGCCCTGAAGTTGCTGTCCCAGGGATCATTCTCCTGTATCTCACTTCATTAGAGGACCAAGAGGAATTATCCTTAATGACTAAGTATATTTGAGTGTGGAAAATTCTCAATAGTTTCTTTTTCTGCTCATATGCTTTAAAAATGTATTTTTCAGCCAGGTGCAGATACCTGAAAAATCATGCACTTTAGGTCTATTTGTTGTTTTCCTGCTCTGGCTGCATATGGAAATGATGCTTTTGCATGTGCAAATGCTGCTTTACACTTGCATGTAATATAACCATGCATGTAGGTTTTAAACGGTGTCTGGGGGGGGGACTGCAGAAGAACAAAGAACATTCTTCAACTGTGAAGCCTGTATCTTAGTACGTATTAGAGGGGCAAAACA
>NW_028185994.1:1783183-1784089 GCF_003343005.1 Rhea americana | reverse complement strand
AAACATTGTGCCTCAAAGTAGAAACTGTTTTCTATGTGGCAGAGTAGATGCTTGCTAATATGCCAAAGGAGTGTGATCACAGCATCGGAGTTCTTGGCTATCTCAAAAAGTTCCTCTGCTTGTTTTTGGTGTTTTTTCTGCAGCTATGAAAGTGTCATAAGCAGGCTGACTGTAAACATAGGTAGAGTATAGCTCTGCAGCATGACAATATCGTTACTTACTTCCATTCTGTCCCGTCCTGTGTAGCTCTGTGGGATACATTGCTAACTGAGTCACAAAGCTGATACTTAGTTAAAAGAAAACCTTGCCCAAAAAGGAATAGGCAGAGGTGGTATTACTGACTCAAGTCTATTTTCTGGTCTGGATTGCAGCAGCATCTCTGCTGAGGGTTTTGAAACCTTTGCATTGGGATAGGAAAGAAAAGGGACCAAACACTATATAGTGTTTATATATATAGTGTTTATAGTGTTCCTATAGTGCAGGAACTGGCTTGGTAGCTTTTGGGTTGGGTTACTGTTTTCTGGCAGCTCTACATAAGTATTCAAGATAGATGTAACTATTTTTTTAAGAGATACGGTATGGTTAGTTCTTCTGTAGTTATCTAGTGTTAGCAGTAGTACTTAGTGCAACTTCAGGGATGTTACAGAGGCTGTAGTAGAACTGCTAGCTTTCACAGGATTTGTAAGCCAGCCTCCTGTTTCATGTGTCCAGGTGACAACCTAGGTCTGCCACATGCTTACCTTTGCTGCCAGAACAGTYTTCCTGCTGTTGCYTRTGATCTCCAAAATGCCCCACTGCTTAAAAAGCACTGCAGAGGGCAAGAGCCTTCAGCACTTCTTAAACATGCAGAGTACACTGCTACCAAGTGCAGGATGGCTTTCCAGTTCTTGTGTGCACAATTTTGAT
>NW_028185994.1:1711434-1783005 GCF_003343005.1 Rhea americana | reverse complement strand
TTCTCGCAGTGAAACAGCACAGAAGCTGTCTTTAAGGCAGAGTTCACAGTCTCAGCACTCCAAAGAGYTTTGWAAGAACCTRACTTGAGCRGTGTGCAGTGCTGCACTGGAATTCCTCTTCTTGTGGTTTGCTGTGAGAAAATAGGACAAAACAAACGTGGGGTGGGTGCATGGAGCAGGTTATTTACCTGCTGTAGGGCCGTAGGATGGGTTTCTGCTGTAGAAATCAGCAGTCTGGATTGCAGGGTGGCACAGTAGTCCCCTCTAGCAGTCTTGCCTTCTCTTAAGAGAGAAGCCATAGTCTTTAATAGTAGCCCCTGGCAAATGCAATGTTTTGAGACATGAATTTGGACGATGTGTGGTCTGAAGCTTCTTGGGGATTCCCTAACAGCTTTGATTCTCTGTGACAGCAGGGACCCACGTGAAAGGTGGCTGGCCTTAGCTAAGGAAAGAGGCAAGCTAACTGTGTCCTGCTCCAAGGTTTACCCCTGTGTGTGAGTACCCTTTGTGGCCAGCAGTCACCTTACCTCAGTATGTTGCCACTTTTCTAATCATGTCTGGAGCAGATATGGAAGAACCTGGGTAGCCTGTAGGGTTGAGACCTGTGGGAGTGGTGCATTGGTAGACAGTGGATGGCATCTACTTCTTCCTCATGTGCTGTATTTGCTAGTCACTATGGCAAAGGGTCAATTCAGAAGCCAGTGGAACGAGTTCAGCAGTTTGCCTTGGAAGTGCACTTAACCCAAAATGCGGGAAGGACACTGTATGCAGGCCTCAAGCTGGGATCTGCTCTGCCAGCCATGGCCTTTGGACGAAGGAAGACAAGGAGTTGACTGAGAGCAATGGCTGAAAGGTTCTTGGGGAAGACCCACAACACAAGTGTAGCTGCCTAGAGCACTTGCGAGTCCCAGTGGACCGGGGGACGCAATGACGATCGTGTGGAAAGGCCTGTTCATGATCAGGAAAGCCCACTGCAGCTGTAAGACGTGTACGTCGTGAAAGGGCTAGTCAAGTAAGGCTGGCTAGTGTATGCTTTTATGAGGTTGACATGAGAGGCCATGAGGATAATGTGACAGCCTCAGCAAATACCTGTTTTACTCTGCGTATCATGACCGGACAACTCTTGATCTCAGAATCCTTTCTTTAATCAAAACACTTTGTTGCAGTGGCAAAGTGCGCACAGATTACCTGATCTCTGCTTGAATAACTGGAGCATGTACTGTCTGATTCACTGTTAGCATCACTGAGAAAGCATAGCTCAAAAATTTCCTGGGTGTCTGTGGTATCAGTGGTTTATTTGCAGCCCAGAGGCTGCTTTCTTATGCTGCAAATTTGACTTCAGGTGAGCGGCCAGCTGGCAGCTTGGATTTGTCTTCCAAGCAGCCTTTGGTAGGGACATGTTCTAGCAGCTGACACCAGGCTGATGAAGGGGTGGTAGGTCTATGCAGCAGTGCTTGCTGGCACGTCTGACCCAGGAGTTAGCTTCTCCCAGCATGGATGCTCCAGAATATACATTCCTTCAGTTGTGGTGTGCTGTCAGGCTACTGGCTACTTCTTCACCATAGACAAGAACAAACCTAGTGGAGATAAGCTTGGAATATGAGCTTGTTAAGGCCAAAGGCATGTATGGAAAGGGAGCGTGAAGACTTGCATAGTGGGACCTCCTTTTCTGTCTGTGATTCTGTGAAACAGTAGCAATAGGCTTTCATAACGGGACTGTGAAAATGAGTTTAGACTTTACAGTGGGCATATTGTGTTAGAGTTAATGAGCATTAGAGGTTTTGAAGCCTTTCTGCATGAAGGCTTCTTTTTCAAAGAAATGGAAAAACTTGAGACTACCAAGAAGTGGAGAATTTGCAGCTGTCAGCAACTATAGAAGAAATCCAATGGTGGCATTGGCCAGCTACTTAATCCAGGCTGAGAATTTGTAAGTTTTAATGGAAATGGTAACAGTTACCGGGGGAGCTTCCTGGCTCCACAGAGCTGCCAGAAAGCTCCCCAGGTTTTATTAGGAAGTGCAGACACAGAGCTCCTGGAAGGGAAGCAGATTGCTATTTCTGCCTGAGAAAGTTTGGAGGAGAGAGCTTGGGGTTGAAGGGGTGTTATGGAAGGAGGAGTTTGCTCAGTCTGACAGATACGTTAGCCTGTTTGAAAGCACAGTTGTGATGAACTGTAGAATTCCTTGGTGATTATGATCCTGTTACTCATCTGGAGGGGCACAGTTTGCCCTCAAGGTTTGCGTGAAGGGAGGCTTTCATTCCAGGGAATACTGTAGCTGGTAGATTTCCAGACTCTGGTGTGGTACAGATTCAAATATTGGGGCATATGGGTCTTCTGGAAGTTTTGTGCCCTCCTGCAAATCATTGAGTTTTGCTGCTGTTAAAAAGCAGTGTTTGCTTTGTTAGACTTTGGAATAGCAAGTTAGTCACTTCAGTCCTTTTGTTAGGTCCCATAAGCTCTTCTGGTGCCAGTAAGCTTAAGGCAAAACAGYCCCAGTTTATCCTGTTTGACAGCATTCTGTATGTATAATTCACTCCCAATGTCTTTTTGGCAAATGGAAAAGAAGAAATATCAAATAAGTATCCGTGTTAGCTGTTTTCTCTTTCAGCTTTTAGTACAGTTATGCTGAAGAGTGGCAACTATTAGGTGTAAGCGTCTGTAATAAGAGCAGCAGGGAGCCTATGATACCACGCATGCGCTCTGGACAGGGCTGCATCAGCAAACTAAATGGATAGCAGTTCAGCTGCGGGGCTTTCAGAGATAAACCCGTCCTTGTGATGAGGAGAAATTAGTGCTGAGTGATGCACATAGTTGTCTTTGTATTGAGCATGTGCAGCTGCTGACACTTCTCTGACAGTATAGTTGACTGCCCCTTGCGTATATGTTGCCAAAGATGGAGAGAGGGGGCGTTTTTCCTTTGAGTTAACAAATTCACAGTAATGAGACAATCATTTCAATCATTATGTGAAAAAAAGGATTATTTTTTGACCCTTTGTTACTCTTCTGAGTCTGTTGGTTTGCTGTTGAAGGGAAGCTGCCAAGCACTTTAAACTGTGAGTGGAGGAAAACACCTTTGGTCTATAATTTAAAAATCAACTTGTTCTTCCGACAAATAATTTCTTCGATGCATTTTATTGTCTAGTTTCACTAAACACAGGTAAATGCAATGCTTCTTCAAAGGAAGGGGTAGCACAGATTGGTCCAAGGAAATAGGCTTTAACCAACATCTTATTTTGTGGCTTGTTGCTTTCCAACAAAAAATAAAATTATGGAGTTTTCTGTTAGTGCAGAAAATAGAACAGCCTATGAATATCTCATTGGAAAAAAATTTAGCAATATTTTCTGTTATGGTTTTTGAATCTAAAAAGGTARAGACAATCTGCAGATGGAAATGTGCTTTCTTTGCCAAGTATGAACAAACTCTGATAAGAGAGGAACTGCCCAGGATGGAATATGCTGAGTGATTAGTTCTTTGTAACTTGTCAGTCACAATTCTTCCATGTTTTGTGCTACTCAGAAAACTTTTTGAAGTAGAGTCTACCTTTGTGAGGCCTCTGGTGTGCTGAACAGGAGTTTGTAGAAGCATTCTTGTATTTCAGCACTAGTAATTAGCTGATGTGCGGAAGTTGTGTGTTTGTCTGCACCCAGATTGCATTTTGAAGATGGCATAGGATGCACCTGTGTGAAGCACTGGATTTTTTCACTTTTGGGGTGTTGCTTCCTTCTGACTTAGAGATATCAGTGGGAATTCCAATAACAGTTACTTTCCTGTCTTTCAGGTCTTGATACCAGATGACTACTCAGATCCATTTGATGCCAAAAGTGAATTGAACAAAATGGGGAAAGGGGAGAACACTGGCTATATGGAACCCTATGAAGCCCAGAGAATAATGACTGGTAAGGAAAAGGAATTGCACATGCGTATGTAAGTTATAGTTGTCTGACGGTTGCCATGGAAGTTACAGCTGCTATGAAACAGAAATGTCCTTGGGCACATGGACCTGTGTTTTTGAAGATGCTCAGTCAACAGAAAATGTTACGCAGACTGTTGTAGGGCTGTGTCGACCTTGGCACCTAAATACTGTGGATCTGGCAGTTGAGTAAAGATGGCTTGGACTGTGTTGTAGGAAGATGACAGTGATAGGAGCACTGGGAGTTGGAGTGTGCTTGTCCCTGCTTAGCAGTGGCATGGCTGTCAGTTGTGTACATAGCAGGGATGGCTGAAGCATGACACTGCACTATTCACTTAGAAGTAATTAGTCAGTTTGCATCTGACTTTATTTCTCCATCTGATTTCAGCTTCTTAGCCCTCCTTTTACTGGCGGAGGGCTGCGAAACTACATCCTCATGTCGCTTTCTTCCTTGATTCTCTGGTGCTCTTTTTTAATGTGTCTGTGGACAAAATGGGACCCTATAGGATGCCTCTGAGCCTTTAACTGCTATTCTTTGCAGCCTGCTTCCTTTGCTGTCATATTAGGAGGTGGCTTACGGCAGTAATGTTCTAAGAATTTGGACTGCTGAACACCCCTTGTCCTCTCATTATGTGAGATGTATAATGTAATTAGTATCCATGTGTTTTCCTYGTGTGATCTGCATCTGCTTCCTACAAATTGGCTTTGCAGACTGGAACATTTTCCAGGGGCTTGGGGCCGTATCTTCTGCATTTAGGAATAATTGACTGAATCAGCACATACCTTTGTGYAGGATCAGTGGTGCTTTTCCCAGAKGTACAGTAGGTCCTTTTATTCTCATTATGAGCTCATAATGAGAAGGTCACAATTAGTCCTTCTGTTTTGCCTAGTTAAGTTGTTTATATGTTTTCTATCAGCACTCCTGCTTTGGGCCCTCAGGAAAGATTAATCAGTGGGAGAAGGCAGTTTGATGCAAAGATCCCATCTGCGTGCATGCAAGTCTTCCTATTTTTCTTTTTTTAAAGAGCTAACCTGAAGAAAGGCACAGGAAATGGCCTATAGAGTACATTGTTCGGAAGCTTTTGGTATCTTATAGAGGGACTGGGAGCTTTTATATCTCTTTGATGTAAACCACATTTTAGCTGAGGAATCTTTAAATAAATAAATTGGTTTGGATGGGTTCTTGCTCTTTATGCAGCAGTGGTGAAAGCATTTTTTTCCTCAGCAGAATTGTAATAGTGAGCACTGGTAGTTTTAGTTTTGAAGTTGACTCTGATTTCCTTCTCCCTGTATTTAGGGCAAAAGCTTATTCTATATCCTTTTCCAGGGTTAGCCATAATAAATGAGATATTACRTGGACAATACTTGGTGGGTTAGCAGTTAATTTGTGTAGCTTTGCAATTGCAAAACCCTTGTCTACAGTACTCCTGATCAAATCAGTGTCGGTGCAGCTGAGGAGCTGGCAAATCCGCTATGTGTGTTCTTACAAAGCAAATGTGAGGAGCTTTCAGGTGATAACAGTACTTTCAAAACTTGGGTTTATTTGAATATATTGATACAACAAGTATTCTAAATATGCCTTTAAGCTAGTAGAAGGTACATGATAATCCCTGAAGATGCTTAGTGCTTTGACATCTGGCTGTTTTATTTCCTATCATCTTATCTTAAAACTGAAAACAGAAAAATAGAAAAAGTTTTCCCAATAACCCCAGTGAGATTAATTTATGTTCTGTCATATGCAAGTATATAATTTTGGGGGGGTTTTTAGTTGCCTCAAGATTATTCAGTTTGCAATTCTCGTATGAATTCTGTTCTATTATGTAACTACTACAGAGTAACCTTTCTAAAGAAAACATTTAGATTTAGTTTAGTTTGATCTGCTTTGTTTGTGATGTTTGTTAGCTGAGCTGAYTGATGGGCAAAAAGCATGCTATTCATTTAACTTCAACTCATCTGGTGAAATTCTTTCATGTATTTAGGATGGGTTAATCCCAGACTGGAATCTGCTTCCAGGAGCAGAAGACATTTTGGAAGAGACAAAGAAAACAAAATGTGTGTGTGTGGGGGGGTGGTTCTTTGCCAGCTTTCAGAGCTATTCTCTATGCTTAATTACAATTTTAACCTTTTTGTTTAAAGCCTGCAGAGACAGAGTAGTAAAAGTACATAGCATAAGTTTTGGGGGATGAGCATCTCCTGAAGTTTGGTAGTCCTGCTATCCTTTCTTTCTAAGCAAGTTTTAAGGTACCTTGTAATGATTGTACATTGCTGATGGTTATAAAAACCAAAGAGGTATGCTTCTGTAGGAACTTAGGTATCAGCTCACACACTTTATTTTGTCAGTCAGAAATGTTGTTTTCTGTTCAGCCTGTTACATTATTTACCTTCAGCATGGTGTGGCAGAAGAGGAGATACCCTGAGGCCTTGTCTTGTGGCAGTATTATAATAATTCCTCACCCCTTTCCCTCCTTTAAACTCTGCTGTTCTTCTCTTTCTCACTTCTGTGTCATGCAGGTAATGTGCAAGGGTATTTTATGTGACTTGTGAGCTCCACAAATATTTATGCCATAGTTATAATAAAGATAATGGCATTGTCATAGCTTGATTGTACAAACATCTCAAATTTTTTTATGTCAGGCTAGCTTGACCTTGTGGTTTTTAAAGATAAGAATACTTCCAGAGAAGCCACAGGTGATTTTATTAAGAGAGAGAAAAAAAACAGTATTTTTCTGTTCCCAATGACTAAATTCTTCTTAGTCTAGAAGAGAACTCRCAGTTCAGCTTACCTATTTCAGCCAACTTTTAGATCTAAAACTTTTCTTGCTTTTGTTTCCATAAAGCTAGGAGTTCATGGTCTGCTCTTCTGTGAATATCATACTATTAGCTTAGAATGGCTTTTCTGTCTGTTATTCCTCTTTTTAACTGTAAAGCTTTTTTGTCTTGACATTCCTTGTTTTCTAACTTTTTATTAAGTTGAATTCTGGCACAAGATTTTTAGAATTGCACCAGATGCAAAGGTTAGTCTGAAATTGGAGTCTGAAGGTTGTGCAAGCTGCATATTCCTTCAGGGCGTAGAGAGGCAAAACCTGTGACTCCAATTGGAGAAGCTAAGTTTGCACCCAAAGAGAAATATATGCTGTGTGAAGTAAGTGCTGTGTTCATCAGAAGCTCATTCTTTTTCCCCACTGAAGGCTGTGGGGGCTCGGAGATGTGATGTCAAATGGCTTCAGGTATTGAAGACAATAATTAGAATCTTCAGGATCAATCTTTGATCACTACTAAAATAAACTTACTGGTCTGTCTGATCCCATACTGTCTGTTGTAGAAGTGTATTTAATCGAGCTTGAAGCTTTTTCTGCTGATAGTATCCCCCAAAATACTCTTTTCTTAGACTTGTAGGGTGGCTAGAAGAGAGTGACCCTTGTGCCAGCCTTTGGAAAGGCTTAACCTGAGGCCAAGGCAGGGTGGGGTGAGAACCACTGCGTGGTTTTGTAAAGACGTCATCTCCTGGCAGCCGCCCACGTCCGCTGGCTGGGCAGATAGTGCTGAGCGTTTGTCCTGTCTTCAGGAAGCCCACRCCAAAGGTTCAGAGAAAATCCCTGGGGGCCCACTTACTTTAACAGTGACTTCCCTTCTCCTGTGCCCAAATGGAACATGAGATAGATGATTGTGCAGAAAACTGAGACTCCATTCCCGTTGGTTGCCTGATGTGTTTGTTCAGTGACAGGTTTCTCTATAGCAGCTGCGAAACTAAGCTGAAGTGAAACAGAAGACAAATTATGAATTATGGGATGTCGTAATTGGGATGTGGTAATTAAGGTTGTGCTGATTTACAGTTGCAGGGCATAAAGATACCACCACTTTTTCCTTTTTTTTTTTTTTCAATTAGATTTAATATCCAAATTAATATCCAATTCCACTTGGAAAAGTGATCTCTCTTTCTAGAATTCCATTCCAGAAACATTTCTTGATAAGTTTTATCGGATAAAACCTTTTGAAACTCTCCCCTGTTAAAATATAATCCTTTTTTCCTCTCATATCCCACACACCCTGTAAACACACAGCTGTGGCTACCACGTGATCCTATGACCGGAGCTGTATACGTTTACACACTTGTGTACGTGTACTGTCCAGCCCTTAGGATGGAAGGCGTATGAAGCAAAATGGAGGACACCTCCTTTTCTATGTAAGGGTTAGCAAGTGCATATCATATTATTCTGCCTTTCTGGTTACTTGCCTCTTGGCTACTTCCACACAAATGGCTCTAAGCTTAAGGAAAAAATATCAAATCTGCAATCTTGAGAGATTTTTSACCAAAATCTACAAATATATCCATTTAGAAACCACAATAATATCATGTTCTGGTGCCAAAATTTACTAGGAGGTACAAAACTACACCTTTATCTTTGTCTGCTACCAGAAAAAAGCACCAACTGGGAAAAAAAAAAAACTAACAAACATCCAGTAACTTGTTCACTTTTGTTTTTAAAAAAATTAGATTTCTGTTGAATAATACCCACTGTTGCAATGCCACGGAAGTTGTTGGTTGATAACTTTGATAAGGTAAGCTAATGGGCTGAACCAGGAAAATGAGCCTGTGTTAAATGAGAATTAAGCTTGTCTTATGATTAAGCATTTTTTTGTGAAGGCTGAGCAAGAATCTCCATGGGCAGTCTTCATGATCTGCCTTTTAAACTTACACCTTTTTGCATAGTCCGAACTCTGTTTCGTTTCCGTGGGACTTTGCTGTTTAATGGGTTTGGTGCTTTGAATACCCTTCTAATGTGTTTCCTAGGGCTGTAACAATAAGAAGCTGGCTCAGCGTGTGGAATCTGTCAAGTATGTACTTCAGGGATACCGTGTTCATTAAATAGAAGAGCTGCACTGCATTTGCTAAGAGTCCAGGTGTAAAATCATCAGTTCCACTCTTAATGGCTTTCTTGAAATGCAGCCAGTTGGTAGTAGCTGTGATTGGTATTTGTTCCTTGCAGAACAAATGCGGAAGGATTGGAAGGCAAAGAGGAGAAGAAACAAGAAACAACTCAAGATAACACTGCAGTAACTAGAGTTCCTTATAAGGCTGCTGCCCCAGGTGAAAACCGGAAAATAAAGCTCCTTGACACCAGTATAGCAAGTGTCCCTTCAAGTACTCGTACACATTGATCAGATCCCCCCTCAGTCTTCTCTTCCCCAGGTTGAACAGGCCCACCTCTCGCAGCCGTTCCTCATAGGGCAGATGCTCCAGCCCTCGGATCGTCCTCGTAGCCCTACGCTGGCTTCRTGTCTCTCCTGTTCTGGAGAGCCCAGAGCTGTCTGTTTGCATTTGGAGGAAGCAAATAGAGAGAGAAGCCATCAAGCCCTCTCTTGGTCCTCAGGAAGGATGCATCCGCTGGACTACTGTGCCCAGTTGGCACGTGCCCCCCTCCACAGAGCTGATAAAACCAGAAAGGGACCATCACCAGCTGGGCAGCAGCCTGAGGTAGATGGCTGGTTAGTCTGATGAGGAAGAGGCTGAGGGGCATCTAACAGCATCCCACAGTACCTGAGGGGCAGTTGGAACCAGTCCTTCTCAGCCGTGCCAGGCAATGCAACAAGGGGCAGCAGGGGCAAGATGTGGGCTGAGCTTTGGACTGAAAGTTGACATCAGGTCAGGGTTTGCCTGTGCAATATAACAAATACAGACAAACAGGTAAATGCATGCAGTCATTCACAATGATGCTTCCTCTGAAGTGCGGTTCACACTTTCCTGTTGCTTTTGACCATGTAGTCATATCTGTGGGAGAAATCTACTGCATGAGTCTGAAGCAGCAGTCCTTCTCCTTACCTTGTACTCCATATGGGGAATGCTGGCAGATGACATAATTATGATGAGAGCAGAGCCGGTATAGCCTTGTTTAATAAGAAATGGCAGCTGTTCAGGCTGCCTGAATCTGCCACTTAAGTCTGCCATGTGTGATGTTCCTGTGAGCAACTTCCCCCTTATCATAGGGCAAYGTAGGCCTGGGGGAACATCTTAAGGTTCCTCTTCCTCTGGTTTCCTCCTTCCCCTCCCACCCGTGAAAGCAAGGTCAGCTTCAAAGTGAACTTCATGCAGAGAATGGGATTCCTTCAGTAATTCTCATTGATCTTAAATTTCCAGGTGTCGGGGAAAGAACTGCACGTCTTGTCTTGGTTTTAGTAAAGTGGCTTTTCTTGATATCTGGATTTCTCTTGCAATATAATCTTGAAGGTATGAGTTTAGATACATATTTATACTCACTAAAAAGCTTACTGCTCAGACATGGTCTTGTGCCAAGAGTAAGCTCTCAACAGAGACCCTGACAGATGAGGTTCAAGAGAATGTCTCCTTTCTGTGAAAGCACTGAGCTACATTTACATTTTGAATGGTTTATAATTTCACTCCTCTCTCCTCTCAAGTTGATTCCTGCCAAGAGGTGAGATTGTGCTCTTGAAGAGAGCTGGCAAGAGGGTTGTGAGCATCAGTAGTAGCCCTGAGTCAGCAATACTGATTTAACTGCAGGAGACAGCAGAGCATAGCTGTTTGCTACAATTTCTTTGCCCTGACCCTCGAGAGCATTAGCTTGTTTAAAATAGCCATCTCATTAGTATTAGGATGTTCTCTAAGGAGAATAGATTCTGGTTGTGCTAATGTTAGAATAATTTTGGGGGAGGATGGGCAGGAAAGCTATGCAGAGGTGGAGGGAAACATTGTGCTAGTAGGTATATATGAAAATGCCTTTAATTATCCCACTCTCCTGGTGCTTACCCTGATTCTCTTCTGGCCTTGTGCAGTCTGCATTCCTAAGAGGGCTTCTATTTCTGCTTTCACTGCAAGAAAAAGGCACTTTTATAGTGCCATAGCAGCTTAAGGGTATGAGAAGCTTGTGTTTTAATTGAGACAAAGTCTCTGTTTTACTGTAAGGTACATGAATTATTGGATGGACTAGGTACAAACGATTRCCTCATGATGCAACTGGCTGTAGCAGCAACCAGAGTTGGCTACTGGCCAAGCTGCAATAAATGTACAGAATCTTGATTTTTCTGAGCAAACAGAGCATCCCTGCTCCTCTTCTACATCTTTCTGGGTAATGTATAAGAAGTAACTGGGCTAAGAAGCATCAAAACACCTCCAAAGATGAAAAGTTTCCTGAAATCATGAATTTTAAGACAATAGTTAAAATGTTTAATGACTGTTCATTTAACAGAAAATGGGATGAGGGGAACAGCTACATAGAATAAACTTTTGACTTCAAGCAACTAAAGAAATTAAAATATTTTAATTTCTTTTATTTTTTGCTTCTGTTTTGGAAGAAATCTGTCTGCAAGGCTGGATTCATAAAATGATGTCTTTTGGAAACAGTAATGTTGTTCTGCTAACTCACCAGGATGTAGTCTTTCTTCCTCTATGTGTCTGTGTTTGTAGTAGTCCCTGCCCACCATTAACCCTTCTTCCCTCTCCTTCTTCACATTCCTCACCTCCCTATTCCCTAAAAAGAAAGACTGCACTTCTTGTCTCTTCTGGTGGAGTATTTCATTTGTTTATTTTCTTCCTTGGTGAAACTCATGAGCGGGTTTTGTTGCTCGTTTACTGATACTTATCGCAAAGGTACTTCACCCTTCCTGGCCTTGCTTTGGCTAAGCCACTGCTCTTTCTTTATCTGGACTGCTGGAATCTAAAGTTTCTTTTGATGCTTTCCGTAGGCTTCCTGAGTTAAGCCTAGAGTTTGATAAGATTTCCGTCATGATGCAGCTTGTTTGGGGCCATTGCTTTTCATATCAGGACATTATGCCAAGTTCTCAAAGTGAGGTGGGGGAACAAAGGTCAGTTGTTCCTTCCTGGAAGATGTCTCGCATCTGAGTCATATGCCTTAGTTCAGAAAGAAAGGGGAGGGGAAAAAAGACCTCATATCCAGCTTTTCCTGCAGAGAAATCTGGAATTACAAGCGTTGGGAGGCAGTTGTTGCAGTCTCAAAACAGCTTTCCTTGCTATTGGGATGAGGTTATTCGTGCTGTCCTGTTCCCAGTAGCTGAAGGGATCCAGATGGACCTGAAAGCTGAGTAGAAAGTAGTTGGACTTCTAGTGTTCTGAAGTGAATTTTGATTAGACATAGAACTTGGCTTCTGTGGTCTGCCACTGATGAACAGACTTCACAGAGACACAGTGATAAGTTTGCAGTATGAATTGTAAAATGTCATCTTGCCAAGATGGCATGAAAAAGAAACAGTAACAGTGAAGCTGGAATAAGTAAGCAGTTGCTTAAGCTTTTCTGGGCTGTTTGTGTAGAGGGAAAGTAAAGAGATTCATTGGAAACAATTTTCTTGTTCTTATGTCAGGCTGAACATTCGCATCTGTGCAAATTTGCCTCTAGCAAACTGGCAGGTTATTGGTTGATGTGTAGCCTGCCTTACTGCTTTCTGCCCTTAATTGAGTTGCATGCCAGGTGAATGCCTGGAAACCTCAAGAGCGTGTAGAGAGAAGAGGTTTCAGCCAGTTCATCAAGAACTATCCTGCGATAGAGAGTGAGAAGAACACAGAGTGTGGTATGGCTTTCTGTGTTTAGATCTAGCCCTGGTCTGGTCTTCATCTGTAGGAGCTGGCTGAGCTGTCAGGATGATGTCTAGGGCAATGCACCAGATACTTACCGGTGTCAGTCAGTGTGAAGAGAAACTTCCCAAGTTTATTTTTGCTCCCACTGATAACTCCAGGTCTTTAGTGACTGGTAAGAATAGATGTGGTTTGTCCACAAGCAGGTCTTGATCCTTGATACTTTCTTTTCTCCTTTTCTTTTTAATATGGAACTGCTCTGTCCAAACACTTTTCCRTAGGAAAAGAGTGCACAATACCAAGTCCTCCAAGCACCCTGCAGACAGCTCTACTGGGGCTCTTGAATGTGAAATGTAAATCAGCATTTCAAAAGCTGTGTTGATTGTAACTCCACATTGTCTATTCCAGTTGTAGATAGATTAGCTTGTATCCTGATTGCTGAAACACTCCCTCCTCCAGTATGGCATTGTGTTCATGCAAACAATAAATAAAAGAATCTAGAAAAGAATTGTTGGGATTTTTTTGCTTGCTTTTGTTAAAAATTCAGACCTTTCTGAAGATAAATGTTCCGTTTATCTGTGTGCCTTGAGAGCTTGATAGCAGAAATATCTGCAATTTCCAGATGAAGTCACTTCACTGCTAATGCCCTGGCAGCTGGAATTACCTAGTTTGAGTGAAACAAATGTTCTAAGTGAGGCTAGCATCAGGGTGGTATTCACATTCGTTTGGGTTTAGTTTTACTTGTTACATAGTTGATAGCTAGCTGCTTTCTTGAGTATGTTAACAGCAAGCTAAATCTTTGTCATTAGGATTGGAGTTGTTTCAGTGCCAACTTCTGGGTAGAGGATTTGTCAATGAAGCCATATCTAGAGGGGAGTTGTAGTCTTAATCCAGATAGGGGGAGCAGAAATCCTTAAAGCTGATGGCTGTATTCTGTTCTAACCCAGTGTTTTGAAAATTTAATTATTTGTGTAAACAAACCAATTAACTGCTGACTCTTCTTCAGATAGCTGTGTAAGTGATGAAAGTTAAATACATGCACTTGTGATTTTGCAAATTCTTGCATATTCATCCAGGTGCTTCTACCAACTACAACTGATTGAAGATAATAGCACTACAAAGTATTTCATCCAGAGCTATAGCAAAGTTGGTGATGCTTTATCCACCGATATGACCATGAACTCTTTATTGAGCTTTGTAATGTTAAATGAAGGTGGGAGTAACTGAGAACACTGTGTAGAATCTTMTTAGTGGAATTTTGTCCTAGTGCCCAAAGTTTTATTCCTAGGCAAAGGGTATTAATAGTCCAGGTAGTTTACTTAAAAAAAAAAAAAGAGGAAAAACAAAAGGAAAGATCAGTGCCAGTCTTTCAGAAATCAGCATTGTATGGCAGTACCATTTCCAGCATGTTGCGTTGATAGTCAGATCTGTCTCACTAAGATAGGAGTATGGTCATAGGGCAAGCAACTGAGGAGCTGGTAGGAGTAAGTTCTCCACCGATTCTGAAATCTATAGCAGAAATGGGTCTGTCTTGTTTTATTTATGCCTGATATATGTAGGTCAGCACAGTCTGGAATCTGACACACTAATCAGTCAAAATAGCTTATTTATGCTGCAGTTAGTTTGTCTGTAAGTTAATGCATCTAATTACCTTATAAATCTCTTTATTTCATGATGGGACATGCAGAAATTACTGTCTGTTGTTGAAGTGATAAAGAAATTCCTATGCCTGTGTTATCACAGATACTGTGAACTCTTGGTCTGTAAAATGTTTAAAAAGTTTCATCATAGAACAGGAAAGGTTGAAAAGAACAGAGGATTCGCGTGACATATTGTTTTGCCTCTTGCAGACTAAAATTAGTGTAACTCACCATGAGGACTTTGGCCAGAGCCTGGAGTCCTGTATGCTGATGATGCTTCTATCCTTTTTAACATAGCAGTAAAGAACTGCAGATGAGTTCCTTACTTGTGCTGAGCAGGAGATTCCCTTTCCTGTGTGCTGGTTGTAGGCAGGCAAGGTGTGTTCTTATTATGACACAGGAATGTGCTTTTCTAATATCTTCACCATCTGCCCAGATGAAGCTTTAGCTTGTGTTCTTGTCTGGCAAGAAAAGAAAACTCTCTTACCAGTGCTTAATTTCAGGGAACCTTTCTGTATGTGACATTCCTCATGCAGCTCTTGCAGGAGGACTCTTGTATTTTGCTTTTATCATACTTCATCAGAAGAAATTTTCTTCTGGTGAAAGAGGAAATTTTCTTCTTGTTTTTCACAGAAATTAAAGTCTTGGGATGCTTCCAATAGTTGTGCTACTCTGAAAATGGCCTATTAGATAAGGTTCAGTTTACTGCCACGTGACACTTACGGAAATGTTTGCCTCAGAGGGTTTGGTATTTCTTTTCTTTTGAAAAAAAAAAAGGGGGGGGGAAGCCTTTGTCAGAACTTAATGTTCTCATDTTGTGTTAGTTAAGATTATTAAACAGTTTAGTGTGACTGCTGGAATGGTCACCATGGGGTTGTCTGCTCATCTGGTGGAGCTGTAGGTCTGTTCTGTATGTGGGTATACATCAGAATTGCTCAGCAGATGGAAAGAAGAATTTCAAGATCAGTCTCGTATCTCATAATCTTATGCTTCCAAATATCTCAGTTTCTGTACCTGGCTGGTCAGGTTCTCAGTTTTGCAAAGGAGTCCAGGCTCTTGGAGCCTGATTCTGTCATAACTGGTAGTTTGAGAAAATAAGAATTATTTGGATGTCTCTTCTAGCCTGCTAGTAAAATAACTTCTTTGGAAAGTATGGTTGCTTTTTTTTTTTAATTAGCTAGCTAGCGTAATAAACATAAATCTATAAAAAAGTCCTTTATCAGAAGTGAGAGTTTAGAGGATACAATTAATAAATTAGAACTTCAAGGCATTAAAATGTAAACCAAGAATGGCTTGTACACACCTTTCGCACTCTTTCTTTAGATATATTTTTCACTACCCTTGCTGCCTTTACAGTGAAAAAACTCTTGGCCTTCTAAATCCCCAAAGCTTTGCTTCAGAAAAGCAGAATTAACACAATTTTGTAGTCTCTGGTCATTCCAGTAACTATTTTAGCACTTGGAGCTGTCATTATTAGAGCCTACGTGAAAATCAGGAGAGAAGCACAAACGTTATGTCATCTTCAGATACTTAATTCTTAAATATCGAACTCTTCATTGAGCTGTGTTTGATTTTAACTTTCAATAAAATTGAAGCAATTTTAATAATAAATTATAATAATATATTGACCAAATAAAATAGATAAATGATTAAATAATATTTTCTGTATAAATATTCTTCCAATTTTCAAAGATACACTTTGACTTTACGGAAGGTGTTATAAAGGAGACTGCATATATTTTCCTTTTAAGTAAATCTAARGAAAGATTTATGAAGTTCATCTTTGAACATCATAGTCATGTTTTATTTCATTTGTGTGTATGTATGCATGTGTGTGTTTACACATACATGTATGTACATGTACCTTCCCCCCCTCTTCCCTTACCCTCGCTAGTTTTCAAGCTTTTCCTATTAATGCTTCTTTGTTTCATAACAAAAAATCTGTCACTTTACTGTCTGACCACAAGGCATGAAATAGCAACCGACCACCTTGTATTTTAAATGTTGCCTTTTCTGCATAGTCTGATGCTTTTGTGCATGAGGTTGAAAGAAGAGTTCTTTATCAGCTCCTCTACTCTGATGTTCATCGTGCACCAGCAGCCAGTATTGTAGCTGTGTTTGACGTTGAAAACTAGTAGATTTTTCTTGTAAGATGGCTGCGCGGACAGGATCGTGGCTCTTCCATGGGAAGGCGCGCTTCCTTGTGTAGCGGTGGTTGACTTCACTGTCCTGAARGACAGACACATCCTGCCTTTGTGACTTAGAGGAAATGAGATCCCTATTTCTTTTCAATTCAAGGAGCAGAATTCAAGAAAGTATTAACACTCCTAGGTGTTAATTAGCTGTTTCTTAATGCAGCATAGTATATTTGAGCAGAATTTTTTTAGAAAGACAGCTGAAACACAAGGACTATATTTTATTTTTGGTGGATTGAAAGTATCCCTTTCGAGCAGGCTGGATATCCTTTTCTAGATTTTGATTGTATTGCAAAGGTAGGAACGTGGCTATTRTTTATAACTAGGAATTATCTAGATCTGTATTACTTGTCATCATTAGTTTTGCTGTAGATTTCTTCAGATTTGCTGTATCCRTAATGTGTAAATTTAATATGTATTTCCAAATAGTAAGGACATTGTCCTCCTGTAGATTTTTTTCACAGTATTTTTGATTTAGTTTAGATTTTAAGCAATTATTTAATGTACTGTCTTTGATAATATGAATTTTCATATTCAAATATGAATATTTGAATTAATGAATAGTTTTTAGGGTTATGGGCCAGGCTGCTGTAAATCTTTGCTTCATTTGTAGGTTAAAAAACAACCTCTTCACTTTCTCACAAGCCTCTCTCTCCCTGTCTCTCTCTCCCTCTCTTTTAAATTAACTTTGCAATTTGCTGCAAGTAATGACTTTTCCATGTGCCATCCAGGATAATGGTTTCACTTGATTCTACTACTTGGTTCCTTTGAGGGTAGTGTATCCAACTGTTGGTTCCTGTATGGGAGAACTGTTTCATTTCCATGGGTAAGGACTTAAAATTCTGTCTACTTAGAACAAGGAGGAGCTAATGGGCCAGCATTTTTTTCACCTGCTACTGAATTTACCCTGACACTTTAAGCTTTTTTGGCTAGACCAGAGGGAAGATTGAAATATTTTTTGACTGTTTCTTTTCAAAGTATGAAAATATATTGGTTGAATTCTGGGTGTTTTCACACTGATGCAGGAAATGTTTCATAAACCTTAGTTCTGAGTACACTTCCTAAGCTGGAGCATGGAGCCGTAGAGGCAATGCAGAGTTGTTAAATGCTTTAAGCAATATGATATATCTATTTACAGTTCTTTGTGCGTGGCAACACAGATATTTAGCAAAAGATGAAAGCTTATTTGGTGGTCATCAAAATCCATTCCTGCAATGCCTTTGTACATCAACACAGTACTTATCTGCGGACTGTTACCGTTGACAGTGTGCAGAAAAAATAAACTGTAAATTCACAGAGTAAAGTTTGCAAAGACATTGTGAAAATTGATTTGCAGCCCACCTGTGGGCTGGATTGTCCCATATTGGGAGCTGAATGCTGGAAGAACTCTCACCTTGCATCCTGTATGACGTGACTTGTTCATATCAGACTCCCCATAAAGTTTCAGTAGGCTATACTCCTGAAGATTTGCAAGACTTTTCTGTAGCCTAAATGGAAATTACCTGGCATGCAAGTGAGAACTAAATTAATCACTGGAGCTTGAAAATCTTCTTTGATGTTGTGTCTGCACAGGTTGACATGTGTGATAATTCACAGAATGGGAAAAGCCCCCAGGTAGTTTTCTGCCCAGCCTCTGATTACTCAGAGGAGTCAAGTGCCCACAGCACTAAATGGAGTAGCCCAGGTTTTGCCTAGCAAAAGCTTGTAAATCTCAAAGAATGAAGACCCCCCCCCACCACCAATACCTCCAGGGCAGCCTGTCCAGGACATACCATTCTGCAAGGCAAAAAGGTTCTCCCAGTGCYGCACCTGGATCCCTCAGCCCACATCTTGCCCCTGCTGCCCCTTGTWGCATTGCCTGGCACGGCTGAGAAGGACTGGTTCCAACTGCCCCTCAGGTACTGTGGGATGCTGTTAGATGCCCCTCAGCCTCTTCCTCATCAGACTAACCAGCCATCTACCTCAGGCTGCTGCCCAGCTGGTGATGGTCCCTTTCTGGTTTTATCRGCTCTGTGGAGGGGGGCACGTGCCAACTGGGCACAGTAGTCCAGCGGATGCATCCTTCCTGAGGACCAAGAGAGGRCTTGAAGGCTTCTCTCTCTATTTGCTGTCCGTGTTCTTCCAAACACAGCTTGGCTTGTGGTTCGGCCTGCTTGTGATGGCAGTGCACTCTTCCCTTTTGCTGAGCTTCAACATGTCCATCTTTTGGACAGTCATTGTTAATTTAATATTGAAATAACGTAAGCTAAGGTCTAGGTATCACTGTCTTTGTTTCCTATGATTAATTTAGCCTCAGCTCATTGTCTGTTGATATTTTGGCTTTTTTAGTGATAACTGCATATATAATTAGGTCAGTGGAAATAATTATTGTGGGATTTATTTTTTATCCATCTTGGTATCTTGGAGTTGTGCTTCGAACTGATGTCTTCTTGAAGACTTAACAGCATACATAAACATCGGTGTTCTCAGAATTTACGTGCAATTGCTTGCAAGTGTGCTTGACACCGGCTTACAAGTACAGTGTGATCCCTGTAATCTGGCTCTGTAAAAGCTGAAGTATGTTGGTGAAAGCAGGAGAATGTGCTGCAGCTGTTTGTTACGTAGCGCAAACTGTTGCTTCCAGACAGTTACTAAACGGAGAGATGGGTTTTAGAAGTCTTGTAGCAGCTTATCATCTGTAGTATAATTACATGGATATTATGAAGTGCCTGGAAGTTAAACACTGTAAAATTATTAACTGCAATGATAAGACATGGTCAGTAGTGACATTAATGGAATTTTCTTTTTTTTTTTTTTTTTTTTTTTTTTTTTTTTTTTTGTCAACAGAATTTCAGAGAGAGGAGAATGTGAAGTCCCGTCGAAAAAGCCTGCAGCTCTATGACACACCCTATGAACCAGAAGGCAGTGGTCTGGAATCAGATTCTGAAAGTGTGGTGAGTCAGCGTTTACGAGAAAGCAAGTTGCCACAGGATGATGACAGGCCTGCAGAAGAGTACGATCAGCCGTGGGAATGGAACAAAGTCACCATCCCAGCCCTGGCAGGTAGGATTGCTAGATCCCAACTATAAAATTCCCTCCCATGCCCATAGCATATGTGCGTGTCCTTAGGAGAATTTGAGCATTGCTGCTTGGGGGGGAGGGGGAGGACAAAAAAGAAAAGAAAGCTCTGAAAGGCAAATGTGGGCAGTCTCAAGTCTTTATCTATTGCAGAAGTATAGAACAATCCTTTCACTGGTTTGGTGCTTCAGCTGAACTCCTGTAGACTCATTCAGCACTTGGTTCATGTCAGCACTCTCTGTTTTATTAGACCTGCTACAATGGATGTTGATTGCTGTGTGACTGCATGATGAGAGAGATGTTTTGCAAGGTCCTTTGAGTGGTGAGCTGCTTCCCAAAGAAGCTGGATTAAAAAGTAGCTGTGCAGCATGCATGCGGTAGCATGCCTCTACTCAGTTTTGTTTCTTGGTGTTTGTCATGAGTGTTGTCTCCATTCTAATTGGAGCATCTCTCTAGATGTGTAGAATTTGTTTTCAGATGAATGCTTTTGAACTGCTGAAGGTCTCAGAACTTGTCAGTCTAAGAAATCTCACACTAAATAGTTTGCGGTTTCTGTGAATGCTTGTGCTTTGTGGTAATATTGGTTGGGCTCTGCTTCTTCTTTCTCCTTCCTGTTAAATTGCAGAAAGTGGCTGAGTGGACTTCATTGAGCAGTAATGGCACATTGGTCTAGGGGTATGGTTCTTGCTTAGGATGTGAGAGGTCCTGGGTACAAGTCCCAGATGAGCCCTTTGTCTCTTTCTCTGGAGATATTCAAAGCCTGCCTGGATGCTACCCTGTCTAATGTAATTCTGGGGGCCAAGGATTGTTTCCTTGATAGAACCTCTGTACCYTTAGCAAAGCCCAGCTAAGTCTGATATTCTGGCCCTGTTCCAGGAAGCTCTTGTAGGATGTTGMTCTTCCATTTATCTCTTGGTGACAAGTTCTGGGTAAAAGCTGTATCTGAAAACAGAGTCCTTACATTTTGGGTGTAAGCTTGACAGAAAGCTTGGGGAACATAGGCCAAAGGGAAAACTGTGTATGGTCAGGATTCTGGGAGTGAGGAGGTAAGGAAAGGGATGTAGCTCTATATGGAGGCATGGAAGAGTCTTAGGAGCAATGTTAAGGAATATCTAGTGTGAATTTATCCTGTGATAAATCCTGTTTGTTAAATCTCATTGCTTTCTGTATTTAAATTAAAAGACCTGCTCATGCAGTTGGTGCATCTACAGTGACTTCAGCCTCAAAATGTGCTGCTGCAACACCTTTATTATGTGGTTTGGAATGTTACAATTTAGATGAGTGAAAATGTGGCAGCTTCATTGGGCTCACAGGGTGGTGTTCAGTGGTTCATACTCTTCCTGGAGATTGGTTACAGGTGTGATTCCTTAGGGGTCTGTCCTGAGACCTTTCTTGTTTAACATCTCTATCAGTAACCTGGAGAAGGAGAGGTAACATATCTCAYCAGATTTGCAATGATATCAAACTGGAGATGCAGGACTGGCTTTCAGAGAGACTGGATGAGACTGGAGAAATGGACTGACAGCAGTCTCATGAAATCCAACCAGGACAAATGCGAAGAGCTGCCTCTGAAACAGACTAGCATGGAGTAAATGAAGTGAAAATGGTTTCTCCACATGTCTGTTGCCTCTGTGCTGAAGCAGGAGTCAGCCACGGTTGTGAAAACACACACAACAGATAAGACAGAGTTTTTGCAAAGCTATTCAACCTGAGCATAAGAGAAATACATCAGATTAACCAGGGGCTCCTAGTAACTCATTGTGGAATATCTCTTTCTCTATAGAAGAGATTTTTATGTTATCTGYATTGCATTTTGATTGTTTTACAGTGATTGTTCAGAATCTGCATGCTCTCGAGGAAATGTTTTGCTTCAGGAGGAGAATGGCAATGCAGAGCCTTGCTGCAGTGTTAACGCTTAGTACAAAACCCACGTTTTATTTGTCTTCTGGTACGTAACTGAAGCATGAAACTGAGAGCAAGCTCACATAGAAAAAAAGAAAACACTGGTTAAGCAACTGCAAATTTTTGATTCTTAGTATGTCCTTGAGTAACACAAAAATAGCCAAGTGAAATATATTGGTTGTTTGTAACTTCTGTGTTGCTGATTTCCGTGTGCTTTTGCATAGCAAAGTCATGAAAGTTCTGTTGAACTACTGTTTAAAGTGCTGGCATGGGGAGGTTATTCTGAGCTGTTGAACTGAAAACATGTGAAGTTTTAACATCTTCCTGTATCACTATTAATGTAAAATGTATTTCCAGCTTTCCAACAAGTCCAAGAACAAAACAGGAAAAAAAGCTTCTGTACACTTCTCTTGGGAGCTCTGTCACTTCCATCTAATAGTAGACCACTCTTATTGTGAGGATATCTTTATTCAAAATTACATTAAAACCTTCTCAAAACCTGTTTGTACTTATTATCTGAAATGAACTCCATTCTGTTTGCCTGCACTGCAGTCAAATTGCAGTTGTGTGCAACGATAACAAATTTGAGTTCTCCAATACTTTGTGGAGAACCTGATCTGACGTATTGTTCTGTGATGTTTGTTTGCCTTGTACTGTAAAAGGTGGAGTTGTTCTCTCCACCACTTGAAAAAAAAATCAAACATTTGCTCCCAGGATTGCTCTGTAAATCGGCTTTTTCTCTATGTCGTGTAGGACGTGTTGTGCTGTCTGACAGTTTACCAGGACAACAAAGACAGGACTTCTGTTCCTCTTCRTAAAAGGATTTGGCTCTATGAGCATTCTTGTGTGTTGGTTTGTGAGCAGGATGGGCTATTCTTGTGGGACTGCTCATATTATAAATGTGATTCACTGATTGTAATGAGTGAGGCATCTATTTTGGAAGTAGAACGGTTTAAGAAGTTCTTTTTCTCTGCCCAAATAGATGTTTACCCTACTGCTAAACTTTGAAGTATTATGCTTCTTTTACACTTGTTAGACTGTATATGGAATATTGTACCCAGTTATGGGTGCCCCAGTACAAGACAGACATTTATTAATCAGGACAAGTTCAGCCACAGGCCTCTAAGGTGGTAAAGGGGCTCAAGGATGTTGAAGCAACTGAGTTTGTTTAGTCAATAGCTTTGGGGGGATCTAGTAGCAGCTTTCCAATACACTCCTCTCCAAGAGCTCCTCTACAAGGAGGTCTTCAAGAAGATAGAGTCAGATTCTTCACAGATGCAGGTGCCTGGTGGAAGATGAGAGGCAACAGGCATAAGTTAAATCAGGAAAGATTCCAAATGGATTTGAGGGGAAAAAATCCCCATGAGAACAGTGAAACACTGGAACAGGCTTCAAAGAGGGGTTTTGCAGTGTCCATTCCTGGATGTTTACATTCATTGTTAAGGGATGAGTGGATAAATCCCTGAGCAACCTGGTCGTTCTGATAGCAGCCTCTGCTTTGAGCAGGAGTCTTCTGAATTATTCTGTGCTTTTGCAATGCTGCGTGTCATGATACTGCAACACTACAGAAATGAGAATGACAGTTCTCTACAGAACTCTATAGCGTTGATGTTCTGCGAATAGCCTGCTGTGAAAATATACTTTCTCTTTGTTTCTGATGTGATACCCTAATAGGCAGGTGGAGATGGCTTTGTCAGGAATATGTTCCTCTTACAGCATAGTGAAGTAGAACGGTGCGGGTCTATTATGAGAGTAACTCTGCCTCTCTACTTCATTTGTTCTGCATCTTTAGTTTGGGGTTAGTTTGGGTTTGTTTCCAACCCAAGCTGTTATCCATAATTTCTATCCTGACAAATGTGGCTGGGAGGAAGAAAGAGGGGGATGAACATGAAGGAACTGCTTGACAAGAAACCTCTTGCCCAGCAACCCCATTCATATTGTTAGACTCCTATGGAAGAGAAGAGGGACTGGAGAAAGTTGATTTCTGTTTTCTAGTAGTATGGTTTGCTCTATCATGTCTGCTCTTAGTACTTTTGGAGATTTCCAGGCTCAGTCACTTTCCATTAAGTGAATGCTGGTAACTTTCTGGAGCCTAGACCTAACCCAACATCCAGTTCTGCTGGATGCCGTGTAAGTAAAAGAAATCTCTCTCTCTCTAAAGAACATGAACTCCAACACAGAAGCCTAACCTGCTTGTGTAGCTTCCACTAGGACACAGCTCTGCTGCTAAGCCCTGCCATGATAAAAACAGCTTTGAGTCTCAGGCTTGTCTGAGCTGAGTTATCACTTTTACTGGGGCCAATAAAATGCTTGCTTGGCTTGTACTGGGAGGCTGTCTGGCTACAAGAATCCTAGTTGCGATGTGGGATACCTATTGTGTGTCAAGACAGGCTTATCGGTTTGGCCATGGTCAGAGGAGAGGTACATCCTTAGGCTTGCACAGCAGCACGATTGTTCTGTTGCATGTGCTGGAAATTAATCTGGCATCTGTGTCTGAAAGCTTCTGCTTCTGGTGTCTGCTGTGCTGTGGACCCTTTTCTGGGTCCACAGATACTGCTGCCCTAATTCAATAGCTATTCTCTTCTCTTTTTGTGTGTCCCTGTGCTGGAACACCCTGTGCTCTGCAAATGTGAAGCCTCCGTCTTCTGRCAGATAAGCCTGCCTACTCTGCAGTGAAGTCCCTAGTAAAACTGTTCTACAGGCAGTGTGGCTGCTGCCTGGAAGGATCTTCAAGCTGTGCCCAGGATATGAGGCAGCTCTGCATTGCCACAAGCTATGGGTTTGCACTGGGTCATCAGTGCTCTTTGCATTTGCTTTCTGAGGAATTTGTGTTTTCTGCTCAAGACTCGGGAGGTTTTTCTGTCCTTGGGCCTGTTCTCTGTGTTCTGTCTGTCCCTTCCTCATCCTCACTATGTCTGCATCTTGCCCTGCTTCCCTTCTGCTTCTGGTCTTATCTTCCTCTCCCCTTTCTCATGTCCCTCAGACATGCCTAGTGTCTCTCATCCATCCTTCTTGGACCTAACACTTTGTCCCACCCTCTTGCCTCTTTGTATCTCTTTGGGATTTACTTTCTCCCATGTTCAGGCCCTTGGTCCCTGTCACTCAAGAGTCTCTCCTGTTTGCCCTGTGTTWATATCTGCCCACAAGAAAGGAGCCTGATGGGATTCTTGATTCATCCTCATCCTTTCGTCACCTTGGGCTAGCCCAGACCTCACAAGAATGTCAGCAGCAGTCATAGGAGGCTCAAGGAGTAGGGTAGTTGAAGTCCCTCCAACTACCCAAAAGGGGGGCTGGGGGACATGCCTGAATAAGTGACATATAAAACTTTAAAATTAAGTTCTTTAGGGATATTTATATCTCTGCAGTATTTTATGTGGTGTGGCCTAGTACACTGTGAAATTGAATTTTTCCTTGCATATTAGTATGTAAAGAATATTAGTATGTAATAGTAATTTTGATAATTTTCTAAAGGCAAAGAGTTAACATGAGCTTCCCACAGAAAGGTGGTGATTGTGTCCTGCCCAGAGGTAGTTTTTTTTTTTTTTTTTTTTCCAAAGTGAACAAAATATCTGAAACAGAAGCTTCTTTGTTCGGCAACACTGAAAATACAAGCTAAATATTTACAGTACAGTGCAGGCCAGGGCATTTCTGCCTCCAGTGAGATCACTCTTAAGTGTGACTTGACAGACAGGTTTCTCAATGAGGATTAAAAAGGCACAAAAGTGACATTATTGGTTTAAAATGTAATTCTCCCCAAGAGTCATATGTACACACATGAAAATCCTGGGCCTTGTTTTGTACATATTGTGCCTATCATATGAAATGACTGAGTTTTATTTCACCAAAAAAGGGAATAAATTGATTAGTTTCTGTTAGATCACAGCTCACTTGGTCCTTGTGAAATCTTTGGGCTTTGTAATTATTTTTACACCCTTTTTTTTCCTGTCTGTTATGAGGTAAATTCTGAATAGTATTTATTTTTAGTGTTGACTTTGAAAAAGAAAAGGAGTTTTGGTGTTGGTTCATTCTTAATCTTTAGTTTTTTTAATTTGTCTACATATGACTTAAATAATTAGGCATAATCCATCCAATAATAGACTTTAATTTRCTGTGTATGAATTTTCTTTTAAGGGATTATGTAATTTTCTTTTATGAAGACACACTTAATTAAAGCATAGCTTTTAAAACTGACAGACTAAAGGAAATTTAAAGTGTTACAGTATATGAATCCTTTATGGGTTC
Source organism: Rhea americana (assembly GCF_003343005.1). Classification (NCBI taxonomy): domain Eukaryota; kingdom Metazoa; phylum Chordata; class Aves; order Rheiformes; family Rheidae; genus Rhea; species Rhea americana. The sequence goes on along the minus strand of NW_028185994.1, from coordinate 1,757,516 downwards.
ACATCAGCATGTGAAGCATGTTTAGTTTGTCACTTCTAAAAGCTATATTTTAATTCTATTTTACAGTACTAGGAGGGTAAACTTATTTTTTCAGGCAAATCAATTATCTATGGTTAGATCTGTAATTCAGTACAACTTAGTATGTCTGAGATAACTGGTTATTTGTTACAGATGAATACTTCAGGATTGGCTGCAAGTATAAATTAGGACTACTTTCTAACCAGTGCTCACTGTAAATCTGACTTCCAGGCAGTATAAATATTTAAAACATGACAACAAGAGCTCTAGCTTCTAAATTTGAAACAATAAAATGTTTGCAGTGCAGAAGTTTGGTCCTTCTGCTGAGATGTCTGAAGCGCTTCTGACTTTTTTGAGCACTGGGGTTCTTCAGTGTAGCTTGCCAAACCAGCCCTGTGTTTTTTTGTTCCATTTTACCTGAGGTGGATTTCTCTGATGAGCACAACCTTGTCGTAAGTGGTAACAGAGATGCTCGCAATGGACAAATCTCACTTTACTGGTCCCAACCACCTCTGAAGTTGTGGAGGTTGCAAAGTGGAAGGTGACCACTGCTAAAACTTCCCCTTTTTAAGATCCACCTGGAAGGATGGCAGACATTTGTGATTTAAAGTGTAGACACAATGAGACTTGTACAGTGAATGTTTTCAGTTGTTTGTGTGACAGACCCGAGGAACAAACCAAAAYGTCAAGAAACACCGAGAGTTACTGTGTCGTCAATTATTCATGCAAGTCTGAACGGAACGTTTGTTACCCTGCCATCAGTTCAGGACTTACTGCTGAAATGGTGTGTATCAAGCCTGGTTTCTACTCGCACTTGGACAGATGGGGAAGAAGCTGGAGCTGTGCGTGGCCTGTAATGTCTGGTCAGGCTGAGGACATCATTCCCACAATGTGTCTCCCCAGCATAGCACAGAGCTGGTCTCCAGGTGTCATGCTGACACTTGCAGAGCGGGAAGTGCGTAGTCTTTCACAGGAACATTTGCTGTTAATGAGACTGCAAAAAAAATGGTTCTCCTTGCAATGCAGCGTGTTACCTGTCTATGGCTTGAGTTCTTTCACAAACAGATCTGGGTTTATTTTGTTGGAGTCTGCAAGGTAATGCAAGAAGGAAGGAAATAATAGCTAAAGCTGAGATGTGTTTTTAAGGCTTTTATGGGATGAGGACAGGTCTTGTTAGACCTCCTGCTGAGCTCGGCAGTCGAGTTTGGTTAGAACGGCTGACAACCTGGCTAAATGACAAGAACAAAGTAATTTTCTGGTACATAAGTTTTTCTGGAAGGGGAGATGGCAACACTGGGCAGCCCATTCAAGAACATCAGGCTAACACTGGCTCCTGCTTGAATACATAAGCCTTGATTCTTGGCTGATATGTAGGGGTAGCAAAGCTCTGGGAAAAGAAATATATGTGAAGTTTGTAAAGCCCATATAAATACTGTTTTATAAAATAAGTGACTCTCTAGTGTGTAGGGATCCAGATGGCCTATTCATGGCCACTGCTCACTGCTTGGATTCCTGGAGGAAGAACTGCAGATACCAAACTTGGCCAGCTCTGCAGGCYTCGGTTGCTAATTTACAGAAGGGTGGTGCCCAAGGCCCCAGGGGACAGGAAAAAGGGGAGTGCTGGSATGCCACCTCCAGTGGGCTATGGCACCAACTGCAGAGCAGAAGAAGAGAGAAAGCATGGAGAGAAGGGAAAGGATGTAGCCAGTTCCACAACTGTAATGGCCGTGTAAACAGAAATATTGTGTCAATGAGAAGTTTTCCACTCCAGCTGCCTGGAACTGAGCTGGTTAACCTTCACTGTAGGTGCTAAGATGAGTTCTGATAATACCATCACGTGGGCTGATGTCTTATTTTGCGTATCATACTTGCCAGTTTTAGTCTGTTTGATAGCCATTTGGGGCTGTTTCTTCCTGCCAATTCAATTCACACACACACACACACACACACACACACACACACACACAAATAAAAATAAAAAAAAAGCTGGAGTCCAGAGTGTCTGTGCTTTTCAGAGAAATAAAACATTCATAAGTTTCTGAAATTTAACTTTCTGTGCTACTTTTGAAGAATACACCTTTCTTCCAACCATCACGATATTGTAAGGATATTGCTGTTTACAGTTGGGTAAGGGTTTGTTTGTTTTGTGAACTAAATGTTTTTGGTGTCTGAAAGATGTTGCTCAGTAGCTGAAGACATTCAATTTGCAAGTATTCATAAAGTTCCCAAATTATAGTACCAGATGTTTTTCTTACAGCTGAAGTGTTGTGTGTGTGTGTTTCAGTGGCAGGTACACACATGCCCTGTTTTCCCTTGTTCAGCTAATCAACTTTCATTATCCAGTAATTAAGCTAAATCTGAATTTCCATTTTTCAAAAAAAAAATATGTATTTCTGCCATGTAAGCTTCAGAATATGTTTGAATACATTTGCCCCACTTTGGCAGTAATTTCTACTGACTTAACTAGTTAGAGGAACAATCTAGAACTATCCTGAATCTCCTAAACTAAAAAATAAACAAACAAATAAATAACCCAGAACTCCTCCCTCATCTCTCTTCTTTATACATTATCTTAACGAAGTGTACAGCTGCCTTCTGTTCCGTARAGCTGCTTCAAACCAGTAGCCATCTGAGCTGAGCTCTAAATGTGTGAGATCTGTAGCATGCTGTTGCAGGGATGCCCTTTARGCATCCTTACAACATTTTGTTCTATCTTTGCTTCTTAAATTCACATGAGAGCTGATTGCCCTGTGTGTGTGTGCATGTATGTGGGACTTGTGGTGTTTACCTCTTGACATCAGTGACATTTGTTTTACATGATCCCTGCTAGATGACCTGAAAAAGATGGTATGGGTAGCTCATGTAACTGGTTCTGCCAATATTCTCTCCTTTAATAGTGTCATATTATAGAAATTGATTATAAGAATTGGAATGCATAGAATCTGTAAGTGTAGTTTTTATAGGCATGAGGATGCAGGTCTCATTATTATGTGTGTTGTTACAGACGATGTGGTGTTCTGAGAAATTACAGCTCTGCTAATAAGCTGTATCTCTTTCCTTGGAATAACACAGTTTGTGAGAGAAACCGACAAATGGCATTTTCCTTTTTCATCACTCCTTGTACCCTTGTATTTCAAGACAAAAAAGGCTTGTGCCAGCTTTGTATAAGTGGATATGTTGGTTTTTTTTTTTTTTTTTTTTTTTTTTTTTTTTTTTTTTTTTTTAGTATTCCATATAGCTGAAGCAAGATGAATTCTTGGTGCTCTAACCTGTTTGTTGTCTTAATTGTAGTAGGTGAAATGACTGAAAAGGTTGTCTTTGGCACTGTGAGGTATATAGTATGACAGTATCACCTTATGGCGAGAGAATATCAGAAGTGTTAAGATAAGCACTGGCATTTTACCTGTGTTTGGGAGCGTGTGGATTATATTACTGAGTTGTATAAAGGCAAGAGTTTTGAGWCTGTGCTGTGCACCATTAAATAAGACATCTTCAGATTATACACAATTTTGTAGATAAACCCCTAGATTTCATGCTAGTGAATGCATGCTTATTCTGCCTGAAAAGTGTGACAGCTCTCTAAATGCTACAGCTATGTTGGTCCTTGTTAACCTTGCTTGCCTGGAGAGGTAACTATTGTGTATCTTGCAGCCCAGTTTAATGGAAGTGAGAAACGGCAGGCATCTCCTCCTCTCTCAAATGACCAGCGCAGGCAGTTACGAGCACTCAGAGGAGGCTTTAAACCCATCAAACATGGCAGTCCCGAGTTTTGTGGAATCCTTGGAGAGAGAATAGATCCAACTATTCCACTGGAAAAACAGATGTAAGTAAGCACAGTAATTGCTCTCTACCTCTTTGCAAACACTTATAGGAGCAGCAGATGTCCTCTGTCCTGCTGTACAACGCCTCTTCCTCTGTGGTCCTTGTTAATGCTCACAGAAAATTATTATTTCTACAGAACCTAAGTAATTTCTGTGAGGGATAAAAAAARGTTAAATAAGAACCTCTTTGAACTCACCTCAGGAACAGTGAATTTTATCTGCCAAGTCACATGTGGCTTATTCCACTTTTCCTCCARGTTATTTCATTACTTTGGGGGAAATAGGTGTGTATCATATGCATCTGAACTGTGCTTTAGAGCTTCATGAATTCCATATAYTTATGGTTATATAGCATACTTCTGGTATCTCACATGTGCCTTACGTCTATATGTAACACTGCTCTAGGTTATAGATTTTTTTWAAAAAGAGACAGTTATTTCTGCTATCATGTTGTCAAATTCAGGATGATATGTAGAGTGGCTTTTCATCTCCAGATTCAAAGAGTGACTCTGTTCTGCCTCATTGCTGTCCTTCCCTAACCATGAACATGTTAATTAACATGGTTTGTGCGTTGGAATGATCCACTGTCCTCAACCATACTAAAGGTGCAACCTCAAAGACAGGGCTGGAATCTTGTCTAATCCAAAAGAGAAAAAAAAATATTATTGTGATACAGTTTGTGCTAGTTAGACTGTTGTCTGTGAGCACTGAGGAGTCCAAGAAATGCACTCAGTAGGGTCATTGAACTGTGTCTTGAATCCATCAAAATGGTCCTACACCAGGCCATGATGTTCTAAGTTAGATGGAGAACTTATTTTTGGAGAAGAGGGAAGACATAATTTAGCTTGCATTTGAATGCTCTTAGAGTGGAAAAAAACTTTGTCCAGGAGCAGTAGCAGTATTGAGAGTGTTAGTGTTGAATCCTATCACACCTCAAATCCTCAGTAGGAGAGAATACTCCTGTCTGACAGTTGTGTCTAAGGGAAGGTAGTTCCAGAAGTTCCTTTTCCTTTGGCACTCTATCTCCGTGCAACATTTGGGCCCTTAAGCTTGAAATGGAGAATAATATCACTCACATGGTGTCATGTTCTATCCCATTAACCACAGTGAAAGCTTTGAGGCACCTGCTCACTGGCAGAGGGAAGAGCAACCTCTCTTGTGAAATTACTCACTGAACACTATAGGTCAATCTTTAAAGTGCTTTCCATTTGTCTATAAAATTTGATCTTCAAACTTGAATAGTTCTAGTCCAAAAACACTTTTAAAATATTGTAGAAAGTTGAACATGTTAATTAACTTTTGATTCTTATATAGGTTATTGTGTAGTTATCTTTCAATAAATATGCTGAATGTTTTTGGTAACCTACTTAATTCGTGAGGCAATCTGATGTTTATGTTTAGTCCTTAATTTGCAACAGACACATTAGGCAGGCTGATCACTGCAAATTAAAATTAAAGACTGCAGATTCAGCACACTTCAATAATTAAAGGAAATAAAATTATTCATACCAGACTCTTTTTGGTTCATATGTATGCAGGATCAAATATGAAAGGAACGTGCAGTTAACAATAATGTGGAGAAAATTAAATAGCTTGGATTTATTGTACCGTAGATTAATCATACTCATCCAAACTAATCACATTTTAGTGACACCTCTCCACAGCATCTGCCAAGCCAGTCCCTCATTCTTTCTCTTTACAAATACGGATTCTGTTCTAGTAGACAGCAGGATCTCAACGAAAGGAAACATGCTAATTAACAAGAGAATTAGCAAAGCATAGGCCAGGAAGTTTCCCTAATGGACTGAAACACCAATGTGTGATAATATGTCAAGCAATGAGTTGGTTGTGATTATAAGATCCCCGTTTACGAACTTAGTAACTCATAGACACAGGGAAATTGAATGAAATTGTTTGGCTTCCTCAAAGCAACAGTGAAAAAAGAAAAGCGTGCTCTGCTTTGTTCTCTGCATCCTGTTGAAAGTGAATCCTTCTCAGGCTTATATACAAGACCTGGTGACATCCTGTTTTACTCTGACCAATTCAGGGACAGTTTAGTGTTGTGCATTATATGAACTGCAGTAACTGATTGCACTGCTGCATAACCGATGCAGCTGTCCTGTCTTCAGTGAAGCTGTGGCCTCTGAGAGCTGAAATATGATCATAGACATTCTTCATGATGTCCTTAATTTTGTCAACAAGCCACGTATCAGGATGCTTTAAATTAACCTTAGGAGAAAATCCTGATAAAGRTAGAAGTACATAGTTACATTTGAACTTTGCTTCTAGATTTGTATTGTATTTTTTCRGGATGTGAGGTTTCACTGACCTGTTTCCCAAGTATCATTTCACYCTTCTGTGAACTTATTCTTGACATTCAAGTCTTGACCTTTCTGTAAAAATAATCTGTATGTTGACATCTGAAGAATAGGCATACTCAGGGCAAGCAGCTGCAATACGGTTGAAACGGCAAGTTGAGAACCTTCAGCTGGTTATAGCACCATGCTTATCTGTCTGGTTATCCGGGGCATGAATAGTCTGATTGTCCYGTCTCCATTGCCATGCGATGCACAAGCAATTACACTTCTGAATACTCATATTTACTCTCAGCTGTAACCAGAGCTTCTGAGCTCTGGCTCAGATCAGATGTTTTTCCATTCCCAGTTCTCTATACTTTGTTGTTCTTCTCCCAACTCTATTTCTAAAATCCAGTTTTGTTTCTTGCAAGCAACTTGATGTTCTTAGATTTCATGACACTTCCCTAGTTTTGGCTGGGCTTGTGTTTTATATTGGTTTTATTTGCCACTTTCCTTGGGGAACAGAAAGAGAAATTACCTGTGATATTAGGAATTGAGGTTCTTTCCCAATTCCATTTTCTGATAGACTCTTATTAATTTAGCATCCTTCCGTTATGCTCAAAATACAACCTAGCTTTTAAATTGCTTGTTGAGAAACATCCTTCAGTAGTAAGTAGCTGATGGGGGAAGAGGGAACATTGTCTGAAAATAACCACTCTTGAGGATCCTTCGTTGCTGCTTGTGGTGTGGTAGAGCTGTCACAGCATCCCTTCCTGGTCTGTGTTGAATATACAATAGTTTAACCCTTCTGTTGCTTTCTGTAATACAGACTGTGGTGGCAATCAGAGCAGGCACTTGATGAATTTTTAATTTGGTCACCAGCTTTTGTTTAGCGCATTCATTAGATTTGACAACGGAGCTGATGTTGGCCCAAGGTGTTTAAGAGATACCCGTGAAAGGAATCTCTCTGGTGTTTATTCACTTAGCTTTAGGTAGAGCAGCTCCCTTCTTGGAGGAGGTTAGCAGAGAGATAAAATTAGAAAAAAATGGAAGGAAACTTTTGCACAAGGCCAGTCATGGTTCCTGTCATTGACTAGCAGAGAGCATTTCTGGTGTATGCATCCTATGCAGGCACAGTAGCACCATCTCATGCTTTGAAGTGCAGCTCGCAGCTGCGGTAAGGAGGAGATTTCTCTTAAAGGTGTGATTGATTCCATGCAGTGCCAGGCTCATTATGTGCTTGAGGAAATTTGGGGGAAGGACCTGCTGCTTTTCAGTGTTTGTTACTGGATTTTAAGATTTTGATTAAAAACTGAAGTATTCTTTGATTGCAATGTTCAGTTTAATAAAGGACTCACTTTTTCTCTTCTGAGTTCCTTTCTTCTCAATATAGAAGAGTTTTCAAAACTGATCATGTCCTTTTGACAGATACCCCCAAGGATTTACTAAAAACACTGGTGTTTTCCCAGCCGTGCTTAGAAAGTGTCTTTGTTTTCACARTGGAGAAATAAGCACCTTTCTTGATTGCTCTTCTCTTTTCTTAAAGACTTTTTTGCAAGTATCTTCCTATTTCAATTGTTTTTATTCTTCATAAGTGGTTTTGTTTGCTTTCAGTTGAAATGCTGATGTAGTATGGGGACAAAAGGGAGTAAGCATGTATCCTGGGGGTCTARTGCTTGCAAGTTAGAGATTACAATGTCCTGCTCTTGATGAGAATTTATTACATAAAAAAAATTACGTCAATCTTGTCATGTGCTGTCCTGATCTAAGCTTTTCTCTTCAGTGAAAAGGAACTACAAGCTAGCCCAGCCTTAATGTTAACTTCAGGTAAGGCAAGCAATGTGTTTTTTGTCTTTAGGATGTTAGATCTTTAAATGTTATTTATTCGTATCTTAAAGGAACAAACTAGCAAAAGCAGTATCAGTCGGAATATGCATGTCTTAATCTCTCTGCTTTTTCCTAGATGGTATCATGGAGCAATCAGTCGGACAGATGCAGAAAACCTGTTACGTTTATGTAAAGAGTGTAGCTACCTTGTAAGGAATAGTCAAACAAGCAAGCATGACTATTCTCTTTCACTGAAGTAAGTATCTGTCAGTAAAACATGTAAATGTAATTTATAGGCCAGAACTTTTGTGGCGCAAGAAAAGAAAATGAGGTAACATCTATTGCACCAGTTCAGCTCGGTAAAGCACTCAGAGGATTTTAGACTGTTGGCCTGCATGGTATGTAGTGAGAGTTACTGGTTTGGGATCTAGTAAGAGATTGTTAGTCTTTGGTGCTCATTTAACAAAATATACTTGGAGTTTTATGTGCAGCTGATTAGAAATGCTACTGCTGCTTCTGCTAGATTTCAGATTTAGCAACTGTATAGTTCAGAGATATATTCTTTCTGTGAAAGGCTCTTCAGTCATAGAAAAAACTTTGTGTGGTTTACTGAGGTAGAAGTGGGCAGCGTTGTTACTGGTTCTAGCCAGTAAAAAGTTTAGGATCAAGGCTGATCCTTCAGAATTAGGAAATGAGCCTTGTTACAGTGTTTTAATGCCACTTCAAATTGCATCACTTACCTTAGGCTTATCAGTGTCCTTTACAAAAGTCAGCTTCAACATACACATTTCCAGCAGAGGAAGTTCCCAATTTCCCAGGTTTTCTATGCATGAGAATAAGTCTCTTGACCTTGGTAATAGATATATAGGCATAAAAAGGATTGTTTCTGCACTTTTCTTCTTCCAAAATTATGCTCTGATGTGGAAAAGCCCCGTGACAGAAGCCTGCTTGCCTTATTTACCAATGTTACTGTTAGTCTGGCTTTTACACTGTTCTTTCACAGAGCTGTGCAAGAGGCACGTTTTATCTCCAGGATGATAGTAACACTTTCAAAAACTAAACCTGCATATGCAAAGAGATGTTTGTACATTCTGAGGTTCACTAGAAATAAAGAACCCCATCTTTCCCAGCTTAGCCTAATGGTCTACCTAGTAGGTTTTATATGATTTTATATATATTTTAGTTTTTTATCCTCACTTTAGGTTGAGTAGAAATGCATCCATTACCCGGTTTTAAGAGTCAGTCTGAGAGTATTTTTCTTAAGCACTAGAATGATTATGAAAATACATATTTCTCTGTCAGTGTTGTGATTACTCTGTAATACAGATGTCTGCCCTAAAGAACTGAAACATGCCTGCTTCAGGATCTGTTGTTACCTTTGTCATTTGATCTGTATATTCTCAGATGTTATGTTCCTCTAGTTACTTCAAAACACAGGGGCATGTAGCATCAGCCTTTCAGGTATAAGTAGGGTTAAATTTTCCTTTTCGTGTTCTGAAGTATTGATATATGACTTTTGTAATTAAAGCAGACCATTGAATTTCACTTACCTCAGGTATGTGATTTTATTATTTGACTAGAACATACCTTCAGAACAAAAAGTTAAGACAGCTCGCTTTCTGTGCATCTGCTGCAATACTTAATTACACTTTCTCTGCATCACCTTCATCTATATTTCTTCCTATTTCTTAAAAAGAAAATTGTATGTCTGAATGCTGGCCCTTGCTGGCCCTTTTGCATCTTAAATTGCTGAGTTTTCCAACACAGACTTCCTAGTAGTAAGTATCTAAATCTCCTACATTTTGCTCTTTGGGAACGTAGCTACAGAGACTGATCTTCTCACACACACTTATCAAAACCAGAGCTGACTCTGTGTTCTTGACACAGTCTGTTAAGTCTGTCTAGCAGCACCTGTGATTTTGATTATTCTCCCATGGCCCAATCAGAGCTTACATATTCCTCTTGCACATGATATCACACTCAGAATTCATGTCCTGTTCATTAGTCAGTGATAGTTGTGTTCTTTGTATTTCTTTTATTTTTTTTTTCTTTTTAAAGAGCTCACCAGTGTTCCTTCTTCCAAAGTATTCAGCTGATGTTATCACAGAATCAGTAAGGTCGGAAGGGACCTCTGGAGATCATCTAGTCCAACCYCCCTGCTCAGCAGRGTCACCTAGAGCAYGTYAGACAGAGTTGCATCCAGGTGGGCCGTGAATATCTCCGGAGAAGGAGACTCCACAACCTCTCTGGGCAACCTGKTCCAGKGCTCCGTCACTCTCACAGKGAAGAAATTCCCCCTCATGCTCAGGCAGAACTTCYTGTGCTTCAATTTCTGCCCATTGCCTCTTGTTCTGTCACACRGGACAACTRAAAAGAGTTTGTCCCTGTCCCCTTRACACCCTCCCTTCAGGTACTTATACACATTGATCAGATCCCCCCTCAGTCTTCTCTTCCCCAGGCTGRASAGGCCCAGCTCTCGCAGCCGTTCCTCACAGGGCAGGTGCTCCAGCCCTCTGATCATCTTCACAGCCCTATGCTGGACTCTCTCCAGTAGCTCCATGTCTTTCTTGTATTGGGAAGCCCAGAACTGGACACAGTACTTGAGATGAGGCCTCCCCAGGGCTGAGTAGAGGGGCAGGATCACCTCCCTCAACCTGCTGGCAACGCTTTTCCTGATGCAGCCCAGGAGACCATTGGCCTTCCTGGCCACAAGGGTACCTTGCTGACTCTTGGTCAACTTGTCATCCACCAGCACTCCCCGGTCCTTCTCTGCAGAGCTGCTCTCCAGAAGGTCAGCCCCCAGCTTGTATTGTGCCTGGGGTTATTTCTCCCTGGGTGCAGGACTTGGCACTTGCCCTTGTTGAACCTCRGGAGGTTCCCCTCTGCCCAGCTCTCCAGCCTCTCCAGATGTCTCTGAACGGCAGCACAACCCTCAGGTGTATCAACCACTCCTCCCAACTTGGGATCATCAGCAAGCTTGCTGAGGAGGCACTCCATCCCCTCATCGAGGTCATTGATGGAAAAGTTGAACAGGATGGGACCCAGTGCTGAGCCCTGGGGGACACCACTAGCCACAGGCCACCAACTAGACTCCACGCTGCTGTTGACAACCCTCTGAGCTCTGCCTTTCAGCCGGATCTCAATCCACCTCACAGTCCACTCGTCTAACCCACACTTCCTGAGCTTATCTAGGAGAATGTTCAGGGAGAAAGTGTCAAAAATCTTGCTCAAGTCAAGGTACACAACGTCCACTGCTCTCCCCTCATCTACACAGCCAGTCACTCCATCACAGRMGGCTATCAGATTGGTTAAGCAGGATTCCTTGTAATGTTAAGTAACAAGTTTCCTTGTTAAGTTATGTTRCTTAACTACAGTTATGTTGCTTAACTACAGTTAAGTTACCATACAAACCCACTTGTCTTGCTAGCACCCTACTTTTATTTTTCTTGGCCTCTTAAGGACCATTATCACCTGAAGGCTTGTCCCAAAGTTCTTTATGGTATTGGTGTTTCATCACATCTAGTTTTTTACTGACTACCATCTTACTTTTCTGACCTTCTTCCCCTACTTAGGCCATTCCATGGCTAATTCATTGTTCCTTTCTAGTTCTGGGTTAATGAAGGTGGTTTTCCAACCAGAGTAGGGTTTGGGAAGGTGTTTTTTTGGTAATGGAGTAATGTTATTCTGTATGCTCAAATAATGAAGTTTGTGGACAACACTCAGCCAAGGATCATGAATTTAAACAAGAAAAACATTTTGTTGCAATCAGCCTGATTTATGACTGTACGGGAAAAGAGCTTCTATACCAAATGCATATTAGCATTTGGGGCTCTGATTCCTTTGCYGAGGGGCCCATGATCAGTCTGTGGTGATGTTCATTTGTGTCTATGCATCCTTAACTTCAGGTCAGCAAAAAATCTCTTTATCAATTTTATTGCAATGCAATCTTAAATTCTTATTAGTATTTATCTTGCTGAGTCTCTTGCTTCTTTCATTCTTTGTTGAAATGTGAAACACAATGTATTACTCATTTCTAAAACAGGCAGTTTTCACAGTTTTCACCCTTTTCCATCTCTGTTATTGAACTTCCAGTGAATTTGGCACTACRTATGTCTTTTCTTTTCAACATTTATTGTTATCTCTCTTGAAAGCTTTAATCTGAACTCATTTTGTACTCWAATGTTTTCTGTCTTTTGCTTTATTTTGCACTTCCCTAGCAAGCCCATCTCTGGGCATTGCTGCAGGTCCATACTCTTCTGGATATCCTTCCAGTGGATGGCAGAGTAAAATCCCTCATGACTAAGATCAAGTGATTGTCACGTGCTCCTGGYGTCCTTTGTATCCCAGTGGGTTTCTAGCTTAAGCAGCCCTGTCGCTTCCCCTGTGTGATGGTAAAGGAGAGTTCAAGCATGTGTCCTTTCACAGTTCTCTTGACTTCAGTGAATGGGCTAAGAAGTCTGCCTGTGAGGCCGACTATGTTCAGACTGTTTTGCACTCTCTCCAGTGCTTCATTTCAGTGGAATTTATGTGACACCATCTTGTTTCATCTCCCATTTTCACTGGCACAAGGATATGGCTAATACAGCTGAGATGCTCAAAACAAGTGTGCATGGAGTAGTCAAAGGGTTAACCAGACACAGTATTAACCAGCTACATCCTCATCAGATTATGGTGAGAATGGGTATAACCTTGTCCCTGGTGGTAATCCCACTGTACGGAGTAAAGATAATTTTGTTTGCAGAAAAGAGCCCCTGAAATATTCAAGTGCAGACCTAAGTTTTGTCTGCTGTCTCTGGCAGGCGGGTGATTTCTGTCACAATCAGTAAAATGTGATAAGGTACTGCAATTAATGTTACAGAAAGAAGACATAAAGAAGGTTCAGGCACTGGGTTCCTGGCACGATCATGGGTGGTGTTGTGTGTGGGTGCCCTACTGCAGTAATGCCAGCCAGTTAAGAGTCTCTTTGTAATGACGTGCTTTGTCCTACCTTCRCCACTTCAGCTTGGCCCTGTGTCACTGTACCGTTCCAGTGTCCCTCTTACTGGGCTGGGCTGGCCTCCGAACTGAGGGCATAGGATGGGGGAAAATGACTCTGCTCACTTTTCCTTTGGCTGGCAGATTCAGATAGAGGGCTTYTGTGCAGATGAAGGTTTTGGAATATTGCTGTTAATACAGATCTAATGTCCATGGTCAAGTGTTYGGCACAGACCCACTCAAGTGTCAAACGTCTGTGTTATTTTTCTTCTCTGTTTATAAGGTGAAATGGAAAGTAGTAGTTGCAGTGCATCTGGTAGCCCACTAGAACGATGTATAGTATCTATGGGGAATACCTGTTAATTTTGCATTTAGCTTTATTAATTCTCATTAGCCATATGTTATTTATGCTTCTTATAAATTTGCAACATTATCACTTGTTTTATTAACCTGACATAATTGTGTTAGGATACAATCCTAGAAACCTAGCCTTGGAGTTGATCCATACTACGGTTAAGAATTAGACAAAATCTCCAAGTAGTCCCTGAGTGTCCGTGTTGTTTGAACTGGGTTTCTGGCTTCTTAAACTAGGTCCTTGTYGTAGGTGCTGCTCTGGTATGATCTGTACAGTACCCCCTGCTTAATGTACAGTGTATGGCCGGTGTTCCCATGGAATAACCTCTCTGGAAGCAGTCTGTGACAGTTACRTTAGAGACTATAGGCATATGCTAGTGTTGGGCTTCTGACTCTGAAGCTAACTGCAGTTTAACTGTTTTCTGCCGTGGTTTCAGTAAAATTATAGACATGCACATTGAAGCTAATGATGAAACATTGTATATGGATAGGTAATGGCCTCAAAACCCACAGTTTTGTGATGCTCTTCTATTTTTTGTGTCCAGTTGTTGCCAGGCAATGGGCTTCCTCAGATGTTTGATATTTGTTTCTCAGAGGCCTTTTGATCCGAGGCATACTGCATCTATTCCCCAAACATAAAGGATGTCTTCATTGCCAGGCCTATGAAGTGGTATGGTTTGCAGGATAGACTGGGGCCTTACCCTTAGCYGTGGAGGGGATGGCTTTTTGCCAAGCGTGTCAAAAAAGGAGGCTCTACTCCCTTCTACTTGCAATTTGTCATTACTTATATCAGAATTCCTATGGGAACGTCCCCAGAAACTTAAGAATCCTCTTCAGAAATGTTTYATATGACTTTGAGAATATTCTCTGAAGTTTGACTACATCCTGATCTTTATTGACTTTTTCTTTTGTTTCAGTATTGTCTTGCCCCTTTGACAGAAAGGGTAGAAAATAACAGTAAGGTTCACTTTTGGCCAGCTAAGTTAGCAGAATGATTTTATTCTGTGTAATATAATCTTATTGTAAATAGAGAATTAGCTTRCTTTTAAGCAATAAAACCAATTCTGTAATTAATATGGTGCTGGTATGGTTGCAGTGCAGAAGCGTGTAAATTTATCAAATTCCCTTTCCTCTACGAGTCAGTAGGAGAATAGGAAACTACAATAAACAAAAGCTATGAACAGATGACAGGGATGACTATGCRCACGAGTCAGCTCTAAAATATCGACTAAGTTTTGGAATTTAGAGAAATTGTCTGTCATTAATTTTTTTTTTCCCCCACCCCATCAATTAGCCTTTTGTCAGGAGTGCAATTACAGTGGTCTTCCTGTGATAYGACTTTTGCGTTTTTCCCTATAGCAGGGAATCACTGGGACTAGAAGGAGCAAAGAGCTGGCTGTTTGCTGGGAGCCTGGCACCAGCCTGAGCTTCCTGCTTTTTTAATGAGTCAGACTGATGGGTTTTTGTTTGTTTGTTTGTTTGTTTATAGCTGATTGTAGGTGTAGGTTTCTAGCATGAGAAAGAAATCCTTTTAACTGTGACATAATGTTACACTTGTTTTTCTGGACAGGTCCCATTAGCCCTCACCCTCACTACAAAATATCTTTTAATTCCTCGCTTTACATCATGGGCTTGGTATTCTCTTGTTGGTGATTCTGCTCTGTCAGCCTCCCATGGCTACTTGGAAAAGAAAATGCCAGAGCAGGATGGACCGTGACCTTTTGCTGTCTCTCCTACTGTGACATTGAACAAATACATCTGCATTTTGCAGAATTCTCCCTTGACACATAGGCATAAGATGCGATTACAGTACAGCATAGTCCTTAGACCTGCATAAATTGCATTTCCAAGCCGTCTTAAGTATTTCAGAAGCCAAAGGCACTTTGAATATTTAGGAGCATTAGTTGTTGCCATTTTAGTTCATTAAACGAAACCTTCCAATATCTGGCAAAGTTAATACTTAAATCCAGTGAGTTACTTTTGTCTCCTCTGGTTACATTGTTTGATTTATGACTCTGGGATTTTTTTATCATTATTGTTTGGACACAAATAATTCTGTTGAGTTATAGAAATGGTAAGATGTCTGAATGGTACATCAGTGGATTGTGGAATAGTTTTGTGGAATTGTTCTGTGGGGTGTGAGGTAACTTCTGGTAATTGTGTGGCTCTGTGTCTTTAAGATCATTCTAGGGCAAAAACCCTGGCTTCTGAATGTTGCAAACATCCCCCAGGCACTCACATTCATCATTGCCTTTTAGTTGTGTTTATGCTTCTGGGAAACCTTTGTCATCACATGTGAGCCAGCATTTTCTTAATACAGTACAATGCATTCTAATTCTGGGAAAAAGAAACAATGGGATGGTCTATTCTTTAGCTTCTTGTGGCAGTTTTTGGTGGGGTTTTTCTTGTTTTGTTTTTAACATAATCAGTGTTTTCATTGGACTATTTCCCTTGTAATGGAAGACTAGCTATAAGTTTCCCAAAGCTCAGCTGTGTCTAGCAATGAGAATCTATGCAAATATTGCCTGTATTTGAAAAGTTCATACCAAAAGATGGTAGCAACTATTCAATTCCATTTAAAACAATGGTCATGTTTCCAAAGACCCTCTTTTACAAAATCAAGAAAGCTTCTGTATTCCATGGATTTTTAAGAGGTGCACATAGGTTTAGCTTGCACAGGAATTTGCACAAGATAATTGTTGTCTTGCTCCTGATCCAAAAATGGCAGTACAACGGATGTGAAGCAAACACAAAAGTCGCTCTATTATCAAGTCAAAATGCATCTGAAGGTAAAAGCATTCGTCAGAGTGTGTCAATTGCGTATGTCAATACCTGTGGTTTTAAGTTAGCATTGTTACCCACCAACAATTAATTGTGTATGAATTGGCTGCCTCTGGAGGCTGGCTTGAGAAATGGTCTTTGTGATGTATAGATTCATGTATTGTTCATCTCGAAAACAAAAGAAATTGTTTTTCGTGACAAGTGTGTGAGGCAAAAATCATCCTTCCACGGGATTCTGGATTGAGGTCCAGCAAGCTGGTCTTCCTTGTCAGCATTGTTGACATTTGCTGTAGCAGAAAAGGTAAGGAGTATGATTTACTTTCCAGAACAGAAAGATCTCAAAGGCCTGAGGGGCAGCTGTCCCCTCTCTTGCAGCTCTTCCAGCTTCTTAATTTCAGACGTATTGAGCAATTCTATGATGGAGTGACCCTTTCTGCTGAGCAGAAACCACTACAAACCCTGTAATTGTATCTCTACAAGTTTAAAATCTAGGTTTATTTATTCTTTTTTAACAGGAAAAATTATTTTTCAAAGCATAATTACTCTTTAAGCCAGGATGATAGCTCTAAATCATGAAGCAAGATATAGTGTGTGCTTCCTTCAGTTCATTATGTATCCACAGAGTATTTTATGGATCTGCCATTGAATTAGTGGAATCGCAAGTGGCTTCTAATTTCAGGAATCTGACATGAATTGGAGAGCAATCTGCTAAATTTCTCAGACTTTTCAGGCCACAAGGGCATATATACAGGCACACTTCAAAACAGCCAAGAAGCAGATATGAATAGTGTGAGCATGGARCTAGCAGCTATGAATTCATGCCAGTTCTTTCCCTAGTACGGAGCAGTGTGGATACAGTGGTTTGGATAGCGCACAGCCATTGAGCCTCCCACAGACAGTATCTTTGGCTATCAAGGCCCAGCAAGCAAAGAGGAAGCATCTTTCCATGTCATGACAAGCCGGCTTTTTGGAAGGGTCACAGAAAATGTGAAGATGAAAGAACGACRTAACGTAACAATTACAGACTGGAGCTTCATGGAGTTCAACTGACACGAATGCAAAGCTTCTGCCCTGAGGATTGAATGATCCCGTGCAACAATACAAGCTGGGACCTGACTGTCTAGGAAAGAAACCTACTGTGGTGGACAACACACAGAACGTGATTCTGCATCACTTTGTAGTAATGAAGGCCATCTGCAGCATACAGGGCGGTGGTGAGGGCTGTGTTTGGATACTGCAGCTGCTTTGAGGGCCCCCACCACTACACAAGACAGGTCAACAAACAAGAGCAAGTCCAGAGCAGGGCCATGAAAATGATCAGGGGCTTGGAGCTCGTGAAGAGACTGGGGGGACTGGGACTCTTCACCCTGGAGAAGAGAAAGAAGAGGAGAGGGGATCAAATTGCAGCTGTTCACTGCCTAAACAGGACAGTTAAGACAGTCCAGCTTTGCTCAGAAGTGTACCTTGAGCCAACAAGCACAAGCTGCAACAAGGGAAGTTCTCACTGAGCATAAGGAAAAACTCCTTCCTCATGAGAGTGCTACAGAGATTCCATGGGAATCTCCGTATTTGCAAGTTTTCAAAAGCTCTCGGCAACCTGACACGGCTTTTGGGTGACTCCTGCTTGGAGAAGGAGGTTGGACTGGACATTTCCAGAGATCTGTCCCCACCTAGAACCTTCTAGAATGCTGTTTAATAACAATTAACAATAATTATTGTTAATACTATAATATAATTATAATATAATACTATAATAGCAGCTAACAGTAACAATAATCATCCTTTAAAATCCTGTTAATGAATCTAACATTGTGATGGTGTACTAGTAAAACTTATTTCTGTCTGATTGTTGGGCAGTAATCCCCCTTATTGAAAGGTTTCAAACGTGAAACCAAGTTGCATGGGCTATTCAGTCACAGGGATAAAAGGTGACTGCTTTCTTCAGAGGTGGAAGAGGCATTTTGTCTTGGCTGGAGCTTTTGATACTCTGCATTTTTAAACTCCCCCTTTTCACAGAGTTATTTAGTGTGTGTGAGGACAGCTGGCAGATTTTGGCAGAATACTTTGTCTGTAGGAAAAGGGCAGTCCCCTGATCTAAATGTGCCTCAAGTATATGCTTGATTGGCAGGTGGTAATGGCTCCCTGTCTTTCTGTTAAATGATGGATGTTTTCAGAATTAGTACTACTGCCAAATGCATACTCATTCATTATAATAACAGTTTCCAGCCTGATGCCCTGAAGAGTAGCACTCTATGCTTTTGATCCCCCTGAGATCTCCAATATTTAGATTCATCTTAAACCTTAATATACAACTGCCCTTGCATTCTTTGTTTATTCCCTGTGTTTTGAGATTATTCTGGCCGCAAGGGACATGTAATACTGAACTCCGCACAAAGATTTCTCAGAAGCAATGAGAGGCTTTGCCACAATTAAGTGATTTTTGAATTTGTTGGCATTTGACGGTTAAAGATTCTGGAATTTTAATTTTTTTGGTCAGGACCTCTGCCTTCCCAAGGCTGTTTGTTGTGGCATGCACCAGGCTTAACACTTCGTTTCCTGGCTTGCATTTCACTTTGTGGAAATGTGACTATTTTAGGTTAGGATTATTCCAGAAGTCAGCTAAATATGCAAAGCATGAGTTAAAAACAGTAATAATTCTAGTTTCTACTTGGTAAGCCAGATAATTTCTCCACAGTCATAGCCTCTGGGGCAGGAGAATAAARCTGAGTTCAACGAACCTTTTTGTTTACTTTGCTTGGATCGCTTACTGACATCCTGATCCTGTGGGCTCATAAACAGACATGTAGTTTTCCYTAAATGACAGAGGAGACTACAAGCAAAGTTTTTGGCCGATTAGGAAAATACAAAATTGATCCGTGGAACAAGACTTTTTTTTTTTTTTGAAATTGAGAGCGTAGACTTTGGGCGTGTGCTGGTTTTTGGATTAATGCTTGTATGGATATACTCTGTGGATACATAATGAACTGAAGGAAGCACACAATATATCTTGCTTCATGATTTAGAGCTATCATCCTGGCTTAAAGAGCAATTACGCTTTGATACCCGGTAACATTCTGTGCTGTATACTGTGCTTGGAAAAAGCAAAGCTGAGACAGAAAATATAGTGGACAGGACAGCGTTTGGATGTCTCCGAGGAAAGGATTTTTCTAAGTAATCTCTCATCTGAAGTAGGAACAGGATTTTATTTTTAAGAGGAGATTTTATTTCTTGCTGTATGTAGGTTAGCCTGAAACACTGYAGTATTTGTTAGAAGTGACAGCACAGAACATAAGATAAATTTTGAAATTAAAAGYCGTTTCAGAATGGAAAAACAAAGCAAGACAGCGTCTGGTTCCAAAATAGCTAGATTTTTTGATGTTATTGCAATGTTGTTGCCTTTTTTTTTCCTCTTCAAGTGACATTTCATCAATATGGATGTCTTGATGCAGAAAATGTGTTCTGACAAAGCAGCGCTKTTTTAAGCAAAAGCAGTGCTGGGAGGACTTTTCTGTTTATGAACATGAGTGATGTTTCAAAGCCAGTAACTTTTTCTGGAAAATAAAAAACCAAAATATTACATTAAATATATTTCTTGAATGTTCTTGTACCATACTGCAAGCACACAAACAAACAAAGCACAGCCTGAACTGTCTGCACTGTCCCTTTCCCATCTTCACTGAGTGTTGAGAAGTGAAGAGAAAATACAGGGAAGCTGCATTTGAAAGATTTTAGGTTTTTGTGTTGCAAAACRCTAAACAAGGTGCAACTAATAGTCATATCAAGTATTGGATCTGTATAAACATCTGTACTTAGAAGTTCAGAAGTAATTTAGTGCAGGGATTAGCAGCTAGGAATTCTCCTATTCTTCCTTTGAAATTCATCAGAGTTTGAATTGAGAAAAGGAAGGAGTGAATATTGCCTGTGACGAATCCACTATTTTCCCTCAGTTAAGCAAAAGCTTGGGAAAGAATTACTGTAATTTTTGAGAAATCATAGGATTATTCAGAAATCCCATACTAACAATAGCGCATATGACTTATATAGGTTAGGTCCCAGCAGCTTCTCTTGCAAAATTATTAGGTCTACTCTCTCTGGGTACACACATCTGTCTCCATTTCTGTATGTGAAATTGGGGTTTCCTTTATGCTTTGCTCTTTCAAAATCTTGGGCCCAGCAAGTTACTAAAAGAGACTGAAAAATCCTGATTCTGAAACCAGGAATACTCACTGTCAGGAAAATGTTCTGCTTATACTTGTAAAATTCAGATGAGGCCTCACAGTACTCAAATAACTAAGCAGAAACTGATATATAGCCAGTTTGACCACTGATCTTTTTCATCACCTGTACCCAAAATTTCAGTAATATCATTGCTTACTAAGATCAGGACTTGAAATGAAAGGATYTGGGGGAAAAGAACAGGGAGGGATATTGACTTCCAGATTCCCTGTTAAACAACGTTGCTGTAATTGCAGTCACTGSTACAGAATCAGCAGGTCTGTAAAACAAGTGTAGATGCACTCTGCCTCTGCCTGTTACTAGTAGCTAYTGCTTCTGTTCAAGTCTGGGCACAGCAAGGAAAGATTGCCTGTAACAGARGCAAATGAGACTTAAAATGGGAGGGGGCAGTGTGGAAGTACAGCGCAAAGGGATTCTTATTGCAGAATTAAACAGAAACAAATGCACTTGGAAGTACGTAATTTTAGGGGCAGAGTTTCAAGGTGCTAAGCTGACTTTCAGCTTGATTTGCTGTTCTTTATTCAGGAGGGTGGGAAATGTGTAGTTTGAAATTTCTGTAGTTAGTGACTGCTCAAATCGTTTGTCTGAAACAAAGAAGGTGGACAACAGCTACACAGTGTCACATTTTCAAACTATGAGAAGGCAGATATCCAGTGACAGGATGAGAGGCAAAGGGCACAAAGTCTAACACAGGAAGTTCTGCCTGAAYATAAGGAAAATTTTTTTACTGGTCCTGGGCAACCTGCTGTAAGTGATCCTGCTTGAGCAGGGGAGTTGGACTAGATGGTATTTAGAGGTYCCTTCCAACCCCAGTGATTCTGCGTGTGAGGAAAGAATTTGAAAATATCATTACTGGCTTCCTAAGAGCAAGCATTAGTTTGCAGTTACTTACCATTAAGCCATTAGCTTAAAGATATCTGGGAAAAGTATCTGGGAAAGAAACTTGTTCTCTGCCCATGATGAACAATATGTTGATAACTAGTTTGCTGGTGTTTGCAGCAAACAGTTGGCAGTTTATTGTTGATGGCTACAAACACCAGCAACAGAAAAATCAGTCCAGTTACATTCTTTTACCTATCAATCTTTCTACTTTGTGAACAAAAAGTTTGCATGCTTGACATGGCAAAGTTTTGAGGTCAGTTTTACACAGCWCTTATTGCCAGCCCTGTTGCTCTTCAACCCTCACACAAATCAGCTCTGAAAACACTTCTGAGGGCTTTCTATTCAGACTGTGTTTTACTTAGTGCTTTTTTAGGATGAGAACCCAAAAACTGTAGAAATACAAGGGCAGAAACAGATTGAACAAATGGGAAAGAATAACTTTTCAGTGATCAAACTGTTAGGTTAGCTGGTCATCCATTTGCTGACAAGTTTTGTTACATACTGTTCTGAAGAGAAAAGAGGATTGGTGCTTGAACGAGGACTGTTAGGAATCTTAGTAAAAAACAGAGATGATATTTGAAAATGAAGGTAACTATTTATCCTGCACATGACCAGTTGACATCTGAATCGTCTAAAAAGTTCCACAACGATCCTTGTTAGTGGTAAAACAGCCCTGGATAAGTAAAATCTGCAAGTGTGCTAAGCTTAGGCAGTCAGCTTTCAATGGCTGAGTGAGCAAACTGTCACAGTGCACAGAGGAGATAAATTGATGATAAATACAAGGAGAGGTGCCTCTGAGTTCAGTCCTTCTGCACCAGAAGTCAGTTTGCTTTGTTACTGATTTCAGCAGTTGCAGGACTATACCTCTCAAAAATTGTAATGCAAAGTGCTTAAAAGGAGAAATAAGGGAGAAATCTCGTTGCCTTGAGCTAGYGTAGAAATCTCAGAAAACGGGGATACAAACTGTGTGTGGATTGCATTAAGGTGATTACTGTTTTTGAGAAATGAGGGTGGCCCCTCTACCTCTAATGACATCAGCTTTTCGTGCAAGTGGTTTAAGTCATTTTATTCTGAAAGGAGTTGATTCAGCTTAACTGTTGCCCCATATTCTTCATGAAAAATGCATTGACCAATTACCAGAAAAGTAAAAGGTGTGGGAAGTGCATTCTAGCTATAGGCAATATGCCCTAGCAGCTGCGAAATCACATCATCTATTATTTAATATCTTGCTTTTTAGTAGTGGATGATTCTGTTATTAGTGTCTGTCTCTCTGGCAGTATTTCATAATTGTCTTGATCAAAAATTGCTTTTTGTTATGATAATAAGTTATATCGAGCATTAGTGTGAATTGCRTTATGTGTCATTTTAAAGCTTGCATACATTACTGATCTGGGTTACCTGCTGGGGAGATTTCTGTGATTTGCAGCTTGCTTCTCAAATGGGTTTTATCAAAGGAGGGGGAAATGACACAAGGACTCTTCTTTTGATGGGAAATGTGGCAGCTGGAGCTTTGTTGCGCAGCCTGGTTGTGCGCTACAGTGCTTTGAAACAATGTGTTCACAGAGCAATTACTTGATGCCCTACTTCGCTTGCTTTGCAGTGGACGGGAAAAGCAGCAGCAGCAGMAGGATTCCCTTGACTCAAAGCAAATACTGTAATGCCCTGACCTCTGAACCAGAACACTGCTCCAAATGGAGCTGAAGCAGCAAAGACGTACTTGCCCTAAAGGAACCGGCTCTCAGCTGGTCATGAGTCTGGCTTATTGATGTATGCCACGGAAATGGTATCCACTGTATTGGGCCAGCCCATTGTGCTGAAGCGTTTTCATTTCTGCTGGTGCATTTCTTTGTACAATCAGATTCTGCTTTTCCATGTTTGAGCTGACAATTTGCTGATGCCACTGGGCGCAGGGAAGGGAAAGAGAATGCTTTATCGTTGTAAAATTGCTGTGCTCCTTGCTTCCAGGACTTGGTGGGTTTTTTCTTCCACCTAATTTCGGATAGCTGGCTTCTCTGTTTCTGTGATCCTGGGTGGGACCTGTGTACAGGTTCTCCATAGCTTGTCTACTGTCCAGTCCCTATTAACTGCAAGATTTCTCTACCTAGAGTTGCAGGGTGATGTGATTACTTCTGACTGGTTGGTAAAAGCCAAATCCAAATGATGGGAGGTGAGCAGTCTGCCCTGCAGTCTGYAGCTTTTTTTTTTCCTGGCCACATGGCTATGATGCAGCTATTTCCTCTCTGTGTTATCACACTGAACTGATTTCTTGCTTTTGAACCTCTCAAGTGATTCCCACTATCACCAACTCCAAATCCAGCATGTCTGGTAGTATACATCTCATGACCCACTTACTTTTATCTTCTGCCCTTCAGCAAGGCTGGTGTTTCTTCAGCATTTAGATTTAGAGAATCTCTCTGAATCTCATCTCTCTGGACATGGCCCAGTTCTGTGCAGTTGCTGCCCCGAGGACTCCCCTGCAGCAGTGAAGACCTTGCATGATGTTAGTGAACCTTACAGCCTGCATCTGTTGCCATGAAAAGGGCCACGGGCCTCTGAAAGGCCAAAACCAATGACTGTCTTTGTTCTTGAGGTGATGATTGGCTGTAGTGAAAAGGGGATAGTCACTGCAAAATTTGCAGGGAAGTAGGGAGAGCAATTGTCATCTCGTGTGGACTGATCAGCTGCATGATGAGGCAGCCTTGCACCAGGGTGCAGCAGGAAAAGGCTGAATTGCCTGAGAGCATAGGTGGTGAAAACAAAATCCTGGCTTAGGTTCTGTTCATTTCAAATTGTCCATWGGAGTACAAAGCTAAAAGTCACTGACCTATAGAGTATTCTCAGCCTGGCACCTAGGAACAACTTCTACCTTTCTCCAAATCATGAAGTAGAGACTATTGTGGTGCTGCCCCTTTCCTACACATAGGCATGAACTAACTCTTTGCTTTCATTACAGGAGCAGTCAAGGTTTYATGCACATGAAACTGATGAAAACCAAAGAGAAATACATCCTAGGTCAGAACAGTCCTCCTTTTGACACTGTTCCTGAAGTCATCCACTACTACACTACAAGAAAGCTGCCCATCAAAGGAGCAGAACACTTGTCACTTCTCTACCCTGTGGCCGTGAGGACTCTGTAATACCCCTTTCACCCCTTCCTGTGGATGGGATGAGAGGCAATCTGGGACGCATGTATTCCATTCCCAGAACTCAGTACTTCAGTCTGGGCTGGAGAGTGGCTGCCTCTAGTCTTGGTCACAAGGGTCCTCTGCAGATTTCTGTATGAGACTGTGTGTGCAGTATTCTTACACTACAGCGTGCCCATGGAACTGTGCTTCTGCTTAAGAGAAAGGAGTCTTATTTTAGTGCAAAGAGAACAGATAACCTTGCCAGAGCTTCTCTTTGAATGAAAAGCTCTAACATAAAGTACTTTCATGGTTTAAAATGAATCAGCAACTTCTTCTCAGCACTAAAGCACCAGCAACATCTCTTGCTACCCTGAGAAACTTCTGCATGTGAAAATGTAACCTGACTCTTAGGGATACTATGTTCCAGCAAAATACTGGTGTGTGTTCTTGGTGGACTGGCAGAGGAGCTTAGCAGGGAAGTCCCTGTGGTTCTGTGCGGTCACTCAGCTTGGTGTATCTTTTTTTTATGGAGTTTCTTGGGGTAGTCAAACAATGTAAAGTCCTCTTAGGTGTACAGTCCTAACAAATAATTTTGTGATAGCAAATCATTGATAATTATTTATGAATAGGGAATGTAATTAAAATAGTGGTTTAATATATATTTTTATCTTTTCTGGTACAATAATAAATCTCTAAGGGTTACTGTCTTTATTTGCAAGTTTCATTCATCAGTGCAGGTGGATAGTTAAGAATCAGTCATTTTAATGCATTGGTTAGTATTTATGCATGAGGGAGTTGAAGGCTCTAAACAAGGCTTTTTTAGGCAAAATCTTCACTTGCTCATTTCATCTRGGGCAAACAACTGTCCCACTGAGGCAGCAGAGTGTGGGTCCCACTGCCTTTCCACAAGCTGGCTTTTCCAGCTGTATAAATGAGATGTGCAGTATTTATCAGAGCAGAAATTCAGTTCTCCAATGYAAATGGTATTCTTAGAACATATTCCCTTGACACATGCCTCCTGGCTAATTTTCATCTCCCCCATGAGCAGAAGTTCCATGCTATGTTTCAGTTACAGCTGGCCTGAAGCACTGTAGAAGCTGTCCTACCTCAGTCCTGCCATCTCAATGCCAACTCRCTTGAGAGATAATTGGTATGTGCTCTATATGTTTGTTGAAAGAGGTAAGTGAAAAAAATGTAGTTATGTAGAACTGAGGAATCAGTAACTTGGTAGTTCTGACCTTGTGCCACCTCCCACCTGTATGTCTAGAGCGATCATCAGCTACTTGCTGAAGTAGCAAATAGCATGCAGTTTACATATTTTACAGATTGCAATAAGACTGTGAAATTGTTATTTAATTCAGCTTTCTCTCCTACTCTTCCCTTCTGTGTATGCTTTGAAATAAGTGCAGATCTGAAAAATGTATGGAATAATCATTTAATGCCTGTAAAATAGTGCTTCACTGTATTGTTTAATCTGGTAAGAACTTTAAGATGTTCCATATGTAACCTTGGTGGTGAATATTCTGCTTGTCTTTTAAGCCTGTCTTGTTGTCCTGCATATGAGTTTGCTCTGAGTCCTTCCATCCAGCAGTTTGAACGAGAGCTGATCGCACATACGTGAGGAGCCCACAGTCATTCTGTATAGCAACAGTGTTGAGTCAGCTGYCTCCATCTCACCCAATATTCCAACAAAGCTGCACTGGAGGAGGTTCTTACTGAACCTTTTCTGAGAGAAGAGTGGCACAGGGAAATTAACAAAGAGACAACATTCCTCTCTGAATGAAACCAAATACCCCCTTTTATGTGCTTGCTCTACATGCAGCTTGTATTTCCCTAATGTCTTCCCAGAACTCTCACTTTTCCTTGTAAGATAACCCAACTGGCAAGAGCATACAAGCACTTGTAGTGGTGCGTGTTCCTCTCTCTTCAGAGTATGAGTGCCTGAATTTGGCAGAATTCACAAAGATGAAGAATCAGATTGCATCTGTTGTGTCCTATTCTTTGTGTGGGTTCTGTCAACTCCCKCAGGTCTCTTGGGACAGAAAGATGTCATGTTGCTTGCTGTGCATGTTGAAGGGTATTTCTGAGAGTCTGACATTGTTGCTGTGCTACAGGCTGCATTTCTTCTGCAAGAGAAAAATAAGCCCCTACTCTCTCTGCAATTGGTTGCAGAGACCAAGATTCCTGTAAACCTTGCCAAGCATCCTTGTGTATTTGCTCTTTAACTCAAGGAGAGGGCTGTTGTACTGAATCTTTCTTTATGTGGGCCTGATCCAAAGTCAAATGAAGCCACCACATGCCATCTTTATTGCAGGTTGGGGTTGAGACTGCCTACCCCCTCAAATCAGGTCAATACACATCATGCAGACGTGTATACAGTTTGTTGCACCTCCAAGGGTCAGATCAAGATTCTTGATTCAGCAAAAGGAAATCATCTCAGAAAATGTTCATTGTCAGTGGGTGGGGATTTAATTTTATATATATATATATATATATATAGTTTTAGAAAGAAAGTTCTCAGTTACTTCAGCATAAATAAAGCCAAGATTTTGTTTGCACTGTAATGTTGTCTTTGTTTATTTAAGTGATTGTATGATATTTTTCCAGTGAAGGAGTTCTCTTCCCAGACTTTTTCATGTAAAATGTGGTGTGTTGCAGTATGCAGTATTGCTTATGGCTGGAAGACCCCATAGCAATTGTGCCTATGAAAAGACTATTAAAAGCKTATTTTAAAAAATAATAAATGTCTRCCTTTTCTTTCTCTAATTGTGGAGACTTCCTCCTTGTTGATAGGTATTTAGATTATCTTCAGCAGCTRACAGCTGACATGGTCTTTCAGAACAATTTGTGTTTGTGTGACTTAACTGTGCAACACTGGCAGTTCTGCAGTGAAAATAATGATTAGGCTATAAATTTTTATACAGAATCCCTGTTCTGTTCTGCCATGAATAGTTCTTGTGATGACCTGCACCTTGCAAGACCTCGGCCAAAGCACGGTAAGTGTGTTTCTGACAGACACTGCTACTCTTTTGCTTAAGATTCTTAAGGAAGGTCCAATTATTGCTGTTAACAGCATAAAACTGATGAATCACTTTTTCCAGATTTTATAAGAGATGTAAATTAAATTCCCTATTTTTTGTGAGTATTTATTGACAGGAGCTGTGAACATATGCGGGACAGGGAAGAGRAATTAAGTAGGATTGGTTACACCTCACATTTGCTTCCCTTGTTGGAAAAATCTTAGACATTTGTTGAGGAAAAGTCTAAGTACAATATTCAACATGAATTTTGAATTTGATAAAGATTTATTTTCTGACTGTGAAATTAAGYCATCAGAGCCAGGATACAAAGTAGGGGGATTGGGTTCTCTAAGTGCAGAGGTAGAAAACACACATCTCCAGCTTCTCAGAGAGCGTGGCCTGACTGTAGGCTTTAAGCAGAGCCCATTGCTGCTTGGAAGCTGACACGTTTGTGTGCTGCTCCTCCCTATCCTGGCAAGGCTTAGAATTTGCCCCTTCTCTTGCAGTCACGTCAGACAAAGTTCAGGTCCTGTGCACAAACACTGGGCAGCAACATTGATGCGAGGTAAAAACTCTGTCTTTCGTCCAAGCTCTGCCTGCATACTCACTCTGTCACCTCTGCTAAGTTACAAACCGGGGTAGTCAGCTGGTTCTCACTAACTAGACRGAGGGGAGAGCCTGCCCTTCTCTTTCCCTGCTGCTGCTCCGGTTATTCACGATGACCTCAGGTGGTGTCTAACATGCGCAAGGTCTTAGCGCTTATAAAAAAAGGTGCAAGAGGTTTCCCAGTCATAAGAGATTCTTCCCTGCCTGCCCGAAAATACTTAAGCCGTCAGAAGGATCAGAAATCTTCCTCCTGGTATGAGACATTACCAGCCTCCAACCTTCACCTTTCTCAGAGTTACCACTTACTGTTCTWCAAGACATGGACTCTACCTAGGTCTCCAGTGCAGCTGGGTGTTGGAATTCTTGAAACTGTGGGGTCTCCGAGTAGATCCTGTCTATGTCTCGCTCATCCTCTCTGATGCTATGCAGCTTGCTGACTTCCTGCCCTAACTCCCTTACCTGATGACACAGCTCTTCAACAGCGTACTTTCTGCGGGAAAGATGACTGCCCCAGCCTCATGGCTGCAGCCTGAAACTTGCAGAGCTATATCCTCCATTGGAATATCTGTCTGGGATGAACCCTACAACATCACAGGGACAGTGACTCCAACASCTACTGGAGAATGTGCCTTGTGACATGTCACAGGCTGAGAATGTGTGTTCTGCTCTGAATGGAGGTGAGGACCTCTTCTTTGTGCTCTTCTGCACAAACTGCTGCACAGACTGCATCTCTTGGCTACCTCTTAGCTGCCCTTTTCATCTCTCTGCACRTGCAACTAGTCCTGCCATGTACCAGATACCTAGGTCTGTCCTACTGAAAGCTGCTGTAATGCACCWGACTATGTATGTGTATTAAGTTCTAGCAATGCCAGGAAGGCTTGCACTGCCTTTCACTCATAAGAGCTAGGCTGCAGTTAATTTCTGCAACTTTACCATAACATGTATGAGATGATTTCCTGGACTTCCAGTCAAATGCAAAGGCAATGAAATGTCAGTTTTTGTGAAGCAAGCCTGCCTTTCCTTCATACGTTTTAACGTGCTTCATTCCCACATCCTTATCTAAGTGTGAGGGTGAGAAACCCATTCTCYTGTAGATTTGTCTTCCTGATAAAGCTGTGGCTGTCAAACATGCTTTCCCCTGAGCCTAGGGAGAATATTAGCATTCTAGGGAGGAGCAGGAGGTCCCCTCTTCATCTCTTTACCTCCTGCTTCTGGCTTGGGTGGGAGAAARTGAAAAGCTGTGGCCATGAGGGGCTTTATACTGCCAATAAGCATTCTGKTGAAGTGTTGTAAATCAATCATGGTTCAGTGCCTTCTCTGCTTGTAGCAGGCGTGTGATGCTGTAGAGCAGTGCTTGAATCTAGGGAAGTGTTTTTCAGACCTTTTTTTCTTAGTTTCCAGACAGGCAGGCTTTTTCAGCTATTGGKAAACTACCATCCCAGGATGCACTGAGCCACAGAAACAGTTGCTCTGCACTTTTCACTGTTAGGGATATGGCCTTCCTCTTAGGATCCTGGACACTATCCCAGCAATATCCTTCATCACCGGAGCCCCCACCCCATTCAGTAGCAGGCCCACATTTTCCCTACTCCTCCTCTTGCTCCTGATGTATTCGAAAAAGCCCTTCCTATTGACCTCGACATCCTTTGCCAGACTCAGTTCCAGCTGGGCCTTAGCCTTCCTCGCAGCATCTCTACATACTCTGACTGCGTTCCTATAGTTCTCGCAAGTRGCCTGTCCCCTCTTCCACATTCTCTGTACTTTCTTCTTCTGTCTGAATTTGGCCAAGAGCTCCTTGCTCACCCATGCAGGTCYCYTCTCCGCTCTGCCGGACTTCTTACTCATAGGGATGCACTGCTCTTGAGCTTGGAGTACCATTGAGCAGGGTATCGTTGGCCTTCCTTCACACTCATACATTTGAATAGCATTTTACTCCTGGAAGGGCTGTAACTGAATGCCGAGGGAGTCAAATACCATATTCTAGATTTTCAGCACATTTAGTCTTTTGTAAATCTGGCCCATTTTTTTCAAGAGTTCTGATGGAATCCATTTTCAAAGTGGCCTAAAACAGGCTCTGATCCCATGACTTTTTCCCTAAAAGTGGCTAGCTATGATGCTTAGGAAGAATATATCATTGAATCGTGTAATAATTTGTTTGGAATAGACATCTGTAGCTCATAAAAGAAACACAGTAAAGATACAGTAATTTTCCCCTGGCTATTCCATTCCAACTTCCAGCAGCTCATAATTCAGTGGTTCTCTGAACAGCTAGATTATATCTGGGCCATCATGTTTAATAGCTGTTGATCCTACATTCTTGGTTATTTGAATCTATTTGTTTTTTGATCTGCATAGCAGCCTGTAGTCAGTGGTCCGCCAGCAGAGCTCCGTACCATGTGAGAAAACACACCTTTGTGATGCCTGTGTAGTCATATTGTTTTTCTTGCTCTCAAGTTTCATAGGATCATCCAAGGTCACTCACCTTCTTCATGACGCTCACAATGTGACAGACTTCTGCCCACTCCCTTCTCACCTACTCCACCCCATTTCTATCACCCAAATTAAAGATCTGTAACCTACAAACTCTACTCCTATGAAGATCTAGTGCTGAGTGYAGGAGGAAGGAGGGGAAGAGAGAAGGGCAGCAGTGAACACAGTAGTGAGTACACCTCAAACATGTATAGGCAAAATGATTTATTTCTGCCTTGTTCTCTAACACTAATAATTAATAATTTTGTATTTTTTTTTACTGAGCCTGGCCATGGAATTGGGGTTTGTATAGAGCTAGTCAGATGCAAATCTCTCTCTTCTGAGTTGTGATAGCTGATTCACAGCCTGTCCTCATACACATGTCATTAGGATGTTCTTACATTGGAACATCCCCTTGGATTTTTCAGTTTAAGTATTTTCAGATGCTTTTTCACCATCTGTTCACTCTTTGTGGTCAATTTTGGATAAAATTGTATCAACTGTGTAATTATGAAAATAATTTCTTTTTACAAGTCATTTAGGGAGAGGTCAACAACATTGGTCCTATGACAGATCCCAAGGACTCTACTGACTGCTCCCTTCCATTTCATTAATGACCGACATTATTACTTTTTTTCCTTCTCTTTTAATAAGTTATTATTAATTTATGAGGAAACCTCGGCTTTGGATCACTGTTCTCTGAGGTCTAGAAGAATTGTAATAGGTTTGCAAGACATGATCTTTTTTCTTTATAAAAGCATTTATAAAAGTTTATTTACCAATGAGCTCCAGGAATATAGTCCATATTGTGGTTTCTAAAGATTTGTCTGTTATAAGAGCCAGGCTTACTATGCAGATTTGGTCATGGAGATTAGTTATTGCATCTGTTACCAGTTTGTTGTTAGCTCGTTCCTTCTGTGTGAGATCATTCCTCTGACTTTCCACATTGAACTGGGCCCTTGGGTGCAGCTTCCTCCTGTGTAAGCAAAGGAGTTCAGAACTTTTGACCTCTTCAGCACCCTCCTCACAATCCGAACATCCTAAATGCCGCTAGTGATAAGCTACTGTGAAAATGAGATACAGGCKTCTAAATCACTTCTATGTATTTAACACAGTACCAGAGCTCCATTAGTCAGCTGTTAATGTGCAGGCCTCTAGCAATTCTGCCTTCACTATTTCACCAAAATAAAGACCTTCTTGTCTTAGAGGGCAACAAGGTATAGCTACCTCCGCCTTCAGGTACCCGAGGTTCTGTGGCCTACACATTTGTTGTCTTTCTAAATTGTTTTGCTGGCTTTTACAGATAGAAGCAGATGACAGAAATCTAGGACCACATGACCACAAACTTGCATCTGACAGGAGGGAATCAAGAGACAGGAGCTGGTTCTGCAACTCAGTGCCAAGACCTGAGTCTTGGCACTTGGTAGTAAAGTTTAATCCCTAAAGTGCCAGGTCCTTAGGTGAGGGCATAAYGGCAGTAACAATCTGCATAGCTCTTACACCAATACCTACTTTCCACATGTTACAAACGGTGAAAATGAGTCTCCTAAATCTCAGTCCCATTTTCACAGCTTTTATCCATGCTGAACCCAATGATTGCTACATAAAATCCAGTATTTCCCTAGGAAAAAATGTCTGCACTCCTTACTCATTATGCGCATCATGATGTCACCACCTCAACCTAAAGCCCTACAGCACTGAGCTTACAGAAGATCAAGCAGAAGTAACCTTTACAGGCACTTCACTTTACAGAAGCCTTTACAGGCTCTCACATAATCACAGCCCCCACTCAAATAGGTATGAACAAATATAGTCTCATCCTGTTCCTTCTCTCTAACTGATCAGGCTTGAAATTTGCTAATGCAACATACACACACCGAACTCATAGGCATACTTCTGTTTGCAGGTCCCAAAAACCTGGCAAAGACTTCAAGCCAATCCAATATCCAAGGCCAAACTCTGGGCCCTTTGTCCAATCTCCAGTTCAAGTTTCCAGATGCTAGTCCCSCTCTACTCACTAACTAGCCCAGCTTGAAGTTTGCTGGCAATACATACACATACACTCACATACACACCAATATTTTCTTGTATCTTATTCAGTTAACTTACCTGCAGGCCATGATCCAGTTATCTGTCTGCATGCCATAACACACTGTAGGCCTATCTACTAGGCTTACAGCAGGCATGTCTATATAATTTTATTTTGGATTAGAGTACTAAGTGGCCAGCCTCACCTGAGACCTCCACCTTCAGTCCTTGCCTAAGTTTTGTCATAAGAATACCTGTCTCAGTCCTGTTTCTGGCCCTACCTGCTTCATGAACCTCATGCCTAAGTTGTAAATGGTCCCCTCGTACATACATTGTGGCTTACCTTCAGCCCTGACTTAGGTCCTRTCTATTCATGTTGTAGCCCTCTCTCTAGTCCTGCCTCTGGCTCCATCTCCTTTTGCTCCTGACTGGACTTCCTAGACAGAAGCTGGACGTGGTTCATCACTTGCCTTATGTAGGACCATAAATGAACCCCGYTACCATCACCTGGCTGTGCTCAGCATATTCAAACCATAGTGGATTAAGCTGTCCTGATGTGGCCACTTCTTTTGCTGGGCTCCAACYCTTTCGAATCAGCTRGCCCTTGTTGCTCCCTGACACCTAGGACTGGAAGAGAGCCCACTCCCATGTACTGCATTTCCATTCACATTACAGACTGSTCTTACCATGTACGAACTGGATTCATTTCAAATGAGTCCTCCATTTCACCACAGCAACATCATTCTGACTCACTGCYGTCTCTTTTCAGGTTGCATCTTGAGGTACCAGGATTTTCCTGCTGATGTCTCATTACCAAGTAAWTCGTCTTATGCCTGCCCAGAATCATTCATTAAACAAGAACTGCAGGTGTATTAATGCATGGGTTTAAAAACAGCAGATTTTTGGTGGTTCTCAGACCCTTGGGCTACAGAGATCACAGGTGTCCATAGTGCAAGAAATTATGTCAGACCACTGTTTTATAATAACTAGGACAAGCTCTGTGTTGCTAGTGTAAGGGTAACATACCAGCAAATGGCAGGTATTCTTACTTAACTGTAGACAGCGGAGAGCAAAKCAAAAATTGGTTTCCACTAGATGGCAGGCTGTCTCCAGCAAGGACAGCTCATCCTACCTGTTRTGAAGCCTGAGACAGGGAAAAAGAGGTAGGCATAAACACATCACCCTTTTCTCTGTTCACATTGCCACCAGGATTCCCCATGGTACTGAAGATCCAGATTATGCACAATATCTCTGCCTCAAGAGGCCAGTAGATTGTTTAARCTGTCTGGCTTTCTCTAGAGTGGTCAAACGTTTCTGTGAGTGGTATTAATTACCATGAGGAGCTGATGTTTTTTGAGAAAAGCTGTTGAAATCACAACGGAGGAAAGAGCTAG
This sequence comes from Rhea americana, assembly GCF_003343005.1. Classification (NCBI taxonomy): domain Eukaryota; kingdom Metazoa; phylum Chordata; class Aves; order Rheiformes; family Rheidae; genus Rhea; species Rhea americana. Next base: position 1,723,684 of record NW_028185994.1, on the reverse strand, counting down.
AACTTCTCTACTTTGGCTGAGAGTTCAAGCATAGAGTTATTCCCTTCCAAAAATGAAYCCAGAAACCTACAGGTGTGGAGTTTGATGCAGCCCTGTAGGCTTGACCTAATGATATGGCCTAGGGATATGGCTAGACCCATATCACTAAAAGTTAGCATGAGTGTAAGTACGATATAGCATCAACCATCATTAAGGCTATGTTCTGTAGAAGATGTGCTGATACATAGCACAGTCTCGCTCTRCTGGATGAAATACAGAAAATGTTGAGGAAATAAATGTTCCAGCAGTTTTCCCTGGACTAAATATGTCTTTCCATGTTACGGAAAGCAATGGTACTGTGTAGTTCTATACCAGAGCAAGCATTTGTATGTATCAGCATCTGATCATGGTTTTATATAATTCAACAGAAATTCTATAAATRCTGATGTTTGATTCAGCACTATGCTATACTAGCAATAGTCCTGCAAAATACAGATCCAGTACTCATGGCTTTGTTTATTATCTGTTCAGATCATGGAATTTAGCATTCATAGTATCTCCGCCTTTAAATAGTGGAGAGCTCAAATAGCGGGGAGTGACATACTGAAATTCACAAAGAGGCTTAGGCCAAATTTGGAGACATGCTCATCATGAGCAGACCCTACAGAGACCTCACTGGAGACAGGAACATGTGTGCAATGAATATGTGGAATGTAAAAACCATAAAATCCTGCAATATCTGAAAGGACACTGCCACACAAGGAGGCCAAATAAGCCATGAGATGCTCGCTCTTTAAAGACCAGATCCACAGTGAGAGTAAAAAACAGTCTGGTTCAGCAGATCCTCAAGGATTTCTACTGATGGGAAGTGGACCCAGTACCAGGAACAGCTGGTCGATGCATTTTATACATCCCCATCCTTCACAGACAGTGAAGTAATTTCCCAACTTCCCCATGAAAATTAGTGTAAAAGTGTGGCTGTTTCCAGGGACTTCCAAAATACTCACTATGTAAAGGCACAGAGACAGTCTATACAACACAAGGAATGAAGAGGGGGAAGTAGGTCTGTTAGCTGGAAGAGACACTGAATTTTCCTGTTGGATCACTGACCTCAAGTTGCTTCATCTAGACGGCCAAGTGTCCTACCTTTACCCCATACTTCTGTCCAATTGATTTGACCGAGTTTCATTCGTTAGAGGAAGGTGATGGTGACGATAATGAAAATGTTCAGAACTTCACAYAAAGAGGTCAGCATTGAATCTCAACCCCATAAATGAAGCATCTGAAATGGTCAGAGTAGTGATCATTGCACAAAGCAATTGTCCAAAAAAAAGCAGTGTCTCCTTTAATATAGAGAGTGCTATTGTGTTTTTACAYGGTATTTCATAACTGTCTGCATGTAGCCACCTTTTAATTCTTATGAGCCACCTCCATTAATTCTACCCTCCATTAAACTGAAATTTATCCTCCTTTAAACTGAGCTGCTWCCTCTGCACAGCTGAGACAGATACCACTACTATAACTTGAAAAGCAAAAAAAATAAAAGCAAAAGAAGTCCCTGTACTTGCTTTTCCCTCCTATATTTTTTTTCAACTTTACCATCAAGAGTTCAACCACCAAGCCTACCAYTTGGCTAACACACATGATGTCTCTGCAGGTAGCAGGCACATACCCCCACCAAGATGAGGATGGCAGAAGGTGGGTTACRCCTTCTGACAYTGGCAAGTGTCATCTTTAGAGGGATATAATTGAGTATTGGRCACTGGGAATTTATCTCTTTTGGCTCTCAGAGCTTCTGTGGCCTACTGGTCAGATAGCTCAGAGCTGTGAATAGCTGACAGCTCATCACAACCCTTCAGGTCTTTTTTATTTTGTATTTTATCTTTATCAKAGAATCATAGAATGAGTACGCTTGGAAGGGACCTGTGGAGATCATCTAGTCTAAYGTCCCTGCTTAACAGGGTCACCTAGAGCAGGGCTGCATCCGGATGGGCCTTGAATATATCCACAGAAGGAGACTCCAATACCTCTCTGGGCAACCTTTTCCAGTGCTCTGTCACTCTCACAGAGAAGAAATTCCCCCTCACATTCAGGCAGAACTTCCCACGGTTCAATTTCRGCCATGGACTGCTCTCTCCAGTAGCTCCATGTCTCTCTTGTACTGGGGAGCCCAGAACTGGACACAGTACACAAGATGTGGCCTCCCCAGGGCTGAGGAGAGCAGCAGAACCACCTCCCTCGACCTGTTGGCAACACTCTTCCCAATGCACCCCAGGATATCATTGRCCTTCCTGGCCACAGGGGCACATTGCTGGCTTATGGTCGATTTGTCATCCACCAGAACTCCCMKGTCCTTCTCYGCAGAGCTGCTYTCCAGAAGGTCATCTCCCAGCTTGTACTGGTGACTAGAGTTATTTTTCTCTAAGTGCAGGACTCGGCACTTGCCCTTGTTGAACCTCAGGAGGTTTCCCTCTGCCCAGCTCTCCAGCCTCTCCAGGGCTCTCTGAATGGCAGCACAGCCCTCAGGTGTATCAGCCACTCCTCCCAGCTTGGTAGCTTCAGCAAACTTGCTGAGGARGCACTCCATCCCTTCATCCGGGTCGTTGATGAAGAAGTTGAACAGGATGGGACCYAGTGCTGAGCCCTGGGGGACACCACTAGCCACAGGCCTCCAACTAGACTCCACACCACTGATGACRACCCTCTGAGCTCTGTCTTTCAGCCAGTTCTCAATCCACCTCATCATCCATTCATCTAACCCACACTTCCTGAGCTTATCTAGGAGGATGTTCAGGAAAAAGGTGTCAAAATCCTGCTTGAAGTCAAGATACACAACGTCCACTGCTCTTCCCTCATCTACCCAACCAGTCACTCCATCATCGAAGGCTATCAGGTTGGTGAAGCATGATTTCCCCTTGGTGAATCCATGCTGACTACTCCTGATCACCTTCTTTTCCTCCATATGCTTGGAGATGTCATCCAGAAGGAGCTGTTCCATCACCTTTCCAGGGATGGACGTGAGACTAACTGGCCTGTAGTTGCCTGGGTCCTCCTTCTTGCCCTTCTTGAAGACTGGAGTGACATTGGCTTTTTTCCAGTCCTCAGGCATCTCTACAGTTCTCCAGGACCTTGCAAAGATGATGCAGAGCATCTGCCAGCTCCCTCAGTACCCATGAGTACCTCATCCCATCCGGGCCCATGGATCTGTGGATGTCTAGTCTGCCCAGGTCCTGTCCTCCTCAACCCAAGGAAAGTCTTCCCTTCTCCAGACTTTCTCCCTCACGTCCAGGCTGCAGGATTCATGGGAGCTGCTCTTAACAGTGAAGACTGAAGCAAAGAAGGCATTCAGTAACTCTGCCTCCTCTGCAGCCTTCATCACCAGGGCCCCCACCCCATTCAGTAGCAGGCCCACATTTTCCCTACTCCTCCTCTTGCTGCTGCTGATATATCTGAAGAAGCCCTTCCTGTTGACCTTGACATCCCTTGCCAGASTCAATTCCAGCTGGGCCTTAGCCTTCCTTGCAGCATCTCTACATACTCTGACTGCRTTCCTATAGTTCTCGCAAGTAGCCTGTCCCCTCTTCCACATTCTTTGTACTTTCTTCTTCTGTCTGAATTTGGCCAAGAGCTCTTTGCTCACCCCTGCAGGTCTCCTCCGCTCTGCCGGACTTCTTACTCATAGGAATGCACTGCTCTTGAGCTTGGGGGAAGCAATGTATTATAGTATTTAAGTGCTTCGTGGTTGTTATTTTTCTAGATAACTGYTCATCATTGTATGGATGCAGGACTGGAGAGATACTATGGCTTTAAYTGTCCATTGCACTGAGATAGATCTGCTTGGAACATGCACTAATCCATTAGTATTTGAAGAGCTTCCYACACAATCAGGTCTATCCACAGCAAGGCTGAATGAGGTGGACCCCAGTAATGGAACTGTGAAGCCCAGAGCTGACTGCTGTGGAGCACCTAGAGTTCTAACTAAGCATGTTGTAGAAAAAAAGAAAAGAGCTGTAAACTCCAGCTGTTTCATATTTTCTGTATGCTTGTGAAAAWAAAGTGGTTATTTACTGCTATCAACCTAATCAGCAATGCTTTTTAACCAGAGCTGAAACTGACCATGGATATATTGCATGGACAGGACAGCAGCTGTGAGTTTTGAGAGCAGTGGCTCTGCTGTCTGCATCAATTTCACAGCCCGCTACAACCTACCACCAGGCCAGGAATGCAGAAGATGAAACATATCAAGTAATTTTGGGAAAATATTTTTCTAAATGTTTTGAACTCTGTAGCAGAGGCAGGAAGAGGATCCACTTCTCCTGGGGAGCTTTTCAMTGCCTTGACCTCATAACTTTGCTGGCCTTGGCTTGCTGACTGTGCTTTCAACACATGCAGCCTCCTTCCTTATTTGTTTTATGCCTCATGGGCCCTCCAAGGCTACTGTACTCTGTCCACTGGTTTCCCATTCACATGAGGTGTTCAGCTGAGCTCAGAGAAGTGCAGTCCTTTCAAACTCATCCCATGCACATATTTGTTATGGCACATTTTTCCTCAGCATATAAAACTGTGCAGACAGCCTAGGTTCTAAGCAATGTTGAGTTCTCTTCTAYAGAGGTTCAAGGACAAAGTGAATGTCAGTCCAGAAGAATTCTGCTTTCTGTCTTCACAGACAGAAAGAAATATGCATGATCAGGACAATCAAAGGAACCATTTTTGCATCACTTAAAGTGGATAAATCAGTATTGAAGTTACCTCTAAATTTTCAAAGAGAAACCTATTCTATCCTTAGAATTACTAACCCAGTGATGATAGGGTGGAAGTCAACTTTCACACAGATCTATCTGCAGGTTCAGTGGCAGCAAAACTGGACTTTTTGCTTAGGAGACATAAGTATCAAGTCCCCATCCTATCAGAGTCCTGCAGACCTTCACAGTGATTGGGAATGAGTTGTTAAAAATGGCAGGCTCCATTTGCCACAGAGCACCTGATGCTGCATCCCAGCATATGTCGAAATCCTTAAAGATACTTAGGGGTATCAAGCATCAAGCCCTCAGGCAGGCTAGAGAACAAGACACAGAGTTCGTTGAAAATGAAACTAGCACCAGGCATGCCGGCCRACATGATTAAAAAGGGGGCAGCTGAATAGCTCTGACTCTGCAGATCTCCAGCAGGAGACTCCAATTTGTCTCAAGGTGCCACTACAGTGCACTTGGTCCAGCATATCAAAAGGCCACCACTGAATAATTAATCTCCGCACAGCACTAATTGTTAGCAATCTGCTGGTTGATACATACAGCACAATGAAGCAGCAAAATCCTGGAGGCCATCTCACTGACAATTTCTGCTCTAAGATAGGGATTAATCAGGTCATTCCTAGGAAATTAACGGCCATGGAGCCTTGCCGCACTGGGATCTGAACTCCATTTGCATGGCAGGAACTGGCATGTGTCTCTGGAAAATGAAGCATGGAGCACTCCAGCCCGGAGGCATTCAGACGGGTCCCAAAGAGCAGGGTATCGTCTCTTTAGACCACCAATTTTTGCACAGATTGTACCAGAGGACGAAGAACATATAAGAATAAAACCTCAGGCTCTGGAGTAGTCAATTCTTCTTCTCTTAGATCTTATTTTCAAGGGGGCCATATTCCCATGCTATATCATACAATAGAAGAATGACCCTTTATATGTTAAAATGCCTACAAGATGGAAAGCAAAGTATGTGAGAGGGTAAGTTCTGGTCACCTTAGAATGAATATATGTAAGAAATTAAAGAGCATGCAAATCTCAGAGCAGACAACTTGCAACAAAAGCTGCTGATCCCAGCAATGGGATAAAGTACAGCAGTAAACTGAAATTCATCAATGTGTTTGGTTTACGGGGCTGTTAGGAATGAGTTTGATGGATTATTTTAGATTTCACATACTTCTTGCTTGAGAGAGAATGTCCAGAATATCATTTAAAGCTGAATGCATATGAAAATATTTTACTTGCTGAAAACACGGAGACAAGTGTTTATAGAAATCTGAGCTACTAACATACAAAACTGGAAAGCCTGCACACTGCAGCGAGACCTGTGCCTCAGCTGGGAAAGAGTTAGGATCAGTTCTTAGAAACGCCACATGCTTTAGTGTGAGCATACGTATGTGTTTCTGATTCACCTGTTTTATGGCCTGGAAGAGAGACATCATCTTGCAATTTGTAGTGTGAACATTGCAAAGTACTGTATTGTAGGATATATGTGGTCTTTAAAGAGGAATCAGTCACAGTGTGAGAAGTACAACCGGAGTCTAGCTGTAATTGTATTTCACACAGCAAAGGCGTGACTTAGTCAGAGAGAAGACTCCCATATATTTAAACATTTATTAGCCCGATATTACCAAATATGGTATGACAGCCTTTATACTATTTCAAGGATACAGCTATTTCTTGAACAAAAGCAAATCAGAAAGCTGTCTTATCATCAGTGGTAATATAGAACTAGGGCTTCTTAGTCAGATTTTTGCCTTTCAGATTATCAGAATGCTAGTCATACCAGCTAGATATAACTCCAAAAACTATTAAAGAAAAGAATGTGGAATTTTCTTCCAGGTAAGGGGTTAGTGGCAGAATTTTCATTTGCACTCACTGATACTTTCCCTGTTATCTGCTCTCTTCACTCTACTTATACATARATGTACATCTGGAACTCATTCTGGGACATGACAGATACCAGTCTGAACGCCTCACAGGGGATAAGTGGTGCAATGTGAAYTGAGCAGCTCAGAATGACAGTAACTGGTTGGGTCCCTTGGAGGGAGCACCTTATTTCTACCTGATCCTGATCTAATTTATGCAAAGTCCTTACTTTGAGAAGGAATGTTTCATGAGATTAGCAGTCCTCCACTACATCACAATTCCACCATTCTTCCTCTTTTTCTCCATCTGCATGCTTTAAAATGGAAAATACTTGGCTTTTATAAAATAACAGGCTTTATTCATCTGTAGAGCTAAGCTGCCCATCAGCATGACCCTTATCTATGACTTATGTAGAAATGGATCTAATGTACTGCAGAGTAGCTTCATATAGGATCACAAACATCCTATTCCCCTTTCCAAAAAAAAATGCACTGTTCAGAAGAAAATTATTCATTCCTGGCTTGCTTGTGAGCTCATTAACAAAAAACTCTCTGTGTAGTTAGGTTTGCTTGGCTAGACACATATCACATGCCTATCTATCACTAACACCTATAACCACTCGAATTCTGATCCTGTGTCCAAGCTGACTGATAAATCTGGAGCTTTGGAAGGGGTGCAGTCAAACGGGAGTTACATGGTGAAGGCAGTCATAAAATTTGAGTAGGTCCCTCTTTATCCAAGCAGCTACAGTCTAACCCACAAGTGCTGCCACAGGGGTGGGTAGAGCTAACATTACACAGACACATTATCTCACTTAGGCACTCGACTTTTTGCAGCCTTGATGAAGGGGACTTGGTGTATTTTTGGAAGAAGTTATGTAAGCATTCATGCAACTCTGAGCACAGAACTGTGATAGCAGTTGCAGATTCCCAGAAGTGCTGGTGAAAGGGAGGTCTGGAAATCTATAATCCAACTGTTATGGAAAATTAGGCTCAACAGCCACCAAAACAGGTGGCCTAGGTTACCACTGAGACAGAGAATCGAAGCAAATCAGAGAAAAATATGTTTTAATGACACATGCAGTAATTAAAGCTCAAGCTGGGTGCCTCTGAAGAGGGACCCTGAAAAAGGAAATCCCTGGGCAATTATATCYTTACAATCTAAATCCCTCCCCGCTCTCCTTTCACATGATAGCTCAGAACCGATCTCCAGGCAGGCCATTTCCTTTCCTACCTCTGCAGCTGCAGCTTCTGCTGTCCATTTAATTCCCTTCTCTTCCCAGCTTGAAGGGCTATGTGGCCTTCTTTTACGTAACTAAGTGAAAGTGCACGATTTGTGGCCCAAAGTTTCAGCAAATTCGGCTACTAATGCTAAGCAAGTTATGTTAAGTGATTAGTTCTAGGCAGCTTCAGTCCAATATTCTGCAACACCAGCCTCCTGTTCAGAGTGAGGCTGTCCCCAGCATTAGGTCAGAGAAGCCTTGGCTTTGTCCAGTCAAATCTTGAACACCTGAATTCACAGAATCCCAAGAGTGTTTGTCAGAAGAGCTCTCTGCCGGTGTCCAGCCCAGCCTCCCACTCAGAGGAGCTGAGTGCCCACAGGAGTGTATAAATAGCCCTGACTTTGTATAGTCAAAGCTCATAGACCTCAAAGGACAGAGATCCACACACACACCTCCCTGGTGACCAAATCCAGGGCTGCACCACCACAGAAGGCAACGTTTCCCTCGTGTCCCACCTGGACCTCTCAAGCTGTGTCTCACAACCATTGGTCCATGCTGTACCATCTGGCACTGCTGAGAAGAGATGGATTTGGCTGTCTTGGCAACTGCCCTTCAGGTAACTGTGAGCTTTTGTTAGCTGGCTTGCTGTTGGCCTTCTCCACACCAGACCATCCAAGGAGAGCTCCCACGGCCCGTTTTTGTTGCATGTGTGCCCAAACTGCTGTCCAGCTTGGTAACCCTGTGCTGGTCCCTCTGCACCTTGCCCTTATCTGGAGTGCCAGACTGAATATACTATTACAGAGGCAGCCTCACCAACGAGGAATAGAGAGGGTGATAAATTCCCTTGATTGGCTGGCCATGCTCCTTGTGTAGCCCAGTACGTAGACAGCCTTATGGTGACAACTGCAACCTCAGGTCCTCTCAGTAGGGCTGCTCAGACAAGTGGAACACACAGGCTGCAGCCCACCCTGTATCACTCTTTGGTGCTGCCCCATCCCATCACAGATGTCAGCATTTTTCCGTGTTGTGTTGTGTAAGCTGTTTCTTGACCCAGTCTTCAGGTTTTCAAAGAGCCTTCTGGGCTGAAGCTCCTGGAAAATTTAAGGATTCCGTCTTTGTCTTATAAATCATTCTGGCTTTTCATCAAACTCTACACGCGAGGGAAAAAGTTTATATGTATAGGGGCCCAGGTGAGAGCCGTGCCACAGAACTGCACCACAGACTAGTGTGTGGCCAGCTGGAGCAACGCTGGTAGACCATGCCACAGAACTGGTTCAAAGGTAGGGTGGACTCTCACAAATGTCAAGCAATCGCTAAGCCAGTCTTTAAAACACAAATGAGTAACTTCTTAATCCTTTATAACACATCCCCTCCTCTGAAAACCTTGCAACAGAGAGGAGGATCTGCAGTCAGGCTTATCTTGAGAAAGAAAGTCCAAAGACCGCAGCTCATTACTCATATCATTATGTCAATTGTTACTGTAAAAATACTAATTGTCGATCTAAAAGTTAGCTGTTTCAAATGCTGATTATCTCATAAAAAGGGTGAGGAGTATTTTCTCATCCCTCTCCTTTGCAAGCACCTTTTTCTAGTCTGGCATATCAACAAAGGATTCTCTCTACTGTGGCTTCTTTCTCTCGATCTGAGTGACAGCCCAGCAGCTATATGCAGATGAAAGAACTACTGGAGAAAGGATAGCTTCCATAGAAATAAGCGAATCATCACATCCACAATGTTTTTTTAATTCAGTCATCTCTCATTCTGAGGCAAGGAAGAAGGATAAAAAATACAGAATGTTTTACAAAACCACCTGAAATAAGGAGGGAAATAGAGAGATTTGAAGTCCAAGGAATAGTTAGACATTTCCTACAGTTCAGTCTGACCTCCATATGCCATGTAAGGGGATGGTTTTACACAGCACATTCCCAATGAGCAATTAAAATATGGATATGACATAAAGCCTCCCACTTCTTTGTCTAGTGCACTTACCACACCAGGGTGAACTTCTGTTCAGTATGCATATATAATTACCATTGGAAATAATAGAGAAACGTGAAAGCATCAAAGGAAAAAGGCTACACAGCTCATCAGCCTTCAAGAGACACAGCATGGGGGAGATGGAATAGTGGCATATAAAATCTAGAGTGACTTCGAAAAAGCAAACAAGGAACATTTGTTCACGGTCTCTTCCAATGCAAAATCCCTGGAGCATCAAATGAAAGTAGCAGGTGGCAGGCTCCAGACAAACAAAGAAAACAGTTCTTTCACAGAATATTCTTTTATAAAATACTTACAAAATAGACTATGGAACTCCTTTTTGCAGGATTGCTACTGATGATGAAAATCTCTACAATTTTAAAAATGACTATGCAAATTCATGAACTCAAAAAAAAAGTTCTTCAAGGGCTAAAAGATCACACTGAAAGAATATAAGAGAGGTAGTAAAAACAATTGCTTTGCTCTTCTAGTCTTTCTTGTATTTTTTCTACTAGCCACAGCTATAGGCAAGAAATCGAGCCGTTTTTAGTCTCCTATAAAAATATTACTGAAAGCACTTGGAAATTTGCAGCATACAGTTCTGACACTTCAATATCTTGTCAAAGCAGGTTTATAGTCCTACACAACCCATACATTCCTGATTTTATTCTGTAGATAATTTACATGTTCAAGATATACACAATAATCTACAATCTAAGAAAAAATTACAGTGATATTTTACATGTGTATATATACATATATATATACTTTCAGATTAACTTTCAGACAGAATGTAGGGTACTTACTAAATAYCTGAAAAAAGATCTTGAAAAATCTGTATGTAGATTTAAGTCAATCTGGAAGTCATAATGCATGTTCATTGTACACTGYAATTGCACCTTGAGGAATTATATGAAGATTTGTATGCAAATATGTTTATATAATGAAGTATTCAGTGCATAACTGAAGCAATGCTTAGGAATGATCATAGGAGTCATCTACCTTGATTCAAATACCAGTATTATATAGAGAAGTGCCATTATGCATTACTAAATGAAAATAAATAAATATTAAATAGTAATAATAAAAATTATTATTTCTTACATAATAACTGTGGAGAAACCCTTCCTTTTTGGCTAACCAGCACACAGTACCTATTGTAAGAAAGTTTAATTACATGTCAAAGATGTTGACTCCAAAAGTAAAATTCAAAATAATCAAAGTGCTTAATTGTGAAACACTCTTACAAATCCACTCTATGAAAAAGTAATTAATATAATTATTTCTTCACCACATATAAAATACAAATACGAACAACAAAAGACTGCAAATTCGACTTCTTAGTGAGCACTAGGCACTCATCTGCCTGTTATYACAAAAGCTGCTAAATGCTAGGCTTTGCCATGTTTCTTGCTTCCCAGGAACTCTCATTTTGCTCTAATGGGTTAATGATATCTGCACGGTGCCAGAAAGCATCAGGCAGACCTGTAGGAGCAGATGGTGATGATGATGTAACATGGGTTAGTTTTGTATTATTATGTCATTTCTGGACAAGCTTTGTTCTGATGCATTTAGAATTGGCTTAAAAGGGCTTTATTTTCTGCAAGAAGACAGAAGTATGTGTGTATGGTTGTGCGGGGTAGCTGAACAGATTTGTGCAAATTTAACGTAAAAGAAATCGTAGGCATATCTCAAGAAAAGTTCAGTACAGGAGAACAAACACTGGTGAAAAGCATATGTGAACATATCCGAGAAATGTATGAAAGAAAAGAGATACTGAGAAGCCTGAGGGGAAGGATGTGTGTGGCAACAGATGATGTGTTGGGAAGCAGAGGATGTGGAGCTTGTGTGTGCCACCTGGAAGTACACAGCATGTATACTGTATACAGTGGGGAGAAGAGAAAGTGCAGAAACAAAGGTACATTATACAGGTAAAGAGAAGGAGTGGATTTGTGTGTGGGAGGCAAGGAATGACTGTGAATGTGTAAGAGCAGGAGGGAGAATGCTGTGTTTCAAGAAAATAACGTGCCCATGGCAGATATACAAATGTGTGTAAGGAGTGCACAGCTCTCTCTCCCAGTGTGTGTTTGAGTRTGTAAAACGGCTGCACAGCTCTCTGAATGTGCGTGCACGTGTGTAAGGGGTGCCTGGGTTTCTGTGTGTGCACAGCTGCCGCAAGGGCCTCCAGATGTCTCTCTGTGTGTGTGTAAGGCACGCACACGTGTGTAAGAGGTGCAGGGGTCTCTGAGGGCGCGTAAGGGAGGCAGGGCTCCCCAAGCGTGTGCGTGCCCGTGTCCGTAAGGGGTGCTCGGGCCTTTGTGCGCATACACACGGTGCGGCGGTCTCTAAGGGTGCCGGGGCTCCCGGAGCGTGTGCGTGCGTGTGCAAGGCGGGGGCGCGGACGGCCGAGTGCGGGAGAGGAGGGCGGGCGCGGCGCCGGCAGGGTGTGCCCGGGGTGGTG